>NW_023270433.1:36701186-36960398 GCF_011800145.1 Mirounga leonina | reverse complement strand
CCCCCCACCTGGCCCGAGTGTGAGGAAAAGGGCCCGGCCCGCGTCGTGTGTGGAGGAGGACCCGGGCTGGCCCACGGGCCGTCTGGGGCCTGGTCCGGCCCGCCGGGTGTGTGAAGACAGAGGCCCGGTGCGGCCCGGCGGAGGGCGAGCGGAGGGGAGGGGCCTCGTCCGGCCCGGCCGGTGCGAGAGGACTGGGGCTCCGGCCCGGCGCCGCCGCCGCCGCCGCGATGGCCCAGCAGCAGATGACCAGCTCGCAGAAAGCCCTGATGCTCGAGCTGAAATCCCTGCAGGAGGAGCCGGTGGAGGGCTTCCGGATCACCCTGGTGGATGAGTCCGACCTCTACAACTGGGAGGTTGCCATCTTCGGACCCCCCAACACCCTCTACGAAGGCGGCTACTTCAAGGTACCCCTACCCCCTCCCAGGCCAGGCTTCCCCAGGCGGAGGCCTCCGCTCCCCGCCGCTTGCGGGGCCAGGAGTGTGAGCGCGAGTGTGTAGAGGGGGCTCCTCACTCGGCAGCCCCCTCCCCCCATCCGTGGAAGCAGGAAGGCCTTGCTCACCAAGTGCCTTTTCTTTGTCATGGGGGCGGGGGCTGGAGGCCAGACTGCACCGGGAAATAGGAAAGCCTCTCTGGCTAGGGTAGTGGCTACCGGCGGAGGAGGGCTGTCTTTGTTTTGTTTCCCCCAGCTGAGGGTGTGTGGGAAGAAAGGTGGTCTTTCCTTTCTCGTCTTCCCATCAGAACCATCCCCGCGCCGGCTGGAACTGCCCCAGAGGGCAGAGTGACCTGCACTTAGTGGATTGGATATTTCTTTTTTGGGGGGTGAGGGTGGGGGAAGGGTATTAGCCTGTCATTCCAGAGGCTGCCTAGTGACCTGACACTTTTGAGGATTTGATGGGCTTCTTTGCGTGGTGGTGGTTCCAACTTCGCATTCCGGTGGGCGGTAGTGAATAGGACCCTAGGAGTGGTAAACAAGGGTGCCTGCGTTTCCTTGCCTTTCTCCACTTGAGGGAACGCTAATTTAGCCCCCTTTCTGTTCTCACTCTGTTTACTTCAGTGGTATTTCAAAATGCCCTTTGTCCTCACCCTGCCACCAACTTTACTGGCTTTCCCCCCCCACATGTAGAAATATCTGCAGACAGTGGAACATGTTATGTAGGGAGATTGATAGTTTCCCACTTCAGGGAGACGGGAGTGAAACGTTTTACTCAGGTTAGCTCTAGCAAATGGGGTGGTCTTACAGATGAAAAGTATCATCTGAGGTGAGAGGGTTTTGAACAGTGATATCATTCTTGAATCCAGTGGTTTTCTTTTTTTTACTCCCATTTCTTTTTTTAAATTTTAAGATAATTTGGCGATATTGAGAGTTTGTTTTTGTTTTTATTTTACCATTTTTGTAGGGACGAATCATAGATTGAAGGTGCAGTGTTTTAAATGGTGGAGGCGGAGACAGGAAATTAGTGCAAGGGAATCCATTTAATTTTATTTCCAAAAGTAAGTAAAATAGAGCAGTGAGTCAATCTTAGTTTGTTTTGAAGGGAGGGGCTATCTTGGCATAAGTTTTAAATGAGTATCTTAGTCATGTAGTTATGATGTACACTTTTAGAACTACCCAGTTTTGTTTTTCTATCTTTCTAAAGGTAGAACCTTCAGTGTCAGCTTTGAAATTGGGTCAACTTTGTAGAAAATGTGAAGAATTGACAGGGGGATGTTTAATATTTATGCCTGTGGTAGTCAGTGAATGCCTAGTAAAAGCACATTTTTAGGATATTGTGTAAGAGCAGTTCTCTTACCAACTATATGCTTAATCTCTTGTGGTCACCATACACTATACCTTTTAGATGCAGATATTAACGTACAAGTTATTAGTGACAAATTGGAGAAAGTATTCCTGTGTCTACTGGCTAACTTTAGTGACTTAAAGTTTAATTTCCATAAAATGTCATTGTTTGGGACAATTGAGAGTCAACGTGAATGGGTACTAATTAGAATAATCTCCACTTCGGTGTTTTAAAAAAAGCTATGTGAAAGGAAATAATGGGTTGCAAATTGTAGTATTTTTGCTTAAGTAGCAGGAAAAGGACTGGAGAATCCTCTCAGTTTGAAATAGGTAGTATGGGAAGAGGATTCTCTACAGTGGCAAACATTGATTTCAGTTAAATGCTTTGTAATTTCAGTCCTACTAAGAAAGAATGGTTGAATTTCATTGTATATGTTAGATTTCTTAATCTTTTTACCTTTATTTTATCTTTTAAAGATTTTATTTATTTGAGAGAGAGCGTGAGCACGAGCATGAGCGGTGGGGAGGGGAAGAGAGAGGGAGAAGCAGACTCCCCGCTGAGCAGGAGACCAGCGCAGGGCTCAATCCCAGGACCCTGAGATCATGACCAAAGGCAGATGCGTAACCAACTAAGCCGCCCAGGCACCCCAATATTTCTGCCTTTAATTATGACATTTAAAAATGTATGAAAATTCTTAGGTTTTATGTTTTAGTATTGTGTGAGAATTCTGTCAATTTTGTTTTATTCCTTATATGGCCTTTTATCCCAAAAGTCTTTTGTTGGAAAAAGGCAAATTTGTGGTCATGAGCAGTTAACACTGGTGATAAGTCTAAAGCCATTGTTTTTTATTTCACTGCTTTTGTCATAAAACAAGGCTTTTAGTGTGTTCCACTACAGCTGCAGTTAAAAGTTGGCACAGACCTTTTTCTACCACTATTCTCCCATATCAAATGGTAGTTCTTGAACATTTAGTATAATTTATTTTCAAGTTAAATTCTTTTCTCTATTTTACATAATAGTTTCTGAAGGCAGTGGGACCGCCAGTCATTCTTTACATTTTTCATAATGTTACTCCTTTACTTTTACATATTAATAGGCTTCTTATTGATCTTTTTCACCATGAAATAGTTGGCTCTAGTCTAACTATGGCATCTGTTGTGGTACAGACTGGTGAGACTTGTATTTCACAAATTTTTTTCGATTCATCTTTTTTTTAAATATCTCAAAAAAAAAATATCTCGAGTTGTGTGTTTCTTAGCTCTCGGGTTTCGGGGTGGCATGTATGATGGGTAAAGGTAGTTTCTTGTGCCTGTTTTTCTGGATGTTATACAATCTTTTTGTCCAGTTTTTTGATCTCTTAGACTTAGGGAGTGAACGTCTTTGCTGCTTCTACTTTTTCCTCTAGGGGTCAATCATTACAAAACACAAAGTAGGAGACGGCTTGGAACAGGGAATGCCTCTGAACTTAATTTTGCTACTGTGGGGCAAGTTGGAATTTTATGATGTTATTGGATGAATAAATTGTCGATCAAGTGAGCAGTTAATGATGACTTAATGAGTCCACCCCATTCATTTAAAAAGCACTGTCTTTTGGGCGCCTGGGTGGCTCAGTTGGTTAAGCGACTGCCTTCGGCTCAGGTCATGATCCTGGAGTCCCTGGATCGAGTCCCGCATTGGGCTCCCTGCTCGGCAGGGAGCCTGCTTCTGCCTCCGACCCTCCCCCCTCTCATGTGCTCTCTCTCCCTCATTCTCTCTGTCTCAAATAAATAAATAAAATCTTTAAAAAAAAAAAAAAAGCACTGTCTTTTCAAACAACTCCTGCTAGTGATCATAACTTAGTATGGTGCTTTGGTATAGAACTCCTTGGAGCACCTGCATTATTTATCTGAAACCATGGTGACAAGTGAGTCTAGAGATCAGAAAGTGAGTGTGTCCAGGGGTGCCTGGCTGTCACAGTAGTTGGTAGAGCATGTGACGCTTGATCTTAGGGTTGTGAGTTCGAGACCCATGTTGGGTGGAGAGATTACTTAAAAAAAAAAAAAGTGTCTGTTGCATGATGTTCATAACAGTTCAAATGATACAGAAAACTTAAAATATTGCAGTTAACTTTTCATAGTTTTGATTTTATTCAGTAATCTGGTGAGAGTGAAATAAGGTTTTTCCATTTTTAGAAAACTTCAAACTGATAATTTAGAAAAGTATTTGTTATATACTAAAAGTTTTCCTTAATTGAAGCTTCTTTATCAGACTTAACAGTTTGATTTATATTAAAGAAACTCTTGAAAAAAAAGAAACTCGAATCGTTTTTAAAAATAATGGATGTATTATTTTCATTTGTTCTAGAATAAATGAATCTATTTTCTGCCCCCCTGCCCCCCCCCCAAAAAAAACCAACCATAACCCTACCAAACTTAACCTTTGGGCCTGGCAATAGCATACTCCATTTTGTGACTCTGATTCTTAAGATATAGTTGAAATAATTATTTTAAGAAAGTGATTCTTAGTCTTTTTGTTATATGGATCCTTTTTTTTTTTTTTTTTTTAAAGATTTTATTTATTTGACAGAGAGAGAGATAGCAAGAGCAGGAACACAAGCAGGGGAAGCGGGAGAGGGAGAAGCAGGCTTCCTGCCGAGCAGGGAGCCCGATGTGGGACTCGATCCCAGGACCCTGGGATCATGACCTGAGCTGAAGGCAGATGCTTAACGACTGAGCCACCCAGGTACCCTATATGGATCCTTCTGAGAAACAATTTTCTCTGGGAAAACATACAAACTAGTTTGTATACATTTTCAGAGGGTTAACCAACGGTTAAGAATTCCTGTTTTAAAGGATTTGGATAGGCAACTTAACTTTAAAATTATGAAAGTAGTGCTTTTTTTTTTTTAACAATTGTATAATGATTCTTTCTGTCAATTAAAGCTATCTTATTTCTTAATTTTTCCTCAGTCACTTTGAGAATACCTCTTAGAGCTTTTAGCTGTAATCTTTTCTGGAAGCTGAACTTGTCTTGAGTGCTGAGTGAACTAAGGCAACACTGTAAATGGAAACATAGTTAATGTCCAGTGGTTTGGGGCACTACTGTAAATGCAGTTTTAGTGTTCCCCACTGTGCCCCCCCCATGGCAAAAGTATAGCACCTCAGTGTTTATAGAATATTCTTTTTTTTTTTTTAAGACTTTATTTATTTGACAGAGAAAGACAGTGAGAGAGGGAACACAAGCGGGGGAGTGGGAGAGGGAGAAGCAGGCTTCCCGCGAAGGAGGGAGCCTGTTGGGGACTCGACCCCAGGACCCTGAGATCATGACCTGAGCTCAAGGCAGACGCTTAATGACTGAGCCACCCAGGCGCCCCTATGGAATATTCTTTTACCCTATTAAGTTGATTCCAGATGCTTTTTTTTTTTAAGTTTTTAGCTTGTTGGAAATTGGGATGTGTTTTAAAATTTCCATCAACCAGGTGACACTTGAGACCTAGTTGTGAGAGAACCTTCCATTGAAATCTTCTAATGAAATTTTTTTGAATGCCAGCATCGGTGTCTTAAATTTGATAAAATATTGTTTCTTTTTGAATGAAAGATTTGAGCCCTAGTTAGTACTTTGTTTGCAGCATGTTGATTCCTGTTTTTCAGAGATTTGTGTTAGTAATATTTATGGAGTACTCATCATAGGCAAAGCACTGTATGAAGAATAGCTGTGATAAGGGAAAGTATAGGACATTGGTAACCATACAGCTTTTATGAATGATCTTTTTTTTAAAGATTTTATTTATTTATTTGAGAGAGAGAGAAAGCATGAGGTGGGGAGGGTCAGAGGGAGAAGCAGACTCCTCGCTGAGCAAGGAGCCCGATGTGGGACTCGATCCTGGGACTCCAGGATCATGACCTGAGCCGAAGGCATTCGCTTAACCAACTGAGCCACCCAGGCGCCCCTTATGAATGATCTTTAAAATCTTTGTGCAGACTTTACAGAAATGTGAGGTGTGTTATATACGCAATTGTAAATGGTAATTTAAATCAAAGCTTTAAAGTTTTTTTTTAAGATTTTATCTATTTGAGAGAGAGCGAGCGCGCACGAACGTGCTAGAGCACACGCCCCAAAGCTTTAAAGTTTGAGCATTTGTCAACATAACTACAATCTGTCATGATAAAACCTTCTACTTCATCTTTGCAACTTAGCATTACTGATCCTAGTTTAAGGTTCCAGAGAACCTGTCTTGTTGGAGACAAGTGAAATAAAGGAGGCCATCTAACAAATTGGGCCACCTCTGCTAATCCAGTTATGGGGAAATAATAGTGAGGAAGAGTTAGAAATTCATGGCTTAGGACTACAGAACTCCACCTTGCTTGAAAGGTCATATTTAAAAGATCTAATTCTTTTGGGGCACCTGGGTGGCCCAGTCAGTTAAGTGTCTGCCTTCAGCTCAGGTCATGATCCCAGGGTCCTGGGATTGAGCCCTATGTTTGGCTCTCTGCTCAGCGGGGAGCCTGCTTCTCCCTCTCCCTCTGCCCCTCTCCCCTGTTCGTGCGCGCTCTCTCTCTCTCTGACAAATAAATAAAATAAAAATAAATAAAATTTTACTTAAGTTTAAAGGCCACAAGGGTAGTTCTCTATTCCTCCAAATTATGGGTCGAGATTGTTATGATGACTTCAGTTTATAGCTTAAATTCACTGGAAAAAAATGGATTTTTTTGTTTGTTTTTGGACTACTTAGAGAATGATAAATCCTATTGCAGAAAGATTTTTTTCTTTTTAATTGGCAAATAGGTTTAATAATTTCTCAGTACTTCAAGCAGGGAGTGGGTTGGTGCTCATGTTGAGAAATAGAAGTCTCAGAAAACTAGTTTTGGAATTAGAAATGAATACATCTCTCATAGAAATGACAGTGGGAGGATGATGGGGGGGTGTAAATTTCTTAATGCAATATTGGTTTATGCTTTTAAAATAATAATGCCTTAATACTTTTCCAAGTAAATTTAAGCATCATAGGAAACTTGAGTAGTTTAAAGTTAACGCTTTTTTTGTTGTTGTTCTTTCAGCTGAGTCTGTTAAGTGGTATTCCTTGCCTCTGTTATAGCATCTTTAGATCAGTGCCACAGTTTTAATCTATTCTGTGTCTGGATTTCCAAATTTCATAATGTATTATTTATCTGTTTTGCTGTATTTGCTGCATGGGCAGCTGATGTTTAATTTGAGGGATAAATCCTATGGAATAATTTGGATTATGTGGCTCACCTAGTAACATACATAGTAATTCGGATTATAAGTATTGAACGATTACTATCTTGTTGAAGATAACCATGGTCCCATTTATAAGATAATATTAAGAACTGGCAAAGTTACAGCACTTGGGGCAATATGTAATAATCTTTTGTAGAAACAGAATAACAACTTAGAAGTAAGATTTTTTTAAAGATTTCATTTATTTATTTGAGAGAGGGAGAGAGCATGAGCGGGGGAGGGACAGAGGGAGAGGAAGAGGGAGAAGCAGACTCCTGTCTTGAGCGGGAAGCCAGACAGCAGGGCTCAATCCCAGGACCCTGAGACCAAGTTGAAGTCAGATGCCTAACTGAGCCATCTAGGTGCCCGTAGAAATAAGGTTTTTTTTTTTTTTTTTTTTTTAATTTTCAATTAACGTATAGTAGTACATCATTAGTTTTTGATGGAAGATTTTTTTAAAAGATTTTATTCATTTTTGTGTGTGAGAGAGAGAGAACTAGCACAAGTGGCGGTGGGTGGGGGGGGGGACAGAAGGAAGTAGACTCCCTGCTGAGCAGGGAGGCTGATGTGGGACCTGATCCCAGGACCCTGGGATCATGACCTGAGCCGAAGGCAGATGCTTAACTGACTGAGCCACCCAGGCATCCCTGAAAGAAGATTTTTTTTTTTTTTAAAGATTTTATTTATTTATTTGACAGAGAGACACAGCGAGAGGGAACACAAGCAGGGGGAGCAGCAGAGGGAGAAGCAGGCTCCCCACCGAGCAGGGAGCCCGATGCGGGGCTCGATCCCAGGACCCCGGGACCATGACCCGAGCCGAAGGTAGATGCCTAACAACTGAGCCACCCAGGCACCCCTGAAAGAAGATTTTTAAGTTTACTTATAATCACACCTGGTATATATAATAAGACAAAAAAAGTTTTGTTATTCAAAACAATATCCTTCATATAATTTGAAAATTTTCTTTTGAAATTGTTGGCAGAGGCACAGGTAAAAGTAGTGGTACTTCATTTTCACGTCATTTTAAATTATATTTATTTATTTTTTAAACATTTTATTTGTCAGAGAGAGAGCGAGCGAGCACACAAGCAGGGGGAGCAGCAGGCAGAGGGAGAAGCAGGCTCCCCTCTGAGCAGGGAGCCCAATGCTGGACTTGATCGCAGGACCCGGGGATCATGACCTGAGCCGAAGGCAGACGCTTAACTGACTGAGCCATCCAGGCATCCCACACATGTTATTTTTTTTTTTTTTTTAAGATTTATTTATTTTTATAACACAGAGGCAGAGGGAGAGGGAGTCTTAAGTAGACTCTGCGGAGTGTGGAGCCTGACTCTATCTCACCACCCTGAGATCACGACTTGAGCTGAAATCAAGAGCCAGAGACTTAACTGACTGTGCCACCCAGGCATCCCTGTATTCACAGGTCATTTTTGATTGAAAAATAATACTACTCAGATAATATATTATTTTTTGCCTTATTTACTGAGTTGAATCAGAGTCAGTTTTAAATATTAAATGAAACAAAACAAAGTCCACACTAAAGAAGGAAAGATTTGCCACTAATAAGAACATTAAGAAGTTGTACAATAGGCTCTGAAGGCAGTTCTCAAAAAAAAGAATTCTGAATTGTTTTGAGCAACGTGGGTGTAGCACTGTTCTAGTGGGGGTATAGCTAGCCTTCTGAGGTATTTGCTCTGAAGGGGGCAAAGCTCATTTGAATTCTGGTAGTTGGATTAGGAAAAAAAAAAACCACAGAAAAAAAACACTTCTTACTTAAGGCCCATCTTGATCTTAATCACCCAGCTGCTTTTTCCCCCATTGGATAAACAGGAATAATGATGTATTCAAGCTGTTAAGGACTAAGCCCTGTGGAAAAACTTTGTGCTAATGTTTAAAAAAAAAAAAAAATAACTGTCCTCAAGGTTCCCTGAGTTTTTTGGAATTTGTTAATCATATTTCAACTTTTATTCTGAATAAGAATGACAAAATTTGCTAGACAAAGAGTGAAATGTCTTATTGAAGATAAGGAAATTATGTAGAATTTAGATTTAAGATTTAAAGAATCTTGTGTTAGGGGCACCTGGGTGGCTCAGTTGGTTAAGCGACTGCCTTTGGCTCAGGTCATGATCCTCGAGTCCCTGGATCGAGTCCCGCATCGGGCTCCCTGCTCGGTAGGGAGCCTGCTTCTCCCTCTGACCCTCCCCCCTCTCATGTGCTCTCTCTCTCATTCTCTCTCTGTCAAATAAATAAATAAAATCTTAAAAAAAAAATAAAGAATCTTGTGTTAAAAGGGCTTTAGGGACACCTGGTTGAGTGTCCAACTCTTGGTTTTGGCTCGGGTCATGATCTCAGGGTCCTGGAATCAACCCTGCGTCGGGCTCCACACTCAGGTAGTCTGCTTGTCTCCTCTCTCTGCCCCTCTCCTGGCTCGTGCTCTCTCTAAAATAAATAAATCTTACCATGAGAGACTGTGGACTCTGAGAAACAAACTGAGGGTTCTAGAGGGGAGGGGTATGGGGGGATGGGTTAGCCTAGTGATGGGTATTAAAGAGGGCATGTATTGAATGGAGCACTGCGTGTTATACACAGTGAATCATGGAACACTACATCAAAAACTAATGATGTAATGTATGGTGATTAACATAACAATAAAATTTAAAAAATAAATCTTTTTTAAAAAGGGGGGGCTTTTTTTTATATTGCATCAGTCACACAGCAAGTTTCACTCTTTTTTTTTTTTTTAAGATTTTGTTTATTTATTTGACAGAGACACAGTGAGGGGGGAACACAAGCAGGGGGAGTGGGAGAGGGAGAAGCCGGCTTCCCACCGAGCAGGGAGCCCGATGTGGGGCTTGATCCCAGGATCCGGGGATCATGAAAAGGCGGGGGGGGGGGCTTTAAAATGAGGAGAACACTTCCTGAGTTTTAATTTTTTTATTTTTTAAAGATTTTTATTTATTTATCTGACAGAGAGAGACACAGCGAGAGAGGGAACACAAACAGGGGGAGTGGGAGAGGGAGAAGCAGGCTTCCCGCAGAGCAGGGAGCCCGATGCGGGGCTTGATCCCAGGACCCCGGGATCATGACCTGAGCCGAAGGCAGACGCTTAGCGACTGAGCCACCCAGGCACCCCACTTCCTGAGTTTTTTTTTTTTTTTTTAAAGATTTTATTTATTTACTTGAGAGAGAGAATGAGAGAGAGAGAGCACGTGAGAGGGGGGAGGGTCAGAGGGAGAAGCAGACTCCCTGCTGAGCAGGGAGCCCGATGTGGGACTCGATCCCGGGACTCCAGGATCATGACCTGAGCCGGAGGCAGTCGCTTAACCAACTGAGCCACCCAGGCGCCCCACTTCCTGAGTTTTTAATTAAATCTCCACTTTATGTAACTTTTTTCTGAAGATTTTTTATTGGTAAAGTACAGAATAAGTTACGTACAGAGAGGTTCCTTGAATTAAAAATGGTGCTGGGGCATCTGGGTGGCTCACTCTTTAAGCATCTGCCTTCGGCTCAGGTCATGATCCCAGGGTCCTGGGATCGAGCCTGGCATTGAGCTCCCTGCTCAGCGGGAAGCCTGCTTCTCCCTCTCCCACTCCCCCTGCTTGTGTTCCCTCTCTCGCTGTCTATATCTGTCAAATAAATAAATAAAATCTTTAAATGATGCTAGTAAGTGGCAAAACTGGAAAAGTTACTTGGGGATGTATAAGTATTGTATTAAGGAAATCAGTTTTTTTCTGTTGTGGCCAAATCTAGTAGTGTGTGAGTCTAAATGCTCTTAGATTATGAGCTTGTTAAGAAACACCGCTGGGTCTTTGAATTTCCTTCGCATTTGGCAGAGGACCAAAAAGAGTAAGTGCTTATTTTGGGGGGAGTCACATCCTTTGAGAATGACATCCCCCTCCCTCCTAATTCTGCATGCAATTTCAAGGAATTACTGATACCTGATTTTTTTCGATAGACTTAGGTGGTCCACTCCTAGTCTAGGACATGTGGTAGACTAAAGTGGCTAAATATTTGGACTGTGTAGTTATTCTAGTTGTGCTTTCCGCTTTGGGAAGAAATTGCAGTTTATTTGGTTTTGACATTTTATAGTTGCTTGGTTGTCTGAATTAGATCTCATATTCTTGATGACCAAAGTTTTAGCTAAAAATTAAGATTGAAATCTTGGTTATATACTAATATAGCAAATTACGATCTTTGTATAGGGTTCCTCTTGTAATTTAAATTCTATAAAACTGGGGCGCCTGGGTGGCTCAGTCTGTTAAGTGTCTGCCTTCATCTCAGGTCCTGATCCCATGGTCCTGGGATCCAGCTGCACACCCCTGTTCAGTGGGGTGTCTGCTGCTCCCTCTCCCTGTGCCCCCTCCCTACCCACCCCCCCGCTTGTGTGTGTGCCAGCCCGCCTGCCACTTGCTTGCTTGCGTTCTCTCTCAAATAAATAAATAAATAAAATCTTTTTTTTTTTTTTTTTAAAGATTTTATTTATTTATTTGAGACAGAGAGAATGACAGAGACAGAGAGCACATGAGAGGAGGGAGGGTCAGAGGGCGAAGCAGGCTCCCTGCCGAGCAGGGAGCCCGATGCGGGACTCGATCCCGGGACTCCAGGATCATGACCTGAGCCGAAGGCAGTCGCTTAACCAACTGAGCCACCCAGGCGCCCAATAAATAAAATCTTAAAAAAATAAATACTATGAAAGTTATTTAGAAGAGGTTAAGAATTTTAGAGCAGTGATGGTAAGAGACATTACCCAAACCTGCCAACCATAACAACCTGGACCTCTATAGTCCCATGGAGATAAAGATGCCATAACCCACTTGGAAAATTTAATGAGATAAAACAAAACAAGTAACCTAGTTCTGTTTTAGCCTGCTTTTCAGAATGTCAGAAGACATCTTTTAAAACTAGAAATACATTTTATTTTATTTTTTATTTTATTTTCAGTTAGCCACTGTATAGTACATCATTAGTTTTTGATATAGTGTTCAGTGATTCATTAGTTGCATATAACACCCAGTACTCACAACACGTGCCTTCTTTAATACCCATCACCCTGTTACCCCCCCCCCCTCCCCTCTGAAACCCTCAGTTTCCCTGTTTTAGAATTTCTTATAAAGTGGAGGATTTTAAAGTAGTGACTGTAAATGTTAGGAATATTTTAATGAGGTTCTTGATACATTAAAAAATCAGAATAATTAGAAAAGCACATTTTTAAAGCTGTATTTTTGCTTTGATAATATTCTGTGTGCATATATTTTGTTAAAGAATAATTTTGGTGAAGTATAGCCAAATGTGCATATATTTTTTCTCCCACCCCATATATATAAAGTGTCCTAAATAAAATATTAACTACATCTTGCCTATACTGTTTACATATATACCTTGAGTGAATTAATTATTAACAAGGTAGAGTAGGGAGGGAACTTTTAAAGTAGGTTAAATTTCTGTGTGAATTATTATAAACAAGCTCCCCTGGGTTATTGTTTGAGCTACCAAATATGTCTTGAAGTGTACATCTGTAATGAGGCCTATTAGACATTTCTACTAGTCTGGCCTTTTTTAAAGTATGTCCTATTTATACTAAAGATTTAAACACTAAACTGGGTTCTACCTTTTTTCATAAGCCTCTTCTATATTCACTCTCCTGGATATTGGACAGTATCTACCCAGTCACACAAGCCTAGAAGCTGGAAATAAGATGATTTCTGCTTCCTCTTTCCACATATCCAATTAATTTTAGTACCTCATGTCTCTGCTATTTAGCCCCTCCTCTTCATTCCTACTGCTACCATGTAAGTTTATACTCAGTTGTCACTCACTTGGACTGTGACAATAGCCTCTTTACTGTCTTATACCCCTCCAGTCAGTGATGCTACCAGAGTAACATTTCTAAAGCTCTAATCTGACTTGTCTCCACCAAAGGAAAAAAAAAAAAAAAAAGGAAAGAAAGAAAGAAGCTATCTGTTCATCTTTCACAGAACTAGGTAAAAATTTCTTTGTGTGGCATATAAGGCCCTTCATGATCTGGTTCTTGCTTACTTTTCCAACTGTATTTCCAGTTCTTGCCCCATAGGTAATTTTTCACAGTGCCATTGCCTAAGTTGTTACCTGCCTGGAATGCCCTTTTCAACTTTTCTCCTGCTCTCTTTTAGTCTGGGGAACTCCAGCTTATATTTTAAAACCCAATTCACTGTGAATGACTTCCTGAAAACTGCTCAGGTTCACCCCTGTAACCTATACTCTTCCTAATTAGATTGTTTTAAGGTAAAGCCTGACACCCTGTCCTTTCATCCCTAAATACTGGTGTCCCCAAAAGATAAGAACTCTTTTTAAAAATATAATTGGGGGCGCCTGGGTGGCTCAGTCGGTTAAGCGGCTGCCTTCGGCTCAGGTCATGATCCCTGGGTCCTGGGATCGAGCCCCGTGTCTGACTCCCTGCTCAGTGGAGAGCCTGGTTCTCCCTCTCTCTCTGCCTACCTCTCTGCCAACTTGTGCTTTCTCTCTCTCTGTCAAATAAATAAATAAAATCTTTATATATATATAATTGCACTATTATTATTATTTTTAATAGGCTACACAACCCAGCATGGAGCCCAGTGTGGGGCTTGAACTCACGACCCTGAGATCAAGCCCTGAGCTTCAAGTCAGACGCTTAACTGACTGAGCCACCAAGGCACACTGCATTATTCTTTTTTTTTTTTTTTTTAAGGATTTTATTTATTTGGCAGATACAGACACAGCGAGAGAGGGATCACAAGCAGGGGGAGCGGGAGAGGGAGAAGGAGGCTTCCCCCAATGTAGGGCTCAATCCCAGGACCCTGGGATCATCACCTGAGCTGAAGGCAGACACTTAATGAGTGAGCCACCCAGGTACCCCCACACTGCATTATTCTTACACTTAATAAACAGTAATTCCTGCACCTGAAGCTAAGGTAACATTGTCAAATATACTCAAATTAAAGAAAATTCCTTAATATTATCTAATATTCAGATTGTCCCAGTTGTCTCATAGATAAACCTCTAAGTTAATTTGAATCAGGATCCAAAATAAAATCCACAACTGCATCTGGTTGATATGCCTCTTAAGACTTTCTTAATTGATAATTTTTCTTTTCTTTTCGGGAGGGGGAGGGAAGGCCAGAGAGTAGAGGGAGAGAGAATCTTAAGCAGGCTCCATACTCTTTGCGGAACCTGATGCAGGGCTTCGTCTCACAACTCTGATATCATGACCTGAGCCAAAATCAAGAGTTGGACATTTAGCCAACTGAGCAACCAAGGCACCCCTCCTCTTCTTTTTTTTTTTAAATAACAGCTTTATTGAGATATGATTCACATGCCATTATAATTCACTTAAATATACAATTCAGTGTTTTTTAGTATATCCACAGTTTTACAACCATCGTGACAATTTTAGAACATTCTCTTCACCCAAAAAAATCCCATACCCATTAGCAGTCACTCCCCATTTCTCCCCAAGCTCTAGGCAACCAGTCTGCTTTTTTGACTATATATTTGCCTATTCTGTAAATGTACAGGTTTATATTTTATATAAATGGAGTCATATAACATACGGTCTTCTGTGAGTGGCTTTTTTAACTTAGCATAACATTTTCAAAGTTCCTGTGTTGTAGCATGTATCATAATACTTCATTCCTTTTCATTGTTAAGTAATGTTCCGGTGTATGAACATTTGAGTTGTTTTCTACTATTTGGCTATTAAAAATAATGCCGATATGACCATTTGTGTACAAATATCAGTGTGGACCTATGTTTTCATTTCTCTTGGATATTTACCTAGGAATAGAATTATTGGGTCATGTGAGAACTCCGTGTACCATGTGAGGAACTGAGACTGTTTTCCAAAGTGGCTGCACCTTTTAACATTCCTACCAGCAGTGCCTGTCAGAGTTCTGTTTTCTCTACATCTTCACCAACACTTTCTTTTTTTTTTTTAAACTTTATTTGTTGCCAATTGAATGTATTTAACTCTGAACTGCTGTCTTCAGTTTTAAGGAATTCACTATTGGACTGGTGATAATTATATTTTATTATAAACTGAAGGATGTTATTGTAATACTAAGAGTAATGGAAGTTTACTATGTTTCTAACACTGGGGGGTCACCAGACATAATCCTGGAGCACTCTAGCCCCGTATTTAGCTAGCTGCATATTTTTTCTGCATTATTTCTTTGCTTTAATTCATAAAACTTCCCATACAGGATCTAGTGGAACTAAATTTAGGTTAGTAGATTTGATGGAAAAAAATACTAAATTCCTTGGAGTGAAATCTGTCATGCAGGTATTATACTGGAATTTCATAACATTAACGATGTAATGAGGGACATTTAGTAAGGGCATTAAGTTATTGTTTTTCTAGGAAAAAATTCAAGCAGCATGAAAGTTTTTCTCTCCCTGAAAATCACTTAACTGTTTGACATTTAATCCTCCAGAAAATACTCTGTGCATATACAAACATATCTATGTATTTTAAACTATAAATATAGTTATACTTAGGGGCGTCTGGGTGGCTCAGTCAGTTAAGCGTTTGACTCTTGACTTCGGCTCAGATCATGATCTCAGGGTTGGGGGATCCAACCCTGAGTTGGACTCCCTAGTTCGCAGGGAGTCTGCTGGAGTTTCTCTCCCTCTGCCCCTCCCCGTGCTTGCACATTCTCTGTCTCTCTCTCTAAAATAAATCTTTAAAAAAAGGGGCACCCGGGTGGCTTAGTCGGTTAAGCGTCTGCCTTCGGCTTGGGTCATGATCCCAGGGTCCTGGGATTGAGCCCCACATCAGGCTCCATGCTCAGCGGGGAGCCTGCTTCTCCCTCTCCCTCTGCCTGCCTTCCTGCCTACTTGTGATCTGTCAAATAAATAAATAAAATCTTAAAAAAAAAATAAAAAATTAAAAAAATGTAATTATACTTAGAAGCATTTTTCTGCATCTTGCTTTTAAACTTAATAGTTTATCTTGGAGATCTTTCCATTATCAATATTTATGGATTGTCTCAGTATTTGTAACTATTGCACAATATTCCAGTTAAAGATATACTTTATTCTGGGCGCCTGGGTGGCTCAGTTGGTTAAGCGACTGCCTTCGGCTCAGGTCATGATCCTGGAGTCCCTGGATCGAGTCCCGCATCGGGCTCCCTGCTCGGCGGGGAGTCTGCTTCTCCCTCTGACCCTCCCCCCTCTCATGTGCTTGCTCTCTCTCATTCTCTCTGTCTCAAATAAATAAATAAAATCTTAAAAAAAAAAAAGATATACTTTATTCCCCAATTGATGGACAGTTATTTTTAGTTTTTTACCTTTTTAAAATAAGATTTTAAACTTTTTTTTTTTTTTTGTGAGTATAGTGACAGAAGTTTATTAAGTGAAGATACAGAAAAAGCTCTCAAGAGTGAGAGGGGTCCCGACAGGGTTGCCAAGAGGGCCTTAGGGTTGGTCTTTTATAGAAAGCTAACAAGGGAACTTAAATCCTTTCAACATTTCTATTGATAACACCTTCAGTGGCTTATTTCCTTTTTAGGAGCTGGTTAATTTTTGTTGGTCACAGGTAATTATCATAAAGACATCCACACCACACGCCTAGGGCAGGGTAGTCCAATTTGTCCGCTTATCTCTGGTTTCCCCACACCTCCACATTTTTGGGATTTCTGTGAGCCTGATCCTTACCCCCTATCTATCTCTCCCTACGTAGTGCCCCCCCCCCGTCCCTTACTCATTCCTCCCCCTGGAATAGTAACCCTAACTGCATTAGGGAATGGGACAATGACTGCTCTGCAGAAATGGGGCGGCGGGCTGTGTGGCAGTTAGAATCTACCTAGGGGTCAGTCCAGGGGCTTGTGGGATGGCTCCAGGGGGTCATGATAGGCAGCAAATGGTACATGCATCAGCACATGCAAAAGGATGAACAGGAAAGGGGAACCCTCTTACACTGTTGGACAACTTTTTTTTTTTTTTTAAGATTTTATTTACTTATTTGGGGGAGCAGCAGGCAGAGGGAGAGGGAGAAGCAGACTCCCCACTGATCAAGGAACCTGACATGGGGCCTGATCCCAGGACTCTGGGATCATGACCTGAGCTGAAGGCAGATGCTTAACTGACTGAGTCACCCAGGTGCCCCTAACTTTTTACTCTTTTTTTTTTTTTAAGATTTTATTTATTTATTTGACAGAAAGAGACACAGCAAGAGAGAGAACACAAGCAGGGGGAGTGGGAGAGGGAGAAGCAGGCTTCCCGTGGAGCAGGGAGCCTGATGGGAGGCTCGATCCCAGTACCCTGGGATCATGACCTGAGCTGAAGGCAGACGCTTAACGACTGAGCCACCCAGGCACCCCTCTGACTTTTTACTTTTACAATCAAAGCTTAAAGGCACATTTTTACATATCTTTATATTTTTGTAAGTAGATTTGCTGTATTAAAGGAGAGAAATGTATTTTATTTATTTATTTATTTATTTTATTTTATTTTTTAAAAAATTATTTATTTATTTATTCATGAGAGACAGAGAGAAACAGAGGGAGAAGCAGGCTCCCAAGGAGCGGGAAGCCCGATGCGGGACTCGATCCCAGGACCCCGGGACCATGACCTGAGCCAAAGGCAGACGCTTAACCATCTGAGCCACCCAGGCGCCCAGGAGAGAAATGTATTTAAATTTTACTAGAAAGTCGAATTATCCTTCAGAAATACTAATTTTTATTACATAATGTATATGGGTATTATCAAACTATAAAATTGGCAGTTCTGATAAATCAGCTTTAATGATGGTTGTTTCTCTTAACTGTGAATGAAATTTAGCTTTCATGTCATTGGCCATTTGTATATGTAAGTTATCTATACTTGTCCTTTGCCTATTTTTCTTTAGGTTTTGTTTTTGTTTGTTTTAAACAGGATAAAGGCTGTTTGCATAAAGAAGGTCATCATTTGTCAGATGTGTTCCTTGTTGCAAATACCTTTCCCCATGTGTCATTTATGGATGATGTAATTTAAAATATCGTGCTTACAGTTCTGCCCAAGTTAAACATGAAGATGAGCATGGAGAAAATTGTGTTTGTCACTGTCATGACAGTAGGATAGAAGAGTTCGTAGGGTTTAGAGTAGGCTCTCTTAAAACATTGTCATGTGGATGATTCATATCAGACTTGATACAAATAAAGTAAAGGCTGATTTAAGAGTTACCTGTGTATTTTACTATGAAAATGGTAATAACACCTTTTAAAAGATAAAATGTAAAAAAATTAAAATGTTAATCCCCCTTTTATGTTTATTGTGGAAAGCTTTAGAAGTTCCTGAACCTATGAAGAAGTCACTTGTAATGATGCTACTTAAAAATACCCCCCCTTTTTTTTTAAAAGTAAACTCTGCCCAATGTGGGGCTTGAACTCACGACCCCCAAGATCAACTGAGCCAGCCAGGCACCCCTAGAAATAATAACTTTTCATATATTTTTTCTGAATATGCCATTGTTCATTTAAAAATTAAATACTGCATATTCATTTTTTTAAACTTAATATATTTAGAACATTTTCCCAACTATTCATTATTTGACCTTTTCTCTTTTATTGGACCTGGAGATTTATTTTGCTTTCTAAACAATGCTATGTTGTATACATTTTTATATCTATATTTGTATGTTTTTCACATAAGTTTCTGGTACTGAGTATATTGGGTCAAAAGTTATGAATATCTCCATAATACATGTAGAGAAGATACTTTGAACTGTTATTCTTTTTTTAAAGACTTTATTTATTTAATTTATTTGAGAGAAGAGAGAGAGAGAGAGAGAACATGGAGGGGGAGGGGCAGAGGGAGAGGGAGAAGCAGACTTCTCGCTGTCAAGGGAGCCTGACACATGGGACTCGATCCTGGTGATTATGACCCAAGCTGAGGGCAGACGCTTAACTGGCTGAGCCACTCTGGCTCCCCTTGAACTGGTTTTGACAAGATAAGGTGCTATAGTAAAAATGCCAGTTTTCTGGAGGGCTAAGAAACCATTAAAGAGTTGGCTACTATGGCTTGGTTTTAAATAATTATATGTGGAAAATTAAAGGAATTAGAGTAGCCAAAGCAATTTTTTTTTTTTTTTTTTAAAGATTTTACTTAGTGTGTGAGTAGGGTGAGGGGCAGAGGGAGAGAATCTCAAGCTGACTTCCCACTGAGCACGGAGCCTGTCGCAGGACTGTATCTTACGACCCAGGAGATCATGACCTGAGCGGAAACCAAGAGTTGGAAGCTCAGCCGACTGAGCCACCCAGATGCTGCAGCCAAAACAATTTTGAAAAAGAATAGCAAAATTAGAAGATTCACAATACCCAATTTTAAGGTGCAATATAAAGTATATAAAGTAATGCTAATCAAGACAGTGTGGTATATTGAACTAAAGGAACAGAATACAGAACCCAGAAATAGATTTACACAAGATGTAGTCAACTGATTTTTTTGACAAAGGTACAAACATAATTCACTGGAGAAAGGACAGTCTTTTCAACATATGGTGTTGCAAAAATTGCTCATCTGTATGTTAAGAAGTGAGGCTCAACCTAAACGTGTCGTATGCAAGAATTAACTCAAAGTGGATCATAAACCTAAATGTAAATCATAAAGCAGTAAAACCCTTGGAAGAAGGCATTGGAAAAAGTCTTCTTGACCTTGAGTTTGGCAAAGAGGTCTTAGATACAGCACCAAAGGTGCATGAACCCTGAAAGAAATAATTGATGAGTAAGGTATGGTGACTAACATAACATAATAAAATTTAAAAAAAAATTGATGAAGTGAACTTCATCAAAAATTTAAAACTACTTTCTGTCAAGTACACAGATAAGAGAATGAAAAGACAAGCCATGAACTAGGAGAATATATTTGTACATCACATATCTGAGAAAGGAATCAGAATGTTCTGGGGAGGGACCTGGGAATCTAGTGGGTATTTCCAGGTGATTCTGATTCCTGATTCTGGTTCTTATTCGTGATATTCGGTATGATTCTGTTTTGCTTTATTTTATGAGTAGAATGCCTTTATGTTCCAAAGATACATATAAATTTTTTATTAGTCAAAAAAGGGGTACTTTAAAATTTATTTTTATGTTTATGTGCTTCTCTACCACGAAATACCATCTTCCCATGCAACCATGACACAAATACACCTGTGAAATTATAACCAGAGTTTTTCTTTAAGCTTTGGAATTTTTATGTTAATAGCTTGTATAATTTTACTCTTAAGGATTTTTGCATATGATGGGGTTTTTTTGTTGTTTTTTGTTTGGTTTGGTATATGATGATTTTAGTTCAGACGAGGAAAATAGTTTGTCATTTTTATTCAGACAAGGGAATTACTTCATAACATATCTAATGTATTTGAGGCAATAATAAATTTACTTAGTAAATGAGAAACTAGTTTAAAAAGTATGGCTAAATTGAATATTTTAGCTTCTTATGTAATGCTTTACAAACATTTAGAGAAGGATTTGGGGCCTACGTAAATCATCATTATTTTTTTCTCATATAATTAGAACTATCAGTATTAACTTCAGAAACATGGAGTACATTTAAAGTTTGTCATTTTTATTTATGTATATTTTTGGTTACCAGTACTGAATGCTTACTATGATCAGGTACTGTTGTAGGTGTTGAGGATATAATGAACAAAACACTTGACTCATGGTGCTTATGTTCTAGTTGGGGAGATAGACAATGAACAAAAAAATATATGGCATCTTAGAAAGTGGTAAGTGCTAAGGAGAAAAGAGTGAAATAGAGTTTGAAGTTGGGAAGAGGGTATTAAAAATTTTTTTGTGTATGACATTTTAGATATTTATTTATTTTTTAAAGATTTTATTTATTTATTTGACAGAGACAGCGAGAGAGGGAACACAAGCAGGCGGAGCGGGAGAGGGAGAAGCAGGCCTCCCACTGAGCAGGGAGCCCAATGCGGGGCTCGATCCCAGGACCCCGGGATCATGACCTGAGCCGAAGGCAGATGCTTAACAACTGAGCCACCCAGGCGCCCCAATATTTATTTATTTTTAAAAGATTTTTATTTATTTGCCAGAGAGAGAGACAGCGCGAGAGAGGGAACACAAGCAGGGGGAGTGGGAGAGGGAGAAGCAGGCTTCCCGTGGAACAGGGAGCCTGAAGCGGGGCTTGATCCCAGGACCCCAGGATCATGACCTTAGCCAAAGGCAGATGCCTAATGACTGAGCCACCCAGGCACCCCTGCTTTTTTTTAATTAAAAAAAAAATTATTTATTTTTTAAGATTTTATTTATTTATTTATTTGACAGGGAGAGACACAGTGAGAGAAGGAACACACGCAGGGGGAGTGGGAGAGGGAGAAGCAGGCTTTCCGCTGAGCAGAGAGCCCAACGCGGGGCTCGATCCCAGGACCCTGGGATCACAACCTGAGCCGAAGGCAGACACTTAACGACTGAGCCACCCAGGTGCCCCCAAAATTATTTATTTTTAAAATTGTGATAAATATATATAACATAGAATTTCCCATTTTAATCTTGAAAAAAAATTTTTTAAGTAGGTTCCATGCCCAACATGGGGCTCGAAGTCACAACCCTGAGATCAAGAGTTGTATGCTCTACTAACTGAGCTAGCCAGACACCCTCTACCATTTTAACCATGTTTAAGTGTTAATTTAGTACTTAATACCATTAATTTTTGTACTTTAAAAGCTGTCCGGGCGCCTGGGTGGCTCAGTCGGTTAAGTGTCTGACTCTTGTTTTGGCTCAGATGATGATCTCGGGGTGTGGGATCCAGCCCTGCATTGGGCTCTCAGTGTGGAGTCTGCTTGAGATTTTCTCTCTGTCCATTCCTCCCCTGCCTATGCTCGCTCGCTCTCTCATACATAAATAAATAAAATTAAAAAATAGAGATTAAATGTTTAATTCAGGGTTCCCTGGATGGCTCAGTCGGTTAGGTGTCCAACTCTTGATCTCAGTTCAGTTCTTGATCTCAGAGTTGCGAGTTCAAGCTCTGCATTGGGCTCCATGCTGGGTGTGGAGCCTACTTAAAAAAAAAAGTAAATAAAAATAAAGTGTTTCAGTGGTTTGTTTTATATTTAGAGTAGTGTAACCATTAATTACTACAATCAATTTTAGCAGATTTTCTTCACCTCCCAAGAAAACCTCTTAACCATTAGCAATCACACCGTTTCCCCTCAGCCTCTTCAATCCTAAACAATCACTAGTCTGCTTGTCTATACAGATTTATCTGTTCTGAACATTTCATATAAATGGAATTATACAGTATATAGTAGGTGATCTGTTGTGATTTACTTCTTTCCCTGAGCATAATGTTTTCAAAATTCACCTATGTTGCTGAATAAAATTCCATTATATGGACATACCACATTTTGTTTGTCCATTTGTCTGTTGGTGGACATTTGGGTTGTTTCTACTTTTTGGCTATTATGAATAATGCTTCTGTGAACATATGTGCATATTTTGTGTGAATGTACTTTTCATTTCTCTTGGGTGTGTAACTAGGAGTGTAATGCTAAATCATAAGTTAACTGTTTAATCTTGTGGGGATTGCCAGACTGTTCTCCAAAGTGGCTGTATCATTTTACTTTTCACCAATCTCCTGAAGTATTCTGAATTTTATTCTGCATGGTTGCTTTCTTTATCTAGTTTACAACTCTTATCTGAGTTCACTCCCTTCACCATCATCATGAGTCTTTCATGCTCCTACCTGTGTTGGATTGGCTGTTTACCTTATTCTCTGTTTTGGTTCATTCTTTTGTTTTGGTATATCTTATCCTTCAGTAGATTTTTTTTTTTTTAAAGATTTTATTTATTTATTTGACAGAGAAAGACACAGCGAGAGAGGGAACACAAATGGGGAGTGGGAGAGGGAGAAGCAGACTCCCTGCCGAGCAGGGAGCCCGATGCGGGACTCGATCCCGGGACTCCAGGATCATGACCTGAGCCGAAGGCAGTCGCTTAACCAACTGAGCCACCCAGGCGCCCTCAGTAGATGTTTTTGAGGAGGTGTGCGTAGCAGGTGAATTTTTGAGCTCTTATTGTACCTTTACACTTGAATTTCTTGGCAGTGTATAGAATTCTAGGTTGGAAATCATGGAGCTTTAGAATTTTGAGCCTATTGCTCTATTGTCTTCTTGGTTCCAAAAGGGCTGTTTGAAATTCAGAACCATTCTCAGTCCCGTCCATTATACATGAACTATATTCTTTTGGAAATACGCAGGATCTTCTTTGTGTCCCTACTACTCTGAAATTTCACATTGCTGTGGGTACTTCTAATCTGGAAACTCATGTTCTTCAGCATTGGGAAATTTTCTTGAATTATTTTAGTGATATTTTCTCCTATAAATTTTTGCTGTTCTCTTTTGGAAGTGCCTGTTACCTGGATGTTGGGTTGCCTGGATTAATCTCTAATTTAAAATGTCTTTTACTCTGATTTTCAGTTTCTTTGTGTTTTTATTTATTTCTACTATTATTATTTTTAGATGCTATAGATGTTTAATCTAAAGATTGGGCATACAGCAAGCATTTTACATAAATTCTCGAGTTTTTAAATTATATAACAGGAAATAGGGGCCCCAGAAAAATAGGTCTCTTTCCATAGGTCTTAATCCTTGGCCTCTGCAGTAAAGACAATCTCTAGCAATCCAACAAGTATTTGCTACCCACCGACACATTACTTGGTAGGAAACAAAAACAGCTATAGGTCTGTCCCTTGTCTTCTTACTAAAGGATTACCAATAGCCTGAAAAGCAGTGTTGTGGCCCAGTATTCAGTATTTGTATACATGAACCTTTTAATCCCACATTTTCATATTTATTAGGGAGGGCAGTTGGAGTTCGTGGCTTCTAACCTTCTAGTCATAAATGTTAAATGTTCAGGAGGGCCATGTATTGCAATGGGCTTTTTGTTCAACTTTCGTTTTGTCAAATTTTGCAAAAGAATTCCAGTGAGTAAGAAAGTCATTAATCCCTTATACTTCAGTTTCCTGTCTTTAAGTTAGCAATAAGCTTCAGGTGTTCTACTTAGCCACGTTTAATTTTTAAGAATCTTAAGAGGAAAAACGTTTCATATGTAATTAAAAAGAATGTTGCTTGGTAAGAGTTGGGATTGAGCTCACTATTTTTTAATTTTTTTATATTATCTTTTATTTTTATTTTTTTAAGTAATCTCTGCTCCCAACGTACTACCCCAAGATTGTGTCACATGCTCTACCAACTGAGCCAGCCAGGCACCCCATGTTTTTATTGTTTTAAATAAATAATTACCTCACCTGGGGTGCCTGGCTGGCTCAGTCAGTAGAGGGTGAGACTCTTGATCTCATGGTTGTAAGTTTGAGCCCCACGTTGGGTGTAGAGATTAAACAAATAAAATCTTAAAAATAATTAGTGCACTTTTATCTTTCATCCCTTCTATGGAGTTTTTCATTTTTTTTTATGTAGCATATTTTAGTATACTGATTTTAAGTGTGTGGTTTAATTTTTTTTTTTTAAGATTTTATTATTTGACAGAAAGAGACACAGCGAGAGAGGGAACACAAGCAGGGGGAGTGGGAGAGGGAGAAGCAGGCTTCCTGCCGAACAGGGAGCCTGATGTGGGGCTTGATCCCAGGACCCCGGGATCATGACCTGAGCCGAAGACAGACGCGTAACAACTGAGCCACCCAGGCACCCCTAATTTTTTTTTTAAGTTTTTTTTTAATTTGATAGCACAAGTAGGCAGAGGGGCAAGTATGGGAAGAGTAGAAGCAGGCTCCCCACTGAGCAGAGAGCACGATACGTAGCTCGATCCCAGAACCCTGGGATCATGACCTGAGCCAAAGGCAGCTGCTTAACCAGCTGAGCCACCCAGGAGCCCCACTGCTGTTTTATTTAATTTCAAAGAGTTCTATTTTGATATCTGATTTTTTAAAATAACATTGTTTTTTTTTGTTTTGTTTTTTAAAGATTTTATTTATTTATTTGACAGAGAGAAACACAGCGAGAGAGAGAACACAAGCAGGGGGAGTGGGAGAGGGAGAAGCAGGCTTCCCGTGGAGCAGGGAGCCCGATGCGGGGCTCGATCCCAGGACTCTGGGATCACGACCTGAGCCGAAGGCAGACGCTTAACGACTGAGCCACCCAGGCGCCCCTAAAATAACATTGTTTTTGAGGCATGGTTGCATTATCTTCTGTGAACTTGCTGAAGACATTATATATATTTAGATACAGGTTTGTTTCTTTTTGGGGTTTTCTTGTTTGTTTATTTTGAGGGAGAGAGAGAGAGAGAAAGCACGAGCAGTGGGGAGAGGCAGAGGGAGAAGCAGGCTCCCCGCCGAGCAGGGAGCCCAACACGGGGCCTGATCCCAGGAGCCCGATCCCAGGAGCCGAGCCCGAGATCATGACCTGAGCTGAAGGCAGACTCCCAACCGACTGAGCCACCCAGGCACCCCTGTTTGTTTGTTTTAAGCTTCCTTTTCCCTCATAGACTGTTTCTTCCAGGTTGTTACTTGTTTTTGGTAAGAGTGATTCATGTTAAAGACTTTACCTCAAGTCTGGTCGTTTGGTTATCTGCTCAGTAGTTTTTTGGGTTTTTTTTCAATTGAGGTATATCATGTATACAATAAAGTGTATGTATCTTTAAGTGTACAGCTTAATGAATTTTTACCATAGACTCATGTATTCACTTCCCAGAACAAGAGAGAACAGTTTTAGTGCTCCAAAAGGCACCCATGTACCACTTCCAAGTCCATACACTCACTCCCTATTAAACACCAATTAGGGGCACCTGGCTGGCTCAGGTAGGGCATGCAGCTCTTGATCTCAGGGTCATCAGTTCAAGGCCCACACTGGACGCACAGCTTATTACTTTAAAAAAAAAGCTTATAACCACTAGTTATTCTAATGACTTATATCACCATAATTGAGTTTTGCCTGTTTTTCAACTTCATATAAGTGAAATTGTTCCATTTTTTCTTCTCTTTTTGTTGTTATACATTTTTTTTTTTTAAAGATTTTTTATTTATTTATTTGACAGAGAGAGACACAGCTAGAGAGGAACACAAGCAGGGGGAGTGGGAGAGGGAGAAGCAGGCTTCCCGCTGAGCAGGGAGCCTGATGCGGGGCTCGATCCCAGGACCCTGGGATCATGTCCTGAGCCGAAGGCAGACGCTTAATGACTGAGCCACCCAGGCGCCCCTGTTGTTATACATTCTTATAATTCTTTTTTAGTGGTTACTCTAAAGCAGTTTAGAGTATTTAACTTTAACACTATTGACATTTGAGGCCAGTAATTTTTTGTTGTCGGGTAGGGAGCTGTCCCGTGTGTTGTAGGATGTTTAGCAGCATCCCTGGCTACGACCCACTAGGCACCTGGAACAACTGTCTCTCCCTCTGTTGTGACAAGCAATAATGTCTTCAGGCATTGCCAGATGTCCCCTGAGGTGTAAAATTGCCCTTGGGTGAGAACTACTGCCCTCAATATTTCAATCTACATTTTTTTAAAAGATTTTATTTATTTATTTGACAGAGAGAGAGCATGCACAGCAGGGCGAGCAGTAGCCAGAGGGAGAACAGGGAGCCCAGTGCTGGGCTTGATCCCAGGACTCTGGGATCATGACCGAGCCGAAGGTAGACGCTTAACCAGTTGAGCCACCCAGGCACCCCCCCCTTTTTTTTAAGTGTATTTATTTATTTAAGTAATTTCTACACCTGACAGGGACTCAGACTTAACACCTGGACATCAAGAGTCGCATACTCTTCTGATTGAGCCAGCCAGGCGCCTCTCAATCTGCATTCTTAACTTATTACAATTTAGTGTAAGTTAGTGCTTTTCAAAAAATGCAAGAACCATATAACAATTGAACTTCAGTCTGTCCCCCTCCCCTTTGTGCTACTGATATTACATGTTTTAATTCCACATGTTTTATAAACCTCTAAGGCAATAGTATTGTTGTTTTACATATTTAATTTTATATTGTAAAATAAGCAGAAAATACACACATTTATTTTTATAGAGAGGTTTTTTTTTTTTTTTAAGATTTTATTTATTTATTTGTCACAGAGAGTGAGATAGAGCACAAGCAGGGGGGGTGGCAGGCAGAGGGAGAAGCAGGCTCCCCACTGAGCAGGAAGCCTGACATGGGACTCAATCCCAGGACCCTGGGATCATGACCTGAGCTGAAGGCAGACACTTAACCGACTGAGCCACCCAGGCGTCTCCACTTTTACTTATTTTTTATCTTTCATATATTTTATATATATTTTTAAAGATTCTATTTATTTGAGAGAGAGAACGTGCATGCATGCACACACTAGCAAGAGTGGGGGGAGTGGCAGAGGGCGAGAGACAAGCAGATACCCCACCGAGCAGAGATCCCAATGTGGAACTTGATCCTGGGATTCTGGGATCATGACCTGAGCCAAAGGCAGACGCTCAACGGACTCAGCCACTCAGGCACCCTCCAGGTAGTCTTTATAGAAACCTTGCTATTTGGTATGACCAAGTGTTACAGGCTTATCTTTTACATTTCCCTGCTTCAGATTTGTAACCACCTCAACCCTGGTTTTAGTGGAAAATGATACCTGAGAATGTCATCTGGGCATTGGGTATGCTCATTGCTGTGAGTTACCATTTTGCCTAGGACAGAGTTAGGAGTGATGTATGTATATATTTGTATCTGCGCGCGCACACACACACACACACACACACAGAGTTTTTAAACTTAATCGCTTCTGTATTGTATCCATATCTCCGTCTTCTCCATACCACATATTCCAGTTTTCAAGTATACAGGGTATAATGAATTAAAATGTCCTCATTATTAATTACTCATTTGTTTTATCCCACATTATACTGTAGTCTCAGAATAGCAATACTAATATTACTGTTACCAGTGTGATTACTAAACAGTTGCATAAGTTATTTTGCATATGCTATTTCCCTTCCCTCCTTATATCTGTATTATCTGTATCTTCTAATTATATTGCTGTTACATACTACATTTTAAGCTCCATTTATTTTTAGTTCTACAAGGAATTACATAGTTCAATGGAACTACATAGTTCAGAGGTTGACATACTTTTTCTGTAAAAAGCCAGATAGCAGGTATTTTAGGATTTTAGGCTTTGCAGGCCAAAGGGGGGGGGGGAAATCAAAGTTATTACATACTTATATAATGAGAGAAAACAAATTTCCACAAAAACCTTATTGACAAAATTCAAAATGTAAATAATTGAGTATAATTTTTTATAATTCAGGTCTAATGAGAAGAGTGGCATTAATTTTGGGGGGTTAGATAATGCTTAATTGGGGTCAGAGTTATTGTTTGTTATCATTAAAATTGTTTGCAGGTGTTCATCTGTTACTGTTGATTGCTAATGAGATTTTCTCTTTGAAATGTCTTCACAGATTGGTACTGCCAAATACAAACATCAATCTGTGAGCAGAAGATTTTTTTTCCATGAGCATATGATTTTAAATGAGATATTAATTACTTGGAAAGCATTTATAAAATTCTGTAAGATTCTCAATATTTGTCTTTTAGCATGTCATTATAGTGCAGATTAATCACTTCTAATTGTGGGTTAGGTGGAAGCTCCTCAGTTACGTAGTTAAATGGATTTTAAAATATGTAATTTTCTGTTTTACTTGGCTTTGTGTTCAAAAAACACTGCTGAAACTGTCCTTTGAGCTCAGAAAATATATCTATTGCAAATTTGTGTGAGAATAGAGACCTTACTTCTTGTTTTAACTTTTGACTGAACAGGAATTGTATGAAGCAGTTCACCATTACATATGATTCCAATAGCTTTAGCTGTCATCAAATATTTTAGGCTTTACCTGCAGTATGTTTCACATATGAGCAGTATCTTGCTAATTTTAAGTTCACCAAGAAACATCAAGGTTTCAGCAAAAGCTAAATTTCCAAAGCCGTTCATTGTTCTATAGTAGTGGTGAGGCTGATTTTTTTTCCTTTAGAAAATGTTTAAGCTCTTCCTGGGCTCAAAAAAATTGCAATAAAACATAATCAATTGCCAAGCCATCAAACTGCTGAGTGGTGGGGCAAGTCAGGATATTCAGCTTCTATTTTGGTATATAATTAAATCCATACAAAACCAATAATGGTTAAATCCACAAAAGCAAATGAAATTTGTCTTTTGGCACTACTGGTCTATAAGACATAATGGATTCAGATATTTTCCCCAGAGTACCTGAATAATACAGTGGATAACCATAGGCTTGAAATACCTTAAACATTATACATTTTCACAAGTTTTGTTAAGTTGTCCCACTGAGCCTTTTTCTGTACCATGCATATTTTACCACCATCACTTTTAACGTTTCTTAGATTCCACTTCAGGTTGTACTGAATTAATGTTTTAAAATTGAAAATATTCTTAATTATAGTTGTTTCACATAGACATTCATAGAGGCTAATTCTTCAGTCACTCAAACTCTGTATTGACTGCTCAAATAAACAACTGATCCGTAACTGGCAACATCTGTTGACTCATCTGTAGTCAAGGAAACCCATTAGAAATCATTTACTTTGTTTTTTAATTGACTATTGCTATTGATCCAGTATCCTTAACTTGCTTGAACAACTGTTCTCTCTGAAAGGCTAATAATCTTAGACAGGTTTGTTTTCTTTGGACACATTTCTTTGACTGCTATAATCAAACACTATTTAATTAACTCACCATCAGTAAATGGCTTTCCTTGCTAGGCTGACAAATGGGCTACTCACACACCTAGTTTGGTCACAGTTTCATTTTTTTATTTTATCAAGAAATTATGATGAGATAATTTAATTTAAAATTTTCTAATTTTTCTGACTGTTGCTTTCCTATGAGTTGGGAACTACTGTGATGAGTATAATCTGGTAGTGTCTATGTATGTTGTACTCTTTTTGCATAGGTATTGTGATTACATAATAAAGACAATGCCTTGCCATCTAATTTGATGACAAAACACTCCTCTGTGCTTTGATATGTGGCATTTGAAGTTCACTTTCTTGTTTTGACAGGATGGGTTATGCACTCATAAATAAAATGTCACGTACAGCGGTACGTGTGACACTCGGTGCTGCAATTTGTAGAGCACTGTGATGCAGCAGTATGAAGTGATGAGGGCACCACATAGTCTCTGTTGCAACTAGTTAACTCTGCATTGCAGCGTTAGAACAGCCAAGACCAATCATAAATAAATGAGTGTGATAATGTTCCAATAAAACTTTTATTGATATTGAAATTTAAATTTTATATGTTTTTAGGTATCAGAAATACTCTATATTTAATCATATATTTCCCTTTCCAGTGTTTTTTAATTTTTCCTGCAGTATGTATTTTTATCTTAGATGTTTTCCTTCAGCCTAAAGAACTTCCTTTCAATAAATTTTGTAGTGCAAGTTTGCTGGCTACAATTTCTTTCAGCATTTGTTTGCCTGAAAACATCTTTATTTTTTGAAGCTTTTTTTTTTTTTTGGCTGGGTATAAAATTCTGGGTTGGCTTATTTTGCTTGGGGGGGGCTGTTTTCAGTATTCCAAAATCATTTCATTGTTTTTTGTCTTCCTTAATTTCTCTTTTTTTCTAGCTTTATTGAGGTAAAATTGACATAGAACTTGAAATTACATATAAGTTTAGGGTGTACAATGCAATAATTTGATAGGCATATATATTGGAAAATGATTATCACAATAAGGCTAGTTAATATATCCTTCATCTCTCATAATTACCATTTTTATGTTATGGTAGTGAGAACATTTTTTTTTTTTTAAAAGATTTTATTTATTTATTTGAGACCGAGAGAATGAGAGAGAGAGCACATGAGAGGGGGGAGGGTCAGAGGGAGAAGCAGGCTCCCTGCCGAGCAGAGAGCCTGATGCGGGACTCGATCCAGGGACTCCAGGATCATGACCTGAGCCGAAAGCAGTCGCTTAACCAACTGAGCCACCCAGGCGCCCGGTAGTGAGAACATTTAAGAGCTACTCTCTTAGCAACTTTCAAGTATATGGTACATTGTTGTTAACTATAGTCACCATGCTACACATTTAATCCCCAGAATTTATTCATCTTATAACTAGAAGTTTGTACCCTTTGACCAACATCCCCGACCCCACCCTAAGCCCCGGGCAACCACCAGTCAATCTCTATGACTTTGGCTTTTTTAGATTCCATAAATAAGTGAGATAATACAGTATTTGTATTTCTCTGACTTAATTTCACTTAACATAATGCCCTCAGTGTTCGTTCATGTGTCTCAAACAGCAGGATTTTCTTTTATGGCTGAATAATAATCCCTTGTATATATATTGGCTTCCTTAATTCCTTTTGACAAGTCAGCTCTCAATAATACTATTGTTATTTTAAGGTAATGTCTTTTTTTCTTCTGGCTTCTTTTAAGATTTTCTCTGTCTTTGTTTTCAACATTTTATTATGGTGTGCCTAAATCTGGTTTTCTTTGCATTTATCCTGCTTTTGTTTCACTGAGCTCTTTTTTTTTTTTTAATTATTTATTTGAGAGAGAGAGAGAAAATGAGCCGGGGGGGGGGAGGCGGGCAGGCAGAGGGAGAGGGAGAAGCAGGCTCCCCAAGGAAGCTGCATGCGGGCTCAGTCCCAGGACCTGGGGATCATGACCTGAGCCTAAGGCAGACGCTTAATCAACTGAGCCACCGAGGCGCCGATGGTACACTGAGCTTCTTAAATCCGTGTGTAGTTCATCAGTTTTGGAAAATTCTTAGCCATTATCTCTTTGTATATTGCTTTTAAATCCTGTTCTTTCTTTCTCATCTCCGTTTCTATGTTAGACCTTTTATAATTACGTCCTACTCATCTCTGTTCATCCTGTCCTTTTTTTTTTTCCCTTTTCCGTGCTTCAGTTTGAACATTTTCTATTGACCTGAATTTGAGTTCACTAATCCTGTTTGATGCTGTTCCAAATGTGCTGTTAAATATACCCAGTGAGTCCCCAGTTCTAGATATTGTATTTCAGGTTTACACTTTTTAAAACAGATTCAAGTTTTTGTTAAATTTTATTTTAAAAAATTAATTCTGCCCATCTTTTCCTCTGTTTTTTGTTTTTGTTTTTTAACATACTAATCATTGTCATTTTAAAGCCCTTGTCATCTAACTTGAATATCTGGGTCATCTGTGGATTTGTTTTTGTTTATTTTATTATTTATTAATTTATTTATTTTTTAAAGATTTTATTTTTTTGACAGAGCGAGACAACAGTGAGAGAGGGAACACAAGCAAGGGGGAGTGGGAGAGGGAGAAGCAGGCTCCCCGCTGAGCAGGGAGCCCGATGTGGGGCTCCATCCCAGGACCCTGGGATCGTGACCTGAGCCAAAGGCAAAGGCTTAACATTAACTGAGCCACCCAGGCGCCCCCTGGCCATGTGTTTTAAGCACTTCTTGTCCTTCATTCCAGCCCTGTGTGACCACCAAATACCCGATTTCTCTTTCTCTTAGAGTCCTTCTGCCTATGTTCACTCTCATTTTTCAGCCTCTCCCCCAACCCAGTTGGCAAAATGCCCCCCAGAAAAAGAAAATGAATAAAATGGCCATCAATTTCTGGCTCATAAAAGAAGGACTTTCCTCTTTCTGAAATTTTAGTTCAAATAGTTCTTGTTACTTTTATCAGTTCCCATAGTCTTTCCAAAAATATGATTTTGCAAACCTCCCTCCTCTCCCTGCTGCCTAGCATTATTTCAGAGAGAGCTTTGGTCTGCTGTGACCTACTGTATCCTACTTGGAAGCAGAATTGTCTTCTACTTAATATCTGAGTGACCAAAAAACTGATGAAGTTCTGAATGCATAGATGGCAGGCAACTTTTAACATCTTTATATGGTATCTGGCTGGCCTTTTCCTTTTTTTTTTTTTTTAACATTTTTTAATTTATTCATTTGAGACAGAGGGATACAGAGCATGAGCAGGGGGAGGTGCAGAGGGAGAGGAAGAAGCAGGCTCCCCACTGAGCAAGGAGCCCGATGTGGGATTCGATCCCAGGACCCCAGGATCATGACCTGAGCTGAAGGCAGAGGCTTAACCATTTGAGCCACACAGGTGCCCCTAGCTGGCCTTTTCCTAATGGAACCTTTTAATGTCACTATCTTTAGGCCTTTCTTTTGGGCCTGTAAGTTTCCCCAGTGGAGACTTGTAGTTTTCTCTCTGGAGAGTAAGGGACTAACTGCCAGGATTCTGTGAGCCACCTGGAAGAGACGACTAAGGTTGTCAACTTTTAGCATATTATCTTTTCCTTAATTCCCGTTTACCTATTTGCAGCATGGAGTTAATGCCCAACACTGAGCCTCATGTTGCCCAACTCAAAGACTTTTACCTTCTCCAGAGAATAAAGGTGTCCATCTTCTGGAATGAGGACCCAGCTGCATAAGTCAAGGAGAGGGAATCTGGGAAGCTAACTGCTTTGTAAAGAAATCTTCAGGCAATCTTCCTCCTCTAAGCTCTCTCCTGCTCCCACTTCCAGAGCTACTTGATGCTTCCAGTTCTTGAGATTTTTGGGGGGATTGTATGTGTAATGTTGGTTCTCTGCTTTTCCACTACCAGTTTAAGACAGCTTTCTCTGGTCAGTTGGAATAATTTGTTTCTTTTCCATCTGCTTTCTACTGTCCAGAATTTAATTGCTTTGTCTCTTTGCCCATTGTCTTTGTCCTTGTGGGTGTATGTTTTAAACAAAAAATCCTATATTTTAACTTTTCGTGGGTTTGAGGGTGAGCAAAAATAGGAGCTGTGATTGTTCAGTCTGTAACACTAAGAAAAGATATCATGGTACAAAATTTGTAAGGTATTAAAGGCTACTTATAGCAAAGAGTTAGTCTGAATAATCTATTTTTTTCTACTGGTTTGAAGTGCTACCTTTACCATAATCCAAATTCCCCTGTTGACTTGGGTCTATTTCTGTGGTTTGTTCCATTAATCTCTACCTAGTTTTACTTATTTTGGCTTAGAATATATTTTTAATGTCTATTAGAGTTATTTCCTGCTCATTATTTTTGTTTTTCCTGAGAAACTTCACGGCTATTTTTCGTTATTTTTTGTGTGTGAACCTTTGAATCAAATTGCCTGGGTCCCCCCAAAATCTTCTTAGAGTTTTTTTTCTGGGGGGGGTCATTGCATTATATATATATTTTTTAAGATTTCTTTATTCATAAAAAAAAGGATTTCTTTATTCATTTGAGAGAGGGAGCATGTGCGCATGCCCGAGCACCAAGAGGGAGGAGGGACAAAGGGAGAAGCAGACTCCCTGCTGAGCGGTGAGCCTGACTGGCTCGATCCCAGAACCCTGAAATCATGACCTGAGCCGAAGGTAGACACTTAACCTACTGAGCAACCTAGGCACCCCTGAATTACTTTTATAAGTTAATTTGGAGAGTTGACATCTTGACAATATTAAAATCTTTCCATGACCTTTCATTTATTCAGAACTACTTCTGTGTCTCTTTAGACCTCTTGTTTATTTAGGGTTTTTTTATTTTTTATTTTTTAGACTTTTCTTAGAGCAATTTAAGGTTCATAGCAACATTGAGAGGAAGGTACAGATTATTTCCCATATACTACTGACCCCACACATTGCATAGCTTTCCTGTTATCAGCTTCTCCCACCAGAGTGGTACATGGGTTACAATTGATGAGCCTACACTGACACTACACAGTCACCCACAGTCCCATAGTTCACATTCAGGTTCACTCTTAGCATTGCACATTCACAAATGTTTAATGACTTTACCCATCCTTATAGTATCATGTAGAGTATTTTCACTGCCCCGAAAATCCTCTGTGCTCTTTTGTTCATCTCTCCCACTTCCCAACCGCTGGCAACCATTGATCTTTTTTTCTATCTCTATAGTTTTGTCTTTTTCAGAATGCCATATAGTTGGAGTAGTTTGGTATGTAGCCTTTTCAGATTGGCTTTTACTTAGTAATGTGCATTTAGTATTCTCCATGTCTTTTAATGGCTTGATAGCTCATTCCTTATTAGCGTTCAATAATACTACATTGTCTGGATGTACCATAGTTTGCTTCTGTTTACCTGTTGAAGGACATCTTGGTTGCTTCCAAGTTTTGGCGGTTATTAATAAGGCTGCTATAAACATTTATGCACAGGTTTTTGTGTGGACATCAGTTTTCAACTGATTTGGACTTTTTTATTTTTTATTTCTTTTAAAAGATTTTATTTATTTATTTGACAGAGCACAAGCAGGGGGATTGGCAGGCAGAGGGAGAGGGAGAAGCAGGCTCCCCACAGAGCAGGGGTGCCTGAAGTTGGACTCGATCCCAAGACCCTGAGATCATGACCTGATCCCAAGGCAGTTGCCCATCCGAGCCACCCAGGTGGCCTCAACTGATTAGGATTTTAAATAACAAGGAGCATGATTGCTGGATTGTATGAGTATATTTAATTTTGTAAGAGACTGCCCAACTAACTGTCTTTCACAGTGGCTATACTATTTTACATTCCCACCAGCAATGAATAAGAGTTCTAGTTGTTCCGCATCCTTGTCAGCATTTGGTTTTGTCATTTGGTTTTGTTTTGGATCTTAACCATTCTAATAGGTGTGTAGGGGAATCGCATTGTTTTACCTATTTTATTTTATTTTTTTAAGTATTTATTTATTTGACAGAGAGACAGCGAGAGAGGAACACAAGCAGGGGGAGTGGGAGAGGGAGAAGCAGGCTCCCCGCCGAGGAGAGAGCCCGAAAGGGGCTCAATCCCAGGACCCTGGGATCATGACCTGAGCCGAAGGCAGCCGCTTAGCAGCCGCTTAACCAACTGAGCCACCCAGGTGCCTGGGAATCTCATTGCTTTAATTTGCAATTCTAACGGTGTGTAATGTTGAGAAATCTTTTCGTATGTTTATTTGCTGTCTGTATAGCTTCCTTAGAGGTTGTGTTCAGATCTTTTGCCTGTTTTTAAATTATGTTGTCTATTTTCTTATTGAGTTTTAAGAGTTCTTTGTATATTTTGGATAAGTCTTTTAGCACATGTGTCTTATACCAATATTTTCTCCTAGTATGTGGTTTGTCTTTTCATTCTTTTGTCAGTGTCATCCACAGAACTCTTTTTAATTTTAATGAAGTCCACAGCTTTTCAGTTCTTTCTTCCATGCCTTTGTCTAAAAAGTTATCACTAAATCTAAAGATCATCTAGATTTTTTCCTGTTTTCTAGGAATTTCTAGGAATGTTTTACATTAGGTCTTTGGTCCATTTTCAGTTAATTTTTGTGAAGGGTGTAATGTCTCTGTCTAGATATGTTTTTTCACACAAATGGTATCATACTCAACTTGCAGCACTGCTTTTTTCACTTAATATGTACTTTCCTTGTCATCAAAGAGTATCCTCATCCTTTTTCTTCAGTTATTAATATTACATTCAATTTTATTGTAATCTTTATTGTTGCTATTTCAAATAGGGTATTGTCTTCTGTTTTCTAAGATATTTCTATGTGGGAGCACTTTTGGATTTATTGTGTTAATTTGCACCAGCACCAACTGAATTATTACCGTTTGTAATAATTTTCTAGTCTGTTCTTTTTAGATTTCCATGTAAAGCAGATAATTTGAAAATCATGATAGTTTCAGTTCTTGTAATTTTTATACTTTTCCTTTCTCTTATTTATGCTTATTTCTCTCTCTTATCCTCTTACTTTTATTTCTCTTATATTGGCTGCTATATGCAGAATGATGTTAAATAACTATAATGATGAAGAATATCCCTATCTTTTTTCTGACCTTACTGAGAATGCTTATGGCACTTAACTAAACATCATGTTGGGTTTGGGTTAGCTATAATCTGCCTTACCATGTTATAGAAATATCTGGCCCTTTTTTTTATATACTCAAGAATGGATGTTGAATTCTGTTGCTTGCTTTTTTAGCATCTTATGGAGATAATCATATGATTTTTTACTCTATTCATCATTAAGCCTGCTAAATATTGTGACCTGGGAGTGTATGTGTCTTATTTAGAGCCAGGTAAGGAAGGTGAAGAAGGGTCTAGGTTTGCCCAGTGGTTGAAGTATGACTGCCTGGAACTGAGCCAGCCTCTCACATGTAGAAGAACAGTCCATTCTAATGGGTCAGGCAATTTTCAGGCTAAGGAGTCTTAATCTAAAATGAAAAAATTGTCAGGGTGCCTGGGTGACTCAGTAGGTTAAGCTCCTGCCTTTGGCTCAGGTCTTGATCCCAGGGTCCTGGGATTGAGCCTCACATCGGACTCCCGGCTCAGCGGGAAGCCTGTTTGTCTCTCTCCCACTCCCCCTGCTTGTGTTCCCTCTCTCGCTGTGTGTCTCTCTGTCAAATAAATAAAATCTAAAATAAAAAATAAAAAAGAATTAAATGAATTAACATACGTAAAGAATTTAGAACAGTGCCTGGCACATAGTAAGCACTCAGTAAAAGCTGCTACTACTGTATTTTTTTTCTTACCGCCTCCCTCACTGTATTTTTCTTTTTTTTTTTTTAAGATTTTATTTATTCATTTATTTGAGAGAGTGAGAGAGAGAGAGAGAGCACATGAGAGGGGGGGGGAAGGTCAGAGGGAGAAGCAGACCCCCTGCCAAGCAGGGAGCCCGATGCGGGACTCGATCCCGGGACTCCAGGATCATGACCCGAGCCGAAGGCAGTCGCCCAACCAACTGAGCCACCCAGGCGCCCCCCTCACTGTATTTCTTATAGCAACCCCATGACGTTTTACTGGACCAGTTCTATGTATGTGGGGAAACTAAGGCTCACAGAGTGTTTGGTAGTCCAAGGTTATGCAGATTAGTCTGCATTTCTGATTTTGTAGCTTATTAAGTCTATCTGCCTTGATTGTATTTTGCCCTGCCTCCCAAAGCAGGATAGTTGGATGTTCAGACAAGATGGTTTGTCAGGAAGTTGTCTGGTGAGAGGACCAGATAGACCCCTGCTACTGGAGTTTGGAAGAGTACAACCTTCAGGAAGACGTTGGGCACAGCAAGCAGAAATGAAATATACCTCTAGAACAAGAGCTTCAGAATTAGAGGGACGCCTGGGTGGCTCAGTCGATTAAGCGTCTGCCTTTGGCTCCGGTCATGATCTCAGGGTCCTGGGATCGAGTCCTGCATTGAACTCCCAGCTCAGTGGGGATCCTGCTTCTCCCTCTGCCTTCTGCTCCCCCTGCTTGTACTCTCTCTCTGACAAATAAATAAAATCTTAAAAAAAAAACCAAAACTTCAGAATTAGAGTTGGGGTACATGTTGGCATTTGGGCTGGAGGAAAGAGGTTGAAGTCCGGTAATTAGACCATTCAGGATTCAATGGAGCCTGAGGATGGAGGGCTTATACATAGTAATCAAGTTAGAATTGTTCCTCGGACTTAGTGATGTATTGATTGTGTGGGTGTTGAAAGTAGCAATAGCTGCAAGGACAATTACATCAGAAACCGGTAACAAGGTTGGCATTAGTCTCAGTCACTTGTATTTACTCTTCATCTCATGATACTAGACCAGCTGTGCCCTGATAGTAGCTGGCGTCATGAGCTACTGAACTCATGGTTTAGATGCCCTTTGCAATAACAAGTTTCTTCTCTGTCTTGATGGCTGATGACGTAACTGACTTGCCTGTCTGGATTCCTGACTTCTGGCTTACTGTTCACCTCTTAAACTTTGCCTGCCCTTCCAAATCCTGCTAATCCAGATTCCTTACTGCCTTCACATTACTGATTTGACACTTGCTTCTTTCCTTTTAATTAAATTTAATTTTCATTTATAAAAATAATATATATATATAGTTTTGTATATATCCCTACTCCCAGAAACAACCTCTTTCAGCTGTTTTAGAATGAGAGAGTCTTTGGTTACCTCTCATGGTCACTTCCGGCATGAAGCCACACCTGAGGTGAGTCCTATCCCCAGACTTAGTGACATATTGCCAGTATTTATTTAAATCAGTTTTTTTTGTTATTATTCCTAGTGTTGAGTTAACAGTCATACTTCTCAATTCATGTCTCTTTATCAGTATTTTGCCCATATCAGACCTTTTCTTATTTGTTTGGTGGTGGTTGGTAGGTAGGTATGTATGTATCCATTTCTTTTTATTCCCATTCCCATCCCATTTTCTTTCCTTCCTTTCTCTTAGGCACCCATTCTAATATGTTTTTGAATATTCTTTCATAGGCACTCTTTTTTTTTTTTGAGTAGGCCCCTCGCCCAGCATGGAACCCAATGTGGGGCTCGATCTCACTGCCCTGAGATCATGACTGGAGCGGAGACCAAGAGTCGGACAGTTAACCACCTGAGCTACCCAGGCACTCCTGATAGGCACTCTTTTTTAAGATTTTACTTATTTATTTGACAGAGAGAGCACAAGCAGGGGGAGCGGCAGGCAGAGGGAGAAGGAGAAGTAGGTTCCCCGCAGAGCAGGGAGTCCGATGCAGGGCTCAATCCCGGGACCCTGGGTATGACCTGAACCGAAGGCAGATGCTTATTAACCTAACTGAGCCACCGAGGCGCCTCCTTAAGAATCATTGTTTAAAGATTTTTTGTTGTTGTTGTTTGTTTATTTGAGATAGAGAGCACGAGCAGGGGGAGGGGCAGAGGGAGAGGGAGAAGCAGACTCCCTGCCGAGCAGGGAGCCCAGTGTGGTGCTTGATCCCAGGACCCAGGGGTCATGACCCTAGTTAAAGGCAGACGCCCAACCGACTGAGCCACCCAGGTGTCCTACAAAGAACAGTATTAAGAAAACAGGCAGGGCGCCTGGGTGGCTCAGTCGTTAAGCGCCTGCCTTCGGCTCAGGTCATGATCCCAGGGTCCTTGGGATCGAGTCCACATCGGGCTCCCTGCTCAGCGGGAAGCCTGCTTCTCCCTCTCCCACTCCCCCTGCTTGTGTTCCCTCTCTTGCTGTCTCTCTCTCTCTCTGTTGAAAAATAAATAAAATCTTAAAAAAAAAAAAAAAAGAAAGAAAGAAAACAGGCAAAATAGGGGCGCCTGCTTCACCCTCTCCCACTCCCCCTGCTTGTGTTCCTGCTCTCTCTCTCTCTTTGTCAAATAACTAGATAAAATCTTTTTTTAAAAAAACTGTTCTTTAGGGCGCCTGGGTGGCTCAGTTGGTTAAGTGACTGCCTTCGGCTCAGGTCATGATCCTGGAGTCCCGGGGTCGAGTCCCACGTCGGGCTCCCTGCTCGGCAGGGAGTCTGCTTCTCCCTCTGACCCTCACCCCTCTCATGCTCTCTCTCTCTCATTCTCTCTCAAATGAATAAATAAAATCTTTAAAAAAAAAAAACCTGTTCTTTGTAGTAGAGGAACCCAGTTCAGAATCATGTTGCTTTGATTTTAGTTGTCCTCTCTCTCTATAATCTCTTTCAGACTCTAATCATTCCTTATGTTTTTCCAGACTTTAATGCCCTTGATGGATTTGATGGTTACAGGGCACTTATTTTGTAGAATATCCCTCAGTTTGAGTTAGTAATGTTTCCTCATGTTTGTTTCAGGTGGCACATGATTTTGATTTGTCTCATTATTGATGATGTCCACTTTGGTTACTTAGAAGATATTTGCCAGGTTTCTATAAAGTTACTCTTCTCCTTTGTAGTTAGTATTTTGTGGGAAACTATTTTGAAGCTATATAAACATTCAGTTCCTACTCATTTTTTTTTTTTTAAGATTTTATTTATTTGACAGAGACACAGCGAGAGAGGGAACACAAGCAGGAGGAGTGGGAGAGGGAGAAGCAGGCTTCCTGCTGAGCAGGAAGCCCGATGTGGGACTCGACCCCAGGACTCTGGGATCATGACCTGAGCCGAAGGCAGATGCTTAACAACTGAGTTTTCAATTTATAAATAAATTTGTTTGTTTCGATTCATAGTTTATTATTTTATTCAGTGGGTAATGATGGTACACATTCAGATATAAAACTGTATGCATGTGTATTGGCATAAGTGATATAGTTTGATTTTATTTTAATATATAATAGTATATTAAAGTGTTAAAATGTGATCTAAATCTAAATCATATTTCAGAATGTTCAGTATGATTATCTGGTTGGTGGTAAGTAAAACTCCATCATAAGGAGATAGGTGGAATTCAAAAAATTTAATCACACAAAATACAAGTTTAGTGTTATTTCTAGCTGGCCTGAAGTTACAGGAATCCAGCTGCTTGATCCAATTCTGATGGGGTCCTGGCTGCAGTTTGGTGCCACCTGGTGGCATTTGTCCACTTCAGTATAATATAAATGGGGACAAATCTGGCTGGTTAGGACTTCTATGCATTGGTAGCAATTCTAGGTGTGGTTAGTTGATGCCAGGTTCTTTGACACAATCCTGGGAAATTGGGCCAGGTGAATACTGGGAATAAGAAGACCAGTTCTCTACCTCTTTGCTTTCTAAGATGGGTGGCCTACTTTTCTCTTCCTGCCTCTGTCCAGGATAGGGGTAAATGGTAGGTGGATATGTTTACTATACTATTGGTGATTTTTCTCTGTTTTTAAAATCTGTACTTTTTCTCCAAATCCATGTACATGAAATGTTAATAAAGTCTTAATGAAAATTAAGATTGTTAAAAAGACAAAGATGGAAGGTTCAGCTGTCTCAGGAATAAGGGAAACCATACTAAGTAGGTGATTTATGTAGGAACCGTTTTCCAGCACTTCAAAGAATCAAGCAGGGGTGCCTGGGTGGCTCAGTTGGTTAAGCGACTGCCTTCAGCTCAGGTTATGATCCCAGAGTCCTGGGATCAAGTCCCACTTCGGGCTCCCGGCTCAGTGGGGAGCCTGCTTCTCCCTCTGACCCTCTCCCCTCTCATGCTGTTTCTTTCTCTCTCTCTCTCTCAAATAAATAAATAAATAAATAAATAAATATATATTTTTTAAGATTTATTTATTTGACACAGAGAGAGACAGCTAGAGAGGGAACACAAGCAGGGGGAGTGGGAGAGGGAGAAGCAGGCTCCTGGCCGAGCAAGGAGCCCAATGCAGGCCTCGATCCCAGGACCCTGGGATCATGACCTGAGCCAAACGCAGACACTTAACGACTGAGCCACCCAGGCGCCCCATAAATAAAATCTTAAAAAAAGAAGAAAAAATTTCAAACAGTATTTATTTAAAGCCTGCTATCAGGACTTGTTCTGGGTATGTAAAAGGATCTTTCTTTCAAAGCAAGTCTTGTCTTTAATTTTTCTATTTTAATTCTATTATGTATTATCACTGTTTCTGGGTTATTTTCAGATTTCTGCTGATTCCTTTATCCACCCACTAACATTTTCTTCTTGGATCTTAGGTGCAGAGGGTTAAGTTAATCATAATCCTCAGTTTATAGCCCGTTGTTGTCATTGGTTTGTACAAACTACTGCTTGTGTTACTTCCTTCCTTTTATCCTCATGCTGTACTTTCATGTCTCTCCTCCTGTCATAGGCAGCCATTCTCATGTGTACTTTTTTATTTGTACTTATTCCTACAAAATGTGTTTTACTGTGTGTACATGTATTTTACTTTATGTAATTTAAGTATTCATATTTTATTTTCTCCGAAGCAGTATATATATATTTTTAAGATTTTATTTATTCATTTGAGACACAGAGATAGAGATAGAGAGAGCATGAGCAGGGAGAGAGAGGAAGAAGGAGAAGAAGGCTCTCCGCTGAGCCAGGAGCCAGATGTGGGGCTCTTATTCTTCCCTTCTCCCTCCCCTCAGGGTTGTCTGAGTCGTTTCTTCCAGTGAAACTTTAGAATAAATTTGTTGAATTAAAAACAATTGGAACATTTATTGGGATTGTATATTGAATTTATAGATCAGTTTGAGGGAGAATTGACAAGGAATATTTCCCTTTTTCTTTTATTAGGGTTTTAAAGATTTTTTTTAAGATTTTTATTTATTTGAGAGAGAGGGGGAGAGCACAGAGTGAGAGGGAGATGCAGACTCCCTGCTGAGCAGAGAGAGTCCAACGTGGGACTTAATCCCAGCAACCTGAGATCATGACCTGAGCCGAAGGCATACACTTAACTGACTGAGCCACCCAGGCAACCAGGGTTTTATTTATTTATTTATTTATTTAAAGATTTTATTTATTTATTTGAGAGAGAGAGAATGAGAGATAGAGAGCACTAGAAGGAAGAGGGCAGAGGGAGAAGCAGACCCCCTTGCTGAGCAGGGAGCCCGATGCGGGACTCGATCCCGGGACTCCAGGATCATGACCTGAGCCGAAGGCAGTCGCTTAACCAACTGAGCCACCCAGGCGCCCGGCACCCAGGGTTTTAAAGATCTTTTAGTAGAATTAAGTTAACCAAGAATACGTAATTCTTAGCTACTTTATAATAAATTTATAAAACTTGTAAAACTGATACTCTGTACCCATTAAATAATAATTGCCCATTCTCTTCTCCCCTCAAACCCTGCAAATACCATCATACTTTCTGTCTTTATGATTTTTAACTATTCTAATTACCTCATATAAGTGGAATCATACAGTATTTGCCTTTTTGTGACAGGCTTATTTAAGATTTTTTTTTTTTTTTTTTTTTGACAGAGACAGACACAGCGAGAGAGGAAACACAAGCAGGGGGAGTGGGAGAGGGAGAAGCAGGCTCGCCACCAAGCAGGGAGCCCGATGCGGGACTCAATCCCAGGACCCTGGGATCATGACCTGAGCCGAAGGCAGACGCTTAATGACTGAAGCACCCAGGCGCCCCATGTGACAGGCTTATTTAACTTAGCAAAATGTCCTCACATTTCCACGTGGTAGCATATAGCAGAATTTTTTTCCTTTTTAAAAAAAATATTTAAAGATTTTATTTATTTATTTGACAGAGACACAGCGAGAGATGGAACACAAGCAGGGGGAGTGGGAGAGGGAGAAGCAGGCTTCCCACAGAGCAGGGAGCCCAATGTGGGGCTCAATCCCAGGACCCTGGAACCATGACCTGAGCCGAAGGCAGACACTTAACGGCTGAGCCACCCAGGCGCCCCAGAATTTTTTTCTTTTTAAAGGCTTAATATTTCATTGTATCTTTATGCCATTTTGCTTATCTATTCATGTGTTGATGGACAGATAGGTTTCTTCCACATTTTAGCTATTGTGACTAATTTTGCTATGAACATGGGTGTACAGATTCTTATTTGAGACCCTGCTTTCATTTCTTTTGAGTATATATCTAGAGGTGGAATTCCTGGATCACATGGTAATTCTATTTTTATTTTTTTGAGGAACCACCACACTGTTTTATATAGTGGCTGTCTCATTGTAAGTGGTATTTCGTTATAGTTTTGATTTGCATTTCAGTGATTAGTGATGTTGAGCATCTTTTAATTTGCTTGTTCATAATTTATACATCCTCTTCGGGGAAATATCTGTTAAAGTTCTTTGTCCATTTTTAATCAGGTTGTTTTTTTGTTGTTGAGTTGTTTTTTTTTTTTTAGGATTTTATTTATTTGCGAGAGAGAGAATGAGAGACAGAGAGCATGAGAGGGAGGGAGGGTCAGAGGGAGAAGCAGACTCCCTGCTGAGCAGGGAGCCCGATGCGGGACTCGATCCCGGGACTCCGGGATCATGACCTGAGCCGAAGGCAGTCGCCTAACCAACTGAGCCACCCAGGCGCCCCTTGTTGTTGAGTTTTAAGTGTACTCTATTCTGTATATATCAGATATATGATTTGCAAATAGTTTTTCTCTCTCTCTTTTTTTTAAAGTTTATTTATCTCTGCACCAATGTGGGATTCAAACTCATGACCCTGAGATCAAGAGTCACATGCTGTCTACCAGCTGAGCCAGGCAGGCACCCCTATTTTCTCTCTCTTCTTATATTTTTATTTATTTATTTATTTATTTTTAAAGATTTTATTTATTTATTTGAGCGAATGCGAGAGAGAGAGCATGAGAATGGGGAAAGTTAAAGGGAGAAGTGGACTCCCCGCCGAGCAGGGAGCCCGATGTGGGACTCGATCCTGGGACTCCAGGATCATGACCTGAGCCGAAGGCAGTCGTCCAATCAGCTGAGCCACCTAGGCACCCTTTACATCTTTATTTTGGAAAACTTACTAGAACTAGGATTTTTTTCCCCCTGAATAGCCAAAGATAAAATTTTACATACGATTTTGTTTGCATAGATTTGAGGCCTTATTTAAGTTTGTTTATTTTCTTTTCCAGAATGATTTTGGATTCAGTAAAATACAGTTGGTTATTTAATGTAGGTTTAGTATCTGACATACAATTTTTGTGGGTGTCTAAGCTATTTTGTTTTAATATAATTACATTTTAGGAACACACATTTTCCAAGTAATTTAGCAGAAGGAAATTCTCTTGATTGGACGTGACGCTTTCTTGACAGGCCAAATATTGATACATAAGCCTCTTCTTCTAGTGACATCTTAGCCTTTGGTGTAAATTTGTACTATTTTATTATTTTCCCTTCTGATTCCTAATGGCTTCCTCCTAACATTTTCTTTCCTTCCTTCCTTCCTTCCTTCTCCCTCCCTGCTTTCCTTCCCTCCTCCCTCCCCCACCTCACTCCCTTCCTTCCTTCCTTTTCCTTTTTCTGTCATTAATTAGGTCACAAACTACCTTGTTGAGAGCATGAGGATGCCACATCTTGTGATGGTGGCATGGCATAATATTCCATAGCATTGTGACCTACCACTCTTAAGTAAGCAAAAACATTACTGCCAATACCTTTTCTAAATGAGTCTTCTGTATTTCACATTTGTTCATTCTTGAATTCATGTGTGTTTGAAATCAGAGTTTTCACAGATCCTTGGTTGTATAACATCAAATTTCCATTTTTGACTTGTTTGGCATGTCTGACACATACTTTTTTTTTTTCTTTTCGGGGGTGGTGTAAAAAAGAATATGAGTTGACGCCTCCTGTGTGTGTGTGTGTGTGTGTGTGTGAAGTTTTTAACAAGCTATTCTTCAGCAGTAGTTAATGCAAGAAAAGATCTGACTTAGTTCTCTGCAGTTTATTTTTAAAGATTTATTTATGTGGAGCCCGATGTGGGGCTCAATATCACAACCCATGAGATCATGACCCAACGTGAAACCAAGAGTTGGACCTTTAAATGACTGAGCCACGCAGGTGCCCCAGTCCTCTGCAGTTTTAATGAGGATCTACTCTCTTTCTGAGAAACCTTTTATTTTTAAAAAAGATGACAAATATTTATGCTAAGCCTTAATATTATTTGATGATAAAATATGGATTAGTGAAGAAAGGAGTTTTAAGTCTTTTCAATCTATTGTTTCCTCTTCAAGTGACTGTCACTATCATTTACTGATCTGTTTTCGTCTTTGGTAATAAAACTTTATTACTTGTCATTTAATACAATAAACAGAGCCAAGAGTTAGAGATTTGTTCCTTTTTCTCCTTTGCCATTGCCACTGTCAAAATCTAGACTTTTTCCCTTCATATCTGCTGAGTTAATTTTACCCCCTTCTGCTATCATGCTTACCTCTTACTGAAAACTTCCCTTATTATGTCTGTCTCCTGCTCAAGAACATACAGCGTCTTTACCTGGTGTTTAGTTAGGCAGGAGTAGAAGATAGAATATAGACAGAGTGCTATTAAATTCCTTTTCTTGCTTTGATAAATTTGATGCTTGTCATACATTTCTCTCTGCTTGGCTGAATTATATGTTGTGTACCCTCATTTTTCACTGGTAATGCATCTTTAACAATATTAAGCCTTCCAACCCACAAACACAGGTTATCTTTCCATTTGCTTGCGTTACCTTTAATTTCTTTCAACAACATTTTGTTGTTTTCAGTGTACAAGTCTTTCACCTCCTTGGTTAAGTCTGTTCCTAAGTATTCTTTTGATGCTATTGTAAATGAGATTATTTTCTTAATTTCCTTTTTTGGATTCATTGTTATTATATAGAAATGCACCCTTTTTTTTGGCAACTGATTTTTTTTGGATGTTGATTTGGTATCCTGAAACATTACTGAATTCTTTTATTCTAAGAGTTAGTGTTTTTTACTTATAAGATCATATTATTAGCAAACAGAATTTTACTTTTTTTCCAGCTTGATTTTTTTTTAATTTAGTTTAATTTTATCTTTTTTTTTTTTGAAGAATTTATTTATTTGATAGCAAGCACAAGAAGGCAGAGTGGCAGGGAGAGGGAGAAGCGGGCTTCCTGCTGAGCAGGGAGCCCAATGGTGGGGCTTGATGCCAGGACCCTGGGATCATGACCTGAGCCAAAGGCAGACACTTAACCAACTGAGCCACCCAGGCGCCCGAGAATCTTCTTCTTTTTCTTTAAAGATAATTTATTTTAGAGAGAGAGCGGGGCGGGGTGGGGGAGGGGCAGAGGGAGAAGGAGAAAGAGAAACTCTAGCCCAACCAGGGCTCCATCTCATGACCCTGAAAACATGAGCTGAGCCGAAACCAAGAGTCAGACACTTAATCAACTGCACCACCCAGGCACCTCTTCTTCTAGAATCTTGATAGTTTTAGTTTTGCACTTAGGTCTAGGATCCATCTGTAAATAGTGTGAGACAAGGATCAAGGTTAATTTTCTATGTGAATATCCAGTTTCTCCAGTACCATTTATTGAAAAGACTGTCCTTTTCCCCACTGAATTGCACTGTTGCTTTGTTGTAAAGTAGGTGATCTTATATATGTTTCTGGAGACTCTCTTCTGTTCCATTTGTGTGTCTAGCCTTGTACCAGTAACGATCTTGATAACTATAGCATATGGTAAGTCCTGAAATCTAGTTGTATATGTCCAGTTTTATTCTTCTCAGACTGGTTTTGGCTGTTTTATATCCTTTGTTTTTCCACTTAAATCTTAGTATCAGCGTGTGAATTTCTACAGGAAAACCTACTGGGATTTTAATGGGAATTGCATTCAATCTGTACATCAATTTGGGGTCTAAGTCTTTCAGACAATGAATGTGTTATATCTCGCTACTTATTTAGGTCTTTTTCATTTTTTTCATCAGTGTTTTATCGTTTTCTATGTACAGATAACACACATCTTCCTGTAGATTTATTCCTAGGTAATGTTTTTCCAGTTTTATTGAGCTATAATTGACATATAATATTATATTAGTTTAGGGCATACAGCTTGGTTAGATACATGTATATATTGCAAAATGATTATCAAATAAGTTTAGTTATCTATCACCTCACATAGTTACAGAAATCAGTTTCTTAAAAGAACTTCTAAGATCTGCTCTCTTAACTTTCAAATGTATACTATAGTTTTGTCAACTATAGTCACCATGCTGTACCTTACATTCCTGAAAATTTGTTCCTTTTGACTACCTTCACCATTCCCCCCCATCCATACCCTCACACCCCTGTTTCTTGGTAGATTGCCAACTACCAGTCTGTTTTCTGTATGGTTTTTGTTTTGTTTTGTTTTGTTGGGGGATTCCTTATTTAAGTGAGATCATGTAGTATTTGTCTTTCTCTTCCTGACTTGTTTCACTTAGTACAGTGCCCTCGAGGTCCATCCATGTTTTCACAAATGACAGGATTTCCTTTTTAAAGGTTGATTATGTTTTTTTTTTTTTTTTAAAGATTTTATTTATTTGACAGAGAAAGACACAGCGAGAGAGGGAACACAAGCAGGGGGAGTGGGAGAGGGAGAAGCAGGCTTCCCACAAAGCAGGGAGCCCGATGCGGGACTCGATCCCGGGACCCGGGGATCATGACCTGAGCCGAAGGCAGAAGCTTAACGACTGAGCCATCCAGGTGCCCCAAGGTTGATTATGTTCTTTTGTATATATTCCACATTTTCTTTATCCATTCATCCATTGATGGACACTTAGGTTTTTTCCATGTCTTAGTTATTGTACTGCTGCTGCAGGTATTAAATGGTATTGAAATTTTTTAAATTTTCTAAATCTTTGTTGTTAAAATACAGATACACAATTGTTTTTGTATAGTTTTTATCTGTGATCTTGCTAAATTACTGTAGTAGTTCATAGATTCTTTGGGGTCTTGTACATAATTAGGATTTGTTTTTGATGAAGCATCTGTTTGGTAGCTTCTGAGAGAGGATACCATTGGTAGGTAATATTGAGACCTCATATGTCAAATACTTTCACTTGATCTTCATAATTGAGTGATAGTTTTGCTGAGTTTAGAATTAGAGGTGTGTTTTGTTTTTTTTTTTAAGATTTTATTTATTTATTTGACAGAGACACAGTGAGAGCAGGAACACAAGCAGGGGGAGAGGGAAGGGAGAAGCAGGCTTCCCGCTGAGCAGGGAGCCCGATGAGGGGCTCGATCCCAGGACCCCGGGATCATGACCTGAGCCGAAGGCAGATGCTTAACGGCTGAGCCACCCAGGCACCCCAGAATTAGTGGTTTAAAATAGTTTTTCTTAAGAATTTTGAGAGCATGGTCTTCTTGTTTCCACTGTTGCTGTTGAGAAGTCTGATTTCCCCCCGTGGAATCTTTTTTTTTTTTTTTTTTTCCTCCCAGCTTTACTAAAATATAATTGACATATAACATTGTGTAAGCACTCTGCGGAATCTTACAGGATCTTCCTTTTGTCCCCAATATTCTCAAATTTCACATGATACAAAAGTTTGGTATGACCTTTTTTCATTCCATTGTGTTGTGCATTTGTAGATTAACTCCACTTGTGTCCTTCAGTTGTAGAAATTTTTCTTTATTTTCTCCCCTCTGTTTTGTCTTTTTAAAACTCTGATTCTATGAATGTTGACCTTCCTGAACTGGTCTTCTTATTTTTCTTTTTTTTCTCCTTATTTTTCATCTTTGTTTTTCTCTATTTTCTGAGAGGTATCTTCAGTTCTTATATATATCTCATATATTTGCTATCATACTTTTAATTTTTCAAAATCCTGTCTTTTTTGTTGTTGTTTTTTGAATGTCCCTTCTCTCCTTTTTGGCCTCCTGTTCTCATTTTATGGATGCCATATCTTAACAGTCTAAGAATTTTAATAATATTTTTTGAGGTTTTCTTTTGCTTCAAGTTGTTTTTGAGGGTTTTCCCCCTTATTTTTGCCTCTAGGCTTACCTTAAATGTCTTCTGATCCTGTCCACTCATATAATTTTTTAAAGTTTATTATGTTATGTTAATCACCATACACTACATCATTAGTTTTTGATGTAGTTTTCCATGATTCATTGTTTGCGTGTAACACCCAGTGCTCCATTTAATACGTGCCCTCCTTAATACCCATCACCAGGCTGTCCACTCATGTTTAAGAGTGAAGTACTAAAAGGCGGATTGAAAATTTTGCTTGGTGCGCAAGGGCAAAATTAGTGACCTGTTAGATGTTACAGTATGGTGATCAGACTGGCCTAATTTGGAGAGTCCCATTTGTTGTATCTTTTACTTTTAATATTTTATTTATTTATTTGACAGAGACACAGCGAGAGAGGGAACACAAGCAGGGGGAGTGGGAGAGGGAGAAGCAGGCTTCCTGCCGAGCAGGGAGCCTGATGCGGGGCTTGACCCTGGGACCATGACCTGAGCCGAAGGCAGACATTTAAACGACCAAGCCACCCAAGCACCCCTTCCCATTTGTTGTATCTTTACAGTTTTGTTTTGTTTTATTTTTTAGACCACTTTACTGCGATATAATTCACATTTTTTTTTTCAGTGAGTGGTGGTTCTCTACCTCAGAGAAGAAGGCTTTCTTTTATCTTGCAGTCATAAGCCTGTTTGCCAGCCTTATTAGAGTCAGGTGAAAAAGGAAAGTCTAGGATCTTACCATTCATTAGTGAAATTTTGCCAGTTTTCAGTTTGGTTTCTCCACACTCTGTTCTACTCAATTCAACCATGGCAGAGAATAAACCTCCAGCCTTCTATTAGTGTGGTGTAGGCTACTCACTGATCAGCATGGGGGAGAAGTTCTGGGGATCTGACAATTCTTTATACAGAGTTTTGACTGGTCTTCCTATTTGCAGCACCAGTTGCACCTGGTGCCTCAAATTTCTGAGTTTTTCCATGATTCAGTGGAAAGTAGGCCTACTCCTTGGGCTTTCTGACCATAAGCCTGGGTTTATATTTTCTCTAGTCTTCCAGGTTAGTTACCACTTATCCTTCTGGTTTCCAGCTTCCAAAATTTTGTTGTTTTGTGTCTCCCATTTGTCCTGGGTTTATGACTTTTTTTTTTTTTTTAAGATTTTATTTATTTATTTGACAGAGAAAGAGAGAGAGAGAGTTCACAAGCAGGGGGAGAGGCAGAGGAAGAGGGAGAAGCAGGCTCCCAGCTGAGCAGGGAGCCTGATGGCGGGGCTTTATCCCAGGACCCTGGGACCCATGACCCGGGCCGAAGGCAGCCGCTTAACCGACTGAGCCACCCAGGCGCCCTGGGTTTATGACTTTTTAAAAAACAGTTTAATAAACTTAGTAGTTTGTGAGGAAGCAGCAGTAAATATACATGTTAACACACAATTTTAACCAAAAGTCCAAATGTCTTTTCTGCTGTTACATTTAACATTAACCCAGCTGATGGTGCCATGGGTTTCTGTAGCATTTATTTTGGGAATAAAAGGCTTTACTTTCCTAGCAAAAAGAAACATTGTCTTACTCTTATTAAAATACAGAGGGCTGGGGCGCCTGGGTGGCTCAGTCACTAAGCATCTCCCTTTGGCTCAGGTCATGATCCCTGGGATGGAACCCTGCATTGGGCTCCCTGCTCCGCGGGAAGCCTGCTTCTCCCTCTCCCACTCCCCCTGCTTGTGTTCCCTCTCTCGCTGTGTTTCTTTCTGGCAAATAAATAAAATCTTAAAAAACAAAAAAAAAGGGGGCTTTCAGTATTAATATTGGAAGGTACTTCTGCAATGTCTGAAGTTTACTTTTCAGAGTTCAGTAAAAGCTTCAGGGATTTCCTGTTTTTTATTTATATTTCATCTTAATTTTAGGATAATTACATTAAGTATTATAACAATTCTAACAGACTTTTCAGATTGGGATTTTTAATCAATAAAAATTCATACTTTCTTGACTTTAAAGCCTGTGGCACCTATTATAGCATCATTAGGTATAGCTACTCACTTTATTTTTCACATACTGCTAATGAATAGTTTAAAAGTTTATCTTGGTCGTTGGCAGACTTTTGAAACTTTCAGCAAATTAATAAGAAAACATGTTTTGCTTTTGCTGTTATGTTGGAAACATATCCTATAGCAGATGTGAGCTGATGACATAGCAGAAAAACTCAGCAGTGGGAGTGTCCTCATTTCACACTAACTCCAGGCACTAATCCAAATGCAACAGTAAACACTCTTCATTTGCTGTCAGCTGAGCTATTACAAGTATAGTTGTGTTTAGGACTGGGAACCTTTTTCTTAACCTGTTTAATGGTATCTTAGTAATAAGATAGCAGGAATAATTGGGATATATTTCACTATTCATATTTGTTTTTTGTCATGGCTGAAAATTCATATGAAAATAATTAGTGATATAACAAAATTACTTTAACATTGGCACATTGGGGATTATCAAAATTCTGTGCTAAGACAATGTATACTTTATTTACATATATTAATGTTTTTTGAATTTTTGGTTATGCATTTTCAGGCCTCCTTTTCTTTGCCCAGAAATTGTTGGTTTTTGTTATGTTTCACATTTTGGAGGGGAGGATAGAGGGCCAGGGAAGGTTATAATGAGAGCGCATTAAGTTAAAAAGATCTTGAGAGGACCTGAGGAGTATGAGAAAGAATAGACAGAAATCTTAGAGCATGAGGAGACAGTGGAATTACAGAAGCCCAAGAAATAAAATGGTTCAGGAAGACAAAATGTTAAACGTGGGAAAATGCTTCTTGGTAGTCAGAGATATGGACTAGAAAATAATCTGTACCTCATTTAATAGGTCGTCTGCATTTGTGGTTTATACATACTTACCTTTTAATTTCACAACTGAATGGTGAAATGAAGTGATGCATATAAAGCATTTAGTCCAGTGCCTGCCACTTAGTAAGCCTTTGTAAGTATTATTTAATTGCCACTGCCATTTATCATTGTTCACCTATTTCCTCAGTCCAGAAATTTGAGAGTCATCCATGGTTTTTCCCTTTCAGTCCCCAAATCAAATCAGTCACTAGGTCTCATTGATTATACTTGCTAAATGTCTTAAAGTAAGTCTTCTTGTGTTCATTCCTACTATATCTGCCTTTGTGTTCATGTGTAAGCCTTTCTACATTCTTTTCCCTCTGCCTTTAAGGTCCCTTTCCACTTTGGCCTCAGTTTACCTCAGGTATCACCCTTCTGTAAATCTTCCCCTAATCATATCAGGCAGAGTTAAGCATTTCTTTCACAGTGCTCTTTCAGTACCTACTAGATATCTTATTTAAGGCCCTTAATTTGTAATCCTTTCCTTGCATGTCTGTCTTTTCAGTTAGACCATAGCCATTCAGGGGTAGGGATAGTGTTATAAATATCTTTGTTTCCTACCTCCCATATTTGGTACTGGCAGCGTGATTGGTGTTCAGTAATATATTGCATGATTGAGTAAATGAAAATATTAACATAAATCTTCAGGGATCTGAATAACTAAGAACAGATGTCTGATGAGTTCATTGATGTGATTGAGGGTACAGTTAGGAATGGCCTGAGCATTTTAGAGAAGGCATATAGTAGTAATGGTACAGAAACTATTTCAGAAGTACTTGCCCTTCTGAGTTTGTAGGTTGTCAAGAAAGATAAAAGAAGTTGCCTGAAAAAGAATCTCTGAGTGTAAATTACTTCTATAACAAAAATAACAAAAATGTATATTTTTAGGTGTGACCTTTCAGATTTATTTCTTACATTTCTTTCTTTTTTTTTTTAAATTTTATTTATTTATTTGACAGAGAGAGACACAGTGAGAGAGGGAACACAAGCAGGGGGAGCAGGAGAGGGAGAAGCAGGCTTCCTGCGGAGCAGGGAGCCCGACGCAGGGCTCGATCCCAGGACCCTGGGATCCTGACCTGAGCCGAAGGAAGACACTTAACGACTGAGCCACCCAGGCGCCCCTATTTCTTATATTTCTTGACATAGCCATATACCAGTCGAATTTAAAGCTATACTTCATGAATAAATTGTAAAGGGTAAACTTCAGATTTTTAAAACTAGACTGTGTGCATATGAACTTGGTTAAAGGTTATACTGTAGTACATTTACTTAACAGTTCCAGAAATAAATGGATAAGGGGCGCCTGGGTGGCTCAGTTGGTTGGGTGTCTGCCTTCAGCTCAGGTCATGATCTCATTAACTTATTTAGTTATTTTATTTTATTTTTTTTTTAAAGATTTTATTTATTTATTTGAGACAGAGAGAATGAGAGAGAGAGAGCACATGAGAGGGGGGAGGGTCAGAGGCAGAAGCAGGCTCCCTGCCAAGCAGGGAGCCCGATGCGGGACTCGATCCAGGGACTCCAGGATCATGACCTGAGCCGAAAGCAATCGCTTAACCAACTGAGCCACCCAGGCGCCCCTATTTTATTTTGTTTTCATCCCTTAGCACAACAGTGGTGGAATGTCTTCTGGGTAATTTAGAACTGGGCAACTAACTGTGAGTGCTAGGTGTAAGGAACTATTCCATTTTTAAAGTTTAAAAAGATACAGATAGTTTGACTAAGCAAAAGCTTATTGATAACTAGGAAAATATTTCTGCAGAAAGAACCAGCTGCTTGTATATGCAATGCCTAATTTCCAAAATAAAGATGTTTGAATGTGTCACATTCCATGTGTGACCCACAAGACCCTCTAAGGATATCAGATTTCCAAAGCTATATTTATATATATATATATAATATATAAATTTATATATATTTAGCTGTAGCTTATACATTTCATATTTACACATTTTGGAAAGAAAAATATACTAGTTCTTTTAATGACCTATTGGCCCATCTTCATTCCCTCCTTCACTTCTACCACTACTCTAGTCCCCAGAGATAACTATTGTCAGTAGTGAGAAATACATCTTTAGAGTCTTTTTTCTATATATTATATACATGGAATATACATGTGAAAACATAAATAGAATTCTCAGATACACACATTTTTTACATGTTATATACGATATATTATTTACTTTTTAAAGATTTGTTTATTTTAGAGAGGGAGAGATAATCTCAAGCAGACTGCCCACTGAGCGCAGAGCCCAATGTGGGGCAGAATCTCATGACCATGATGCATGACCTGAGTCGAAACCAAGAGTTGGACACTTAACCAGCTGAGCCATCCAAGCGCCCCATGATACATAATATTTTTAAGTAACAACAACCTTTATACTGCCACTTACGTTTTTTACTTAACATATCCTGGGTATCTTTCTCTGTTGGTGTATATTGGTCCATTACATCTTTTGTAATAGCTACAGAACAGCGTATCAGAGGAGTAGACCACTCTTTAGTATTTAAACCAAAAAACACAAATCTGAGTTTATTGCTTGCTTAAGAGCTTTACTGGTCAATCACAGTCTGTCCAAGTAGAGCAGACTACTGATATTTATATGGTTTTGAGAAGTGTAAAGTTTAGGGATTAATTTATTTTTTGCAGCCATGGTAGGTTGGCATCAGCAGTGGAAGCAAGATTAGTTGGGTAAGACATTTAATGATTGGTTGGTATTCAGAAGTGTGTTTGAAGTGTGTTCCCGTTGGCAGGCTTTCAGAAGCAAGGGCCTGTCACTGATAGGTTGGCTTGCAAATATATAGTCACCAAGACAAGTTGTTGTTTTTATGTGGGTTTAAAATTGGTTCTTGTTGTTCCATACCCTTAGAACTGTCAGGTATTGATTAAGCAATTTAAAACTGTTTCTGGTGGCTATTTTATTATGGCTACAGAATAATCAATCTTTTGCTACTAGTATATGAACTCCTTTTTATTCTTGGGGAGATCAAGGATTGTCCAGATCTTTACCAGTGTTGTTGATTGTTCTTAAAGATAAGGTTTGGGGGCACCTGGGTTGGCTCAGTTGGTTAAGTGTCTGCCTTTGGCTCAGATCATAATCCCAGGGTCCTGGGATTGAGCCCTGCATTGGGCTTCCTGCTCAGTGGGGGGTCTACTTCTTCCTTCCCTCTTCTGCTCCCCCCTGTTTGTGTGCGCACGCGCGCGCTCTCTCAAATAAATAAAATCTTTAAAACATAAAAATAAAAAAAAGATAAGGTTTGATCTTCTTCTCCTTGAAAGTGAAGTCTAATTTTCAATCCCAGTGTCTGTAAGCATCGTCATCCCTTCAAAGGGAGAGTCATTTTCCTCAACTTTACTGTGTTGAATCCTTTTCCTACCTATTTGAAGTGTTGCCTTTATTATTTGCTTAATAACTTAACTCCACTCTATATCATTGACCTGATTCATTTCCTCTTTTAATTATTGCAGCTTTATAATAGGTTGCTTTTCTGTCTGCTAGGGTAGGGCCCCCCCATTACTGGTTTTTGTCAAAAACAGTGTTATTTTCCTACATTTTCTCTTTTACATGAATTTTATGATCACCTTGCAAAGTTCCACCATGTTCATTTGGTTAATAGTGGCATCTATTGCTATTATAATGGTATGATTATACTGGTTATGCAAAGAACCCTAACGCTTTAAAAAAAATTGTATATTAGTCATCCCCCTTTTTTAAGTTTTTTGTAGGTTTGAAAATTTTCCACAATATGAAAGTAGTAAGAAATAGGAGTATAATAAACTCCTGTATACCCATCACTCAGCTTCCATAATTAACTCATAGCAAATCTTATTTTATATGTACTTTATCCACTCCTGCCCATTATTTTGTAATTGATTTCAGACATATCTTTTTTGAATATTTCAGCATGTATTTCTAAAGTATAAAGGCTCCCTTTTAAAAAGTAATCATACTATTATTGCAGTTGAAAAAGTTAGTAGTCCCATAATATCCAGTCAACAAAACTCTTACATATTTTTATGTTTTAGCCACTGTCCTAATGCATTTTACAACCATTAACTCATTTAATCCTCAAACCAACCTGTGTAATAAAGTACTATAAACTTTATTTTGCTGATGAGGAAACAGACACAAGTTAAGTATCTTGCTTGAGATAATAGCTCATGAGTAACAGAGTTGGGAGTCAAACCCAGGCAGTCTAGCGTCTTGAGTGGATATCCTTAACCATTTCTCTTACATGCTGCTTTTTTTTTTTTTTTTTTTTTTAAAGTAGGCTCCATATCCATTGTGGAGCTCAACAAGGGCCCTGAACTCGACCCTGAGATCAAGACCTCAGCTGAAACCAAGAGTAAGATGCTGAAGAGGCTTAAGCCACCCAGGCTCCCCTTCCATGCTGCTTTTCATATTGTTGCATATCATACGTTCTTTATAAATTTTCATGCAACTAGGGATGCCTGGATGGCTCATTTGGTTAAGTGTCTGCCTTCAGCTCAGGTCATGATCTCCGGGTCCTGGGATTGAGCCCCATCTTGGGCTCCTTGCTCAGCAGGGATTCTGCTTCTCCCTCTCCCTCTGCCTCTCCCCTTCTCCTTGGTGCTCTCTCTTGCTCACTTTGTCAAATAAATAAAATCTTTAAAAATTTTTTCATGCAGCTATACCTAGTTACCCCGCAAAGATTTCTTCTAATATATTTAGTAGTCTAGGAAGACATTTTGGGAGACCGAAACATTTGGCTACACAGACAATGTTAAATTTTATTGATTATTTCTGTTTCTAGAAAGGACAATCTAATTTCCCCCATAGAAAGTGATAGAGGAGGGGCACTTGGGTGGCTCAGCTGTTAAGCGTCTGCCTTCGGCTTAGGTCATGATCCCAGGGTGCTGGGATCGAGCCCAGCATTGAGCTCCCTGCTCTGCAGGAAGCCTTCTTCTCCCTCTCCCACTCCCCCTGCTTGTGTTCCCTCTCTCGCTGTCTCTCTGGCAAATAAATAAAATCTTAAAAAAAAAAAAAAAAAGTGATAGAGGAGGTTTCATTTTCAACTTATTGTAGAATTCCCTGCTTATTATGGAATTTTCACAGTCTTATCCAGATAAAGATTATATAACTACATAATAATTAGTAAAGCTTTCTAAAGTACGTACAGATTTTGGAGATGAGATTGATTAAATGGAAAGATAGGAAATGTCTAACTTACTTCTGTCTTTTATTCTGTCCAGCCCACCTTTTCAGTGCTTTTCAGAGTCATTTTTCTAAAATATACATCTTGCTGTTATTTTTTTTAATTAAATACTCTGTAACTTCCTACTATCACCTAAACAAGGTTTCAACCTATCTTCATCCAGTCTTGTTTTATCTTGTAGTTACCAGCAAGCATTCCACTAGCCATACCTGACCATCCTGTATCCTTACATCCTTAACTACCACTCTTTGCACCTTGTGCCTTCATGCTGTTTCCTCTGCTTTTATCTACCAGGGAACTACTCAGGCAACACCTAACCACAGTACCAGTACATGGTAGCACTCAGAAAATGTTGAACAAATGAAGTCTTTCCTGTTTTTGCCCAGCAGACTAAATGACTTTTCTTTACATAAGAACATATTGTTAGGTGTTCTACTGTGATTCTTTCTTAGCTGGATTTTGAGGTGGGATGTGTGTGAGATTTTCATCTACAGGTCCTCAGTATCCAGACTGAAAATGCTTAATAAGATTTTGAATGAAAAATGGGAAAATAGGCTTATTTACAATTTAAGTTTTAAGAAGTGATTGGAGATTTTATTACTTTTGGTGGGGGGCAGTTCAAGATGGTTTATATATATTTTTTTGTTCTCCTACTGCTTCTTAGTGATTTGGAAACCAGCACATGATTTATTTAATGACTTCCTTGTTGTAGTTTGAGAATATCCTAAATACTATCTTTTTGAGTCCCAGTGAATATTCCAGAATTTTCCTGACCTTGGATCTTAGGAATCTTCAGGCACAGAAAATGTTTAAGGTAGAGAACAGAAACTGAACTTAGAGTGATCCAACTGCCCTCCGCACCATAACTTAAGCTTGTCTGCGGAGAGACCATTCTGTAAAGGAAGCAGTTATGAACATCTGTATCTATTCTTCTAAGTACCAATAATGATGCATGCCTGTGTTACTAGTTTACTACTTTGCTTCCTTAAGATTTCAGAGCTAATCAGATAGGGTTTTATTTAGCCCCGTTTTGCTCATTCATGAGTGCTGAGCTCTAGGATCAAAACAAATAGAAAAGTTTAAAAAGCATATAATACAAAATGGGCCAGGGAGAGGCATCTAGATTTCTATACTTATTTTTGCTACTTCAGTGCTTTCAGTATAAGAATTTTAATTCTCATTTAATTGCTGATTTTAAGTTTAAGCTCAAGTTCAGTCTTTTAATAGCACTGAGCACAGGTGACATAACTTGTCCTGTTACATAGTGAAAAACCATTCAGAAATACAAATTTGGGCAAAATGTGATTGGGAGTTAGCTCCTTGGTCTTTTTTCTTTTTTTTTTCTTTTAAAGATTTTACTTATTTATTAGAGTGAGAGCATGAGCAAGGGGAGGGGCAAAGAGAGACGGAGAAGGGGACTCCCTGCTGATCAGGGAGCCCTATACAGGACTCGATCCCAGGACCTGGAGATCATGACCCAAGCCGAAGGCAGATTCCTAACCAACTGAGCCACCCAGGTGCCTAGCTCCTTGGTCTTTTAATGAACTCGTAGTAGTGTAGCACTTGAAATTTTTGGGCCTCACTTACAGCATTTTGGGAAAGTTTGGCTCTATTTTTAAGTATTTCAGGTTGGCCTACTAAATTTAAAAGCAATACTAAGTTTTGCTATAAATGTTTTCTAGGATTCTAGTTATGTAGATAGAGCTGCAGGAAAATGGGTTACCTAGGCACCTTGTCTTATCTTTCTTGTATTTGTATGCTAAAAATTTCTGGCCAGGTTCAGTTAAGGCATTTATAGGAAACTTTTATAAGAACTTGTTTTTGTGGTATTTATAATTTGTAAAGCTTTCATATTGAGGTATTTTATTGTTGTGTTTCAAAGTGCTGTTACTTTATTTTTAATTTCAATTGTTCATTGCAAGTACATAGAAATAGTTATTTTTGTATATTGACACTGTATCCTGCAACCTTCCTAAACTCATATATTTGCTTTAGAAGCTCTTTTTATAGATTCTTTGGGATTTTCTTCATAGACAGGTGTGATCTGTGAATAGAGATGGTTTTAGTTCTCTATTTCTGATCTGTATGCCTTTTATTTCTTTTCTTTCTTTATTGCATGGGCTAAGACCTCAGTACAGTGTTGAATAGGAGTGATAGGAGTGGACCTCCTTGCCTTACTTCCCATCTCAGAGGAGGCCACATTCAGTCTTTCACCATTAGGTGTGATGTTAGTTGTAGGGTTTTGTAGATAACCTTTATCCATGTAAAGAAATACCTTCATAATCCTATGTTGCCAACTGGTTTTTTTTTTTTAATTATGAATTGGATGTTTACTTTTTTGGATGCATTCTCTGCACCTATTGAGATGATCCTGTTTTTCTTTTTTCTTTTTTAAGTTTTATTTTATTATGTTATGTTAGTCACCATACATTACATCCTTAATTTTTGATGTAGTGTTCCATGATTCGTTGTTTGCATATAACACTCAGTGCTCCATTCAGTACGGATCCTGTGTTTTTTCTTGTTTAATCTATTGTATTACACATATTTTACACAGTATAAAATGAATTATGGTTTTAAAATGTTGAAGCAGTCTTGAATTTCTGTGATAAAACACACTTGGTCACAATTTATTATTCTTTTTAATATATTGGTGGATTCCATTCATAAATACTTTGTTGAGGTTTTTTTTATCTTTGTTCATAAAGGATATTGGTTTGTAGTTTAATTTCTTAGAATGTGTTTGTCTGGTTTCTGTATCGGTATTGCTGGCCTCATAAGATGAATTGGAAATTATTTCCCCTTATTGCATTTCCTACAAGAGTTTATTCAAAATTAGTGTTATTGCTTCCTTAAATATTTGATAGAATTTGCCATTAATGCTGTCTGGCTCAGGAGACTTCTTTCTGTCTACACCCAATGTGGGGCTTAAACCCACAACCCTGAGATCAAGAGTCACATACTCCACCAACTGAGCCAGTCAGGTGCCCCAAAATTCAATTTCTTAATATATACAGGACATTCAGGTTATATATTTCATCTTAAGTAGCTTTGGTGCTTTGTGCTTATTGAGTTGTCTATTTCATAGACTTTGTTGAATTTTGTGAGCATAAAGTTATATATAATATTTCCTCATCATTCTTTTACTATTGGTAGGATTAGTAGTGCTGTCACCTGTTCTGGTCTTAATACTGGTATTTATACATTTTCTTTTTAATTTTTTAATTTTTATTTTTTTAAGATTTTATTTAGTTGACAGAGAGAGAGAGAGAGAGAGAGACAGCTGGAGAGGGAACACAAGCAGAGGGGGTGGGAGAGGGAGAAGCAGGCTCCTGGCTGAGCAGGAAGCCCAATGCGGGGCTCGATCCCAGGACCCCAGGATCACGACCCGAGCTAACGGGTCAGATGACTAACAACTGAGTCACCCAGGCGCCCCCCTGTACATTTCCTTTTTTATCGGTTTGGCTAAAGATTTATCAGTTTTCTTGACCTTTCAGAGATCTAGCTTCTATTAATGTCTCTCTGCTTGTTTTCACATTTTTCAGTTCCATTGAGTTCCACTTTTACCTTAATTCAGTTTTTTTTCTGCTGGCTTTTGGTTTAATTTCTTAGTTTCCTAATTTTTGTTAAGCAGAAGTTTACACCACTAAATTGAGACCATTCATCTTTTTTTTTTTTTTTTTTTTTTTACTGCAGTGTAGTTGACGTTACAATATTATATTAGTTTCGGGTGTACAACATAGGGATTAAACATTTATATACATTACAAAGTGATCACCTTAATAAATCCAGCTACCATCTGTTACTATACAAAAGTGTTACAGTATTATTAACTATATTCCCTATGTTGTACATTGCACCCCCATGTCTTTTTTGTTTTAAACGGGAGGTTTGTTCCTTTTAATTCCTTTCCCCTATGTTGTCTGCTGCCTCCCTCCCCTCTGACAACCACCAGATTGATCTCTATATTTATGAATCTGTTTCTGTCTCTGTTTTATTTTTTAGATTCCACATAAGTGAAATAATTCAGTATTTGCTTTTCTCTGCCTGACTTATTTCACTTAGCATAATACCTTTTAGGTATCGTCCGTATTGTTGCAAATGGCAAGATTTCATTCCTTTTTTTATAGTTGAGTAATACTTCATTGTATATATACACCACATCTTTTTTATCCATTCATCTATCTGTGGACACTAAACGTTGCTTCTGTATCTTGGCTTTTGTAAATAATGTTGTAGTGAACATAGGTGTGCATATACCTTTTTGAACTAGTGTTTTCATTTTCTTCAGATAAATACCCAGAAGTGGAATTGCTTGATCATATAGTAGTTCTATTTTTAATTTTTTGAGGGACTTTCATACTGTTTTCCATAGTGGCTGCACCATTTTGCATTCCATCAAGAGTGTGCAATGGTGTGCAAGGCTACACCATTTTGCATTCTGTCAAGAGTTCCCTCTTCACATCCTTACCAACACTTGTTATTTTTCTTTTTGATGTTGCCCATTCTGACAGGTATGAGATGATAATCTCTTTGTGGTCTTGATTTGCATTTCCCTGATCATCAGTGATGTTGACTCTTTTCATGTGTCTATTGGCCATCTGTATGTCTTTGGAGAAATGTCTATTCAGGTCCTTTGCCCATTTTTTAATTGGATTGTTTGCTTTTTTTTTTTTTTATAAAGATTTTATTTGTTTGACAGAGAGACACAGTGAGAGAGGGAACACACGCAGGGGGAGTGGGAAAGGAAGAAGCAGGCCTCCCGCAGAGCAGGGAGCCCTCTGCAGGGCTCGATCCCAGGACCCTGGGATCACAACCCAAGCCGAAGGCAGACGCTTGCTTAACAAAGGCAGACGCTTAACAAAGGCAGACGCTTAACGACTGAGCCACCCAGGCACCCCAGGGATTGTTTGCTTTTTTGATAATGAGTTGTGTGAGTTCTTTATTTTGGATATTACCCTCTTATTAGTTATACCACTTGCAAATATCTTCTCCCATTTGGTAGGTTGCCTGTTTGTTTTGTTTCTTTGACTATGTAAAATATTTTTAGTTTGGTGTAGCCCCATTTGCTTATTTTTGCTTTTGTTTCCCTTGCATGAGGAGATAGATCCCCCCTCCCAAAATATTGCTCAGACAGATGTCTAAGAGTTTACAGCCTATTTTCCAGAACTTCTAGGAGTTTAGGTTTCCAGGCTTAAAAACATTTAACTTTTCATTCTCTCTGAGTTTTTTTGTATATGGCATAAGAAAGTGGTTATTTCATTCATTTGCATACAGTTGTCCAGTTTTGCCAGAACCATTTATTGAAGAGACTTCCCCATTGTATATTCTTGTCTTCTTTGTCGAAGATTAATTAACCGCATAAGTGTGAGTTTATTTCTTGACTGTTCTATTCCACTGATATGTGTGGCTGCCTTTCTGTTAGTACCATACTATTTTGGTTGCTATAGCTTTTAGTGTAGTTTGAAATTAGGGAGTATAAGATGCTTCCAGCTTTGTTCTTCTTTCTCAAGATGGCTTGGGCTATTCAGGATCTTTTGTGATTTCATAGAAATTTTCAGATTATTTGTTCTAATTCTGTCAAAAGTGCCATTGGTACTTTAATAAGGATTGGGTTGAGTCTGTAGATTGCTTTGGGAGTATGGACATTTTAACTGTATTCTTCCATGAGCACAGTATGTATTTCCATTTATTTGTGTCCTCTCTAGTTTCTTTCATCAGTGTTTTTGTTATAGTTTTCAGAATACAGGTCTTTCACCTCCTCGGTTAAATTTATTCCTAGGTATTTTATTCTTTTTGATACAGTTGTAAATAGGATTGTTTTCTTGGTTTCCTTTCTTTTTTAAATTTTTATTTAAATTCAATTAATATATAATGTATTATTGGTTTCAGAGATAGAGGTCAGTTATTCATCAGTCTTATATAATACCCAGTGCTCATTACATCACTTGCCCTCCTTAATGTCCATCACCCAGTTACCCCATCCCCCCACCCATCTCCCCTCCAGCAACCCTCGGTTTGTTTCCTATGATTACGAGTCTCTTATGATCTGTTTCCCTCTTCTTTTATTTTTTTCCTCTCTTCCCCTCTGATCCTCTGTTTTGTTTCCTAAATTCCACATATCAACAAGATTGTATGGTAATTGTCTTGCTCTGATTTGGTTATTTCGCTTAGCATAACACCCCCTAATTCCATCCATGCCATTGCAAATGGCAAGATTTCATTTTTTTGATGGCTGAGTAGTATTCCGTTGTATATATACACCACATCTTCCTTATCCATTCATCTCTTAATGGACGTCTGGGCTCTTTCCATAATTTGGCTGTTGTGGACATTGCTGCTGTAAACTTTGGGGTGCACGCGCCCCTTCTGATCACTACATGTATCTTTGGGGTAAATACCAAGTAGTGTAATTGCTGGGTTATAGGGTAGCTCTATTTTCAACCTTCTGAGGAACCTCCATACTGTTTTCCAGAGTGGCTGCACTAGCTTGCGTTCTCACCAACAGTGTAAGAGGTTTCCCCTTTGTCCGCATCCTCACCAACATCTGTCATTTCCTGACTTGTTAATTTTAGCCATTCTGACTGGGTGAGATGATATCTCTTTGTGGCTTTGATTTGTATTTCCCTGATGGCAAGTTATGTTGAGCACTTTTTCATGTGTCTGTTGGTCATTTGGATGTCTTCTTTGCAAAAATGTCTGTTCATGTCTTCTGCCCATTTCTTGACTGGATTATTCTTTGGGTGTTGAGTTTGATAAGTTCTTGATAGATTTTGGATGCTAACCCTTTATCAGATATGTCACTTGCCAGTATCTTCTCCCATTCTGTCAGTTGACTTTTGGTTTTGTCGACTGTTTCCTTTGCTTTGCAAAAGCTTTTTATTTTGCTGAAATCTCAGTAGTTCATTTTTGCCTTTGTTTCCCTTCCCTTCGGAGACCTGTCTAGCAAGAAGTTGCTGTAGCCGAGGTTGAAGAGGTTGCTGCCTGTGTTCTCCTCAAGGATTTTGATGGATTCCTGTCTCACATTTAGGTCTTTCAGCCATTTTGAGTCTATTTTTGTGTATAGTGTAAGGAAATGGTCCAGTTTCATCTTCTGCATGTGGCTGTCCAGTTATCCCAACACCATTTGTTGAACAAACGATCTTTTTTCCATTGGATATTCTTTCCTGCTTTGTCGAAGATTAGTTGACCATAGAATTGAGGGTCCATTTCTGGGTTCTTTATTCTGTTCTATTGATCTGTGTGTCTGTTTTTGTGCCACAACCATACTGTCTTGATGATTACAGCTTTGTAATAGAGCTTGAAGTCTGTGAATGTGATGGACCCACTTTGGTTTTCTTTTTCAATATTCCTTTGGCCATTCAGGGTCTTTTCTGGTTCCATACAAATTTTAGGATTATTTGTTCCAGCTCTGTGAAAAAAGGTGATGGTATTTTGATAGGGATTACACTGAATGTATAGATTGCTCTAGGTAGCGTAGACATTTTAACAATATTTGTTCTTCTAATCCATGAGCATAGAATGGTTTTCCATTTTCTTGGTTTCTTTTCTGATAGTTCATTAGCATATAGAAATATAATTGATTTGTGTGTATTAATTTTATACTGCAACTTTACTGAATTCATTTATTCTAATAGTTTTTTGGTGAAGTCTTTAGGGTTTTTTATGGTATCATGTTACCTGCAAATAATGACAATTTTACTTACTCTTTTCCAATTTGGATGCCTGCCCCTTCCTCCCTTTCTCCTTCCTTACCCGCTTCTCTCCCTTTCTCCTCTCTCTCTCTTTTTTTTTTTTTTTTAAAGATTTTATTTATTTGTCAGAGAGAGAGAACAAGCATGGGTATCGGCAGGCAGAGCAAGAAGCAGGCCCTCCTCTGAGCAAGGAGCCTGATGCAGAACTTGATCCCAGGACCCTAGGATCCACCCAGGCGTGTCTCTCTCTCTTCCTTTTCCTTTCTTTTCTTTTCTTGTCTGATTGATCACTACATGTATCTTTGGGGTACGACCCCAATACTATGTTGAATAAAAGTGTCAAGAGTGGGCATTTACCATTAACTGTGATGTTATCTGTGGCTTTGGTACATATGGCCTTTATTATGTTGTGGTGTGTTCCCTCTGTACTCACTTTGTTGAGAGTTTTTATCATAAACGGATGTTGAATTTTATTTATTTATTTTTAAGAGACTATTTATTTATTTGACAGAGAGAGAGACACACACACACACACAAACACACACACACAGCGAGAGAAGGAACACAAGCAGGGGGAGTGGGAGAGGGAGAAGCAGGCTTCCCGCTGAGCAGGGAGCCTGATGTGGGACTCGATCCCAGGACCCTGGGACCATGACCTGAGCCGAAGGCAGATGCTTAACAACTGAGCCACCCAGGTGCCCCGGATGTTGAATTTTATGAAATGCTTTTTCTGCATCTGTTGAGATGATCATATTGTTTTATCCTTCAGTTTGTTAATGTGTATCATTGTTGCTTGATTTGCAGATGTTTAACCATCCTTGCATCCCTGGAATGAATCTAAATTGATCATGGTGTACGATCCTTTTAACGTATTGTTGAATTTGGTTTGCTATTATTTTACTGCGGGTTTTGCATCTATGTTCGCATCTCTGTTGACCTGTAGTTTTCTTTTTTTGTGTGTGCTGTCTTTGTCTGGTTTTGGTATCAGCATAATTCTGGCCTCATAGAATGTATTTGGAAGCTTTCCTCCCTCTTCTATTTTTGGAATAGTTTGAAGAGAATAGGTATTAACTCTAAAATGTTTGGTAGAATTTGTGAATCCATATGGTCCTAGACTTTTATTTTTTGGTAGTTTTTTGATAACTGGTTCAGTTTCATTACTAGTAATTGGTCTGTTCAGATTTTCTATTTCTTCCTGATTTAATTCTGGAAGGTTGTATGTTTCTAGGAATTTATCCATTTCTCTTAGGTTACCCAATTTGTTGGCATATAATTATTCATAGTGGTCTCTTACAATCCTTTGTGTTTCTGTGGGATAAGAATAAGTAAAATAAGTAAAAGATCGGTTATAACTTCCCTTTCATTTCTGAATTTATTTGTGCTTTTCTCTCTCTCTTTTTTTTTTTTTTTTAAGATTTTATTTATTTATTTGACAGGGAGAGACAGTGAGAGAGGGAACACAAGCAGGGGGAGCGGGAGAGGGAGAAGCAGGCTTCCTGCCGAGCAGGGGGCCCGATGTGGGGCTTGATCCCAGGACCCTGGGATCATGACCTGAGCCGAAGGCAGACGCTTAACGACTGAGCCACCCAGGTGCCCCTTTTTTCTCTTTTTTTTTGATGATTCTCTCTAGAGGTTTTTTTTTAAAGACTATTTATTTATTTATTTGGCAGAGAGAGAGGGAACACAAGCACGGGGAGCGGGAGAGGGAGAAGCAGGCTTCCTGCTGAGCAGAGAGCCCAGTGCACGGCTCAATCCCGGGACCCTGGGATCATGACCTGAGCTGGAGGCAGACGCTTAACAACTGAGCCACCCAGGTGCCCCTGGCTAGAGTTTTATCAGTTTTGTTTATCTTTTCAAAGAATAAGCTCTTAGTTTCATTGATCTTTTCTATCGTTTTTTTAGTCTGTATTTTACTTTTTTGTAGTCTGATCTTTATTATTTCCTTCCTTTTACTAACCTTGGGTTTTGTTTATTCTTCTATTTCTAGTTCCTTTAGGTGGAAGGTTAGATTGTTTAATTGAGATTTTTCTTGTTTCTTGAGATAGGCCTGTATTGCTATAAACTTCCCTCTTAGAACTGTTTTTGCTGTGTCTTTATATCCATCCTAGTAGATTTGAAGTGGTATCTCATTATGCTTTTGATACTCATTTCCCTGTGGCTAATGATGTTGAGCATCTCTTCTTGTGCTTATTGGCCATTTTATCATATTTTTTGGAGAAATGTTTATTCACATACTTTGTCCATTTTTCAGTTGAGTTACAGGTTCCCCCTACTCTTTGAAAGTAGAGTGTTCCTATGAAAACTTTTATAAGGGGCGCCTGGGTGGCTCAGTCAGTTAAGTGTCTGCCTTCAACTCAGGTCATGTTCTCAGGGTCCTGGGATCGAGCCCCACGTCAGGCTTCCCTGCACAGCAGGGAGCCTGCTTCTCCCTCTCCCTCTGCTGCTCCCTCCCCCTTCTTGTACTCTGTACTCTGTAAACAAATAAAAGCTTAAAAAAAAAAGAAAACTTTTATAAGCCAAAATGGTATAAACTGAAGAAGCACTTACTATTAATTTATATGGAAAAAAATTTGAGTGTTTCTAGACCCAAAACATAACTTCTCTTAGGCTTTTCTGATACCTTCGGGCATATCTTACCAACAGATACACAAGTAAATCCAGATAAAGCACAGACGCTCACAGACACAGTTCAAAGCTATGGTGGTGAGATGCTGAAGGACATTGGCAGTGCTACATTTGTTGCTCAGGGTGCACACTGCTTCTATAACAGCTTGCAAAACAAACACTGAATTCTATTTTCACTTTTTGTGTTTTTTTCCCACAGAAATGAAATCCTCTTTAGATTTTTTTTTTTTTAAAGATTTTATTTATTTATTTGACAGAGAGAGACACAGCGAGAGAGGGAACACAAGCAGGGGGAGTGGGAGAGGGAGAAGCAGGTTTCCCACTGAGCAGGGAGCCCGACGGGCTCGATCCCAGGACCCCGGGATCATGACCTGAGCTGAAGGCAGACGCTCAACGACTGAGCCACCCAGGCACCCCCTCTTTAGATTTTTTTTCTGTTAGTGAAAATAGGTACTAATGTTGTTCTGTAAAAGCAAAGTGGTGTGATCTGAACTTTTGAAAAGCAAAGGATACCTGTATTCCTCTTTATTGCTTAGGTTTAAACTTTTTTTTTTAATTTAAAGATTTTTAAAGAGAAAGAGTGTGAGCTAGCAGGGTAGGGAGGAGCAGAGGGAGAGAGAGTCCAAGCTGACTCCACATTGAGTGTGGAGCCATGCACAAGGCTCAGTCCCACAAGCCTGAGATCACGACCTGAGCTGAAATCAAGAGTTGGATGCTTAACTGACTGTGCCATTCAGATGCCTCTAATTATAAATATTCTTTACATATTCCGGATATGTATCCCTTACCAGAAAAATAATTTGAACATTTTTTTCTCATTCTGTGGGTTGTTTTTTCATTTTCTTTATGGTACGTGTCTTTTGTTCCTTCTCATATTCCTATTACATGTTATGTTACACCTTTTTGTAGTTGCCCCACAGTCCTTGGATATTCTGTTTTTTTCAGTCTTTGTTCTCTTTCCTTTTCAGTTTTCATGAATTCTTTCGATATAACCTCTAGCTCAGAGATTCTTTCCTCAGCTGTGTCCAGTCCTAATAAGCTCATCAAAGGCCTTCTTCGTTTTTGTTACAGTGTTTTTTAATCTTTAGCATTTCTCTTTGGTTCTTTCTTAGGATTTCCATCTCTCTGCTTACATTGGCTGGCTGTTTTTGCATGCTATCTGCTATATTCGTTAAAATCCTTAGAATATTAATCAGAGTTATTTTAAATTCCCAGTCTGATAATTCCAAAATCGATGCCATATTTTCATTGTGATAATTGCTTTCTTTATTTTTTATTTCTCCTTCTTGTATGCTTGTGATTTTTTTCTTGATAGCTGGATATGATGTACCCAGATATAAGGAACTCTTTAAATAGGTCTCAGTAATACGGTGGTAAGATTTTGGGGAGGGGGAAGCATTCTCTACTCCTGTGTTTAGGGCTCAGTCTTTCAGTGAGCCTTTGCCTCTGAATTGTGAACTTATCACAAGAGTTTTTCAGTCTCTTCCTCTTTTTTCTTCTCGTCTAACTTTGTTCTTTTTCAAGACTGTTTGGGCTATTCTGGGTCCCCTGAATTACAACTTTATATGAATTTTAGTACCAGCTTTTCCATTTCTGTAAGGAAGGAAGCTGGAATTTCCATAAAATGATGTTGAATCTGAAGATCAGTTTGGGGAGGATTGCTATCTTAACAGTATTAAGTCTTGCAATCCATGAATATGCAATATCTTTCCATTTGTTTAGGTCTTTAATTTCTTTCAACAGTGTTTTGTATTTTTCAGAGTATAAGTTTTGTGCCATTTTTGTTAAATTTATTTTTAAGTATTGTTTTTGATGCTGTTGTAAATGGTATTTTCTTAATTTTCCTTTCAGTTTATTTAAATGATACCATATGGAAATATAATTGATGCTGGTATATTGATCTTTTATCTTGCAACCTTGATGAACTTGTTTACTTGTTCTAATAACCTTGAGTGGATTCGTTTGAGTATTTTATATACAAGGTTAGGTTATCTGCAAATACATATAACTTTACTTTCTTTCCAACCAAGATACCTTTTATTTCATTCCCCTGCTCAGTTGTCTTAGCTAGCATCTTTAGTATAGTCTTGAACGGAAGTAGTGAGAGCAGACATCCATGTCTTGTTTCTGAAATTAGGGGAAGAGCATTTAGTCTTTCACTGTTAATTACAGTGTTAGTTAGGGTTTTTTAAATCAATGTTCTTTATCAAATTGAGGAATTTACCTTGTATTCCCTTTTTGGGTATTTTAAATCATGAAGCGGTATTCAGTTTTTGAGTTGTTCTTAGTGGTTGTCCGGGGGACATCTTGTAACTAAAGTAGATCATTTAATACCATCTTAATTTCAATAGTATACAAAAATTTTGCTTCTAGACATACAGTTGGCCAACAGAACATGAAAAGAACATGCATCAGGGAAATGCAAATCAAAACCACAATGAGATATCACCTCACCCCTGTCAGAATGACTAAAATCAAAAACACAAGAAACAACAAGTGTTGGCAAGGATATGGAGAAAAAGGAACCTTTGTGCACTGTTGATGGGAATGCAAACTGGTGCAGCCACTGTGGAAAACACTATGGAGGTTCTTAAAAAATTAAAAACAGGGGCACCTGGGTGGCTCAGTCAGTTAAGTGTCTGCCTTTGACTCAGGTCATGGTCCCAAGATCCTGGGATTGAACCCCACATCAGTCTCTCTCGGGCTCTCTGTTCAGCAAGGAGCCTGCTTCTCCCTCTCCCTGTGCCTGCCGCTCCCCCTGCTTGTGCTCTCTCTCTCTGTCAAATAAATAATATCTTAAAAAAAAATTAAAAATAGAATGTATCACCATATGATCCATAATTCCACCACTGGGTATTTACCCAAAGAACATGAAAACACTAACTCAAAAAGATATATGCACCCCTGTGTTTATTGCAGTAGCCAAATGTGGAAGCAACCCATGTGGCCATCCAAGATAAACGGATAAAGAGAATGTGGGGTGTGTGTATATACATACATACACACACGTGTGCACGCACACAGTGGAATATTACTCAGCCATAAAAAAGAATGAAACTTGGCATTTGTAACAACATGGATGGTATAATGCTAAGTGAAATAAGTCAAAGAAAGACAAATACCATATGATTTCACTCATGTGGAAATTAAGAAACAAAACAAAAAAAGACAAAAAAGTAGACTCTTAAATGTAGAGAACAAACTGATAGTTACCTGACATGGGGGTGGTTGGGTGAAATAAAGTGAAGGGAATTAAGAGTACACTCATCGTGATGAGCACTGAGTAATATATAGAATTGTTGAATCATTGTGTTGTAAATCTGAAACTAATATAACACTGTTAATTATACTGGAATTAAAAAATAAAATTTGAAAATTTTGCTTCTTCATAAGTCTGATCCTTCCCCTTTACTTTTCTCTGCCACACAAATGTGCCCATCAAGATTTATAATTATTATATGATGTATTTGCCTTTTAAATCAGATGGGGGGGCGCCTTGGTGGCTCAGTTGTTAAGCGTCTGCCTTTGGCTCAGGTCATGATCCCAGGGTCCTGGGATCGAGCCCCGCATCGGGCTCTCTGCTCCTTGGGAGCCTGCCTCTCCCTCTCCCACTCCCCCTGCTTGTGTTCCCTCTCTTGCTGTGTCTCTCTTTCAAATACATAAACAAAATCTTTTTAAAAAAATCAATCGGGAAAAAAGATATAAACCAAAAAATACATTTATAATGTATGCTAATTATGAGTTCTCAGTTTTCATTTGTCTAGTAATGTCTTAATTCACCTTCATTTTTTGAGGAATAATTTTGCTGGATATAGAAATTTTGGTTGATGACTTTTGTTCTTTCAGCATTGTTTTCTGGCTTCTGATTAGAAGTTATATCTTATTGAGGATTCCTTGTGCTTGATTAATTGTGCTCTTGCTGCTTTCAAGATTGTCTTTGGCTTTCAACAGTTTGTTTATGATATATCTAGATGTGGATCTTTGTGAGTTTATTCTACTGGCAATTGTTGAACTTCTTGTTTATGAGGCTTAATGTTTTTCATTAAATTTGGATGTTTGGGGTCATTATTTTATCAAATACTCTTTTTTGTCCATTTGTTTCCTCGCCTGCTGGGATTCCCAGTAATGCATATGTTGGTTTCTGAGTCACATGTGTTTTTATTTCTTTAGATGGGGTTATCTAAATTGACATATCTTCATTTTCACAAATTCTTTTTTCCTCTTATTCAGATCTGCTGTTCAGCCCATCTAGCTTTTTGTTATTGTTATTGTACTTTTGACCACAGTTCATACTTTTTTTTTCTCAAAAAACTATTCATTTTATTTTTTATAATTTTTCTTCATTGATATTCACAGTGTGCCAAAATATTTTTTTCCCTCATACTGTCCTTAGTTCTTTAGCCACAGTTTCCTTCAATCCTTTAAACAATGCAGCTGATTTAAGGACTTGCCTGATAAATTCAGTATTTGGGCTTCTATTTTCTATTGATTGGTTTTTTACCCTGTATATAGGCCATACTTTGTAGGTTGTTTTTTTTCTCATGTTCTGTAGTAATGTGTTGAAAACTAGTTGGATGTGTAAGTAATAAAATGTGGCAACAGAATTTTTTCTTGCTGTTTATTGTGATTGTTTCCTTGTTTAATTAGTTTTCTGACCCAGTTCTGTTTTGTCTATATTCTTGTGTTTGGCCAGTAAAGTCTCCACTTGGTTAGCTAAGCAATGATTGAAGAGCGATTTCCTTAGTTTGATTTGATTTGATTTCCTGGAACCAACAAGTTCCCTGGGCATTGTAGAGCAGCTCTGTGTGCATGTTGAGGTACACCTTTTAACACTCAGCTAGCCAGTTTTGAACTCTGCCTTAGCCTTTAGTTCCTCCTTGTGCAGATCCTCAAATTCAGCCAGAGATGATAGTTTAGGGCCTTCTAATGAATTCTCATGACTTTCCTGAGTGTGTGTATAGCCTGTACACATGTCCAGCACTACACATGAGCCTAGTCTTATATATTCTTAGGAATTTGTTAGAGTTTTTCACAGCCCTTTTGTGTATCTTATCCTTGCTTTCCCTATTAAATTTTTTGGTTAGTCTGTTGTTCAATCTAACAGGCAGCTTTGAAGTTCAATATTTGTCTATCATTGTCAACAACCACACCCAAGGAAAATTATTTTGATGCTGTGCAAGCTACAGATCAGGTCAAATATAGACAACCTTGCCAGTGAATTTTTTTAGGGAACCATCAAAAAGGTCAGATAGTGATAATTCTTTGGGATTAAGGCTTTGAAGAAATTTCAGCACATTGTTGCTGCTTGTCTTCACTTTAAATGTGATTTGTTAGTTCTAAGGTTACCATAGCTCTGGAGGTCAGGGCATGGGACTAGGGCATGTTAAAACACCATAGAGTTCACTGTTCTTTTTGAGGGTCAGCTCTTTTTCTTAAATAGATGCTCTTTGAATTCCTGCAGACCTTTGGTTATTTTCTACATTCTGTAAAATTGATTCTTAAAATTTTTGCCAGTTTTCTCATTGCTTTTATTGAAGAAAGAAATTTTGAGTGTCCTGACTTGCCATGTTGGTTTTAGCTTATTTACTCTTAGCTTGTCCTTTCTGTCCCTTCCTCAGGCTCTTTTACTGTACTGTTAGATGAGGGTCTTTCTGGGTTTCTTCATATTTGAAATAAGGGATATTGCCAAGGACAGTCAACTGCAGTTATTTATAATAGCAAAAGTGAAAACAACCCAAATGTTTCAAAATAAAGAAATCTTTTTTTTTTTTTAATGTTTCGTCTATATATTCATATGATGGAACATTACAGAGTCACTAACAATCATGTATTTGGAGACTATTTTATAGGAAAATGTATGATTATGGATAGGAGAAAAGTATAAAATGCAGTATATTCAAATTTTTGAAAATAAGGTTTGTAAAGAAATAAACATGTATACACCAAAATTAACTGCTGGAAGGAGCTGTATCAAAATAGTAGCATTTCAGAGAAAGATAATTACCATATGATCTCACAGATCCGTGGAATTTGAGAAACAAGGCAGAGGATAATAGGGGAGGAGAGGAAAAAATGAAACAAGACGAAACCAGAGAGGGAGACAAACCATAAGAGACTCTTAATCTCAGGAAACAAACTGAAAGTTCCTGGAGGGGAGGGGGATTGGAGGGATGGGGTGGCTGGGTGATGGACACTGGGGAGGGTATGTGTTGTGGTGAGTGCTGTGTATTCTATAAGACTGATGAATCACAGGCCTGTACCCCTGAAACAAAGAATACATTATATGTTAATAATAAAAAATAATAATAAAGGATAGTGCATGATTAGAAAAAATGGTAGGATTTATTATTTCTGGGTGGTAGGTGAGTTAAAAACTGTATTATGTACCATAAGGTTGTGTTAATTATTTTTTGTGATAAAATGCAGTAATTAGGGCGCCTGGGTGGCTCAGATGGTTAAGCGTCTGCCTTCGGCTCAGGTCATGATCCCAGGGTCCTGGGATCGAGTCCCACATGGGGCTCTCTGCTCCTTGGGAGCCTGCTTCTCCCTCTGCCTCTCTCTCTCTCTCTCTCTCTGTCTCTCATGAATGAATAAATAAAATCTTAAAAAAAAAAATGCGGTAATTAGTGTGACACACCTGTACCTATACTGTTTTTCACTCTTACGAGTTTAATTAAAAATTATATGGATGTTGAGTTTTGGTGATTTAACATAAGCTCTTATAAATATTTGAAGAGATGCTATAAGAACGTGCTAATAATAACTGACATTGGGGCTAACAAAATGTATATGAGCAGTTGTTAATCCTAAGAGTCTACTCTGTAGAAAGGAGTTTTTGTTGCACTGGGGTATAATAAGGTGTATTATTAGGCAGATGAAAAACCTGAAATCTGATTTATTCCATTTCATTTTTTTTCTTTTCAGGCGCATATTAAATTTCCTATTGACTACCCATATTCACCACCTACCTTCAGATTCTTGACCAAAATGTGGCACCCCAACATTTATGAGGTAAGAGACATATGTTGTGAATTTCTCTGAAGATGCACTTTTTAGAAACAGTCCTTTAAAATAACCTTTATATCTCCATATGCTGTGGTTGTTACGCTGTAGCCACAAGGGAGTGTTCATGGTTCCCCACTTTTAGTAATCTCTAGTTTAATGGTTCAAAATTGAGGGTGGTTTTATAATACCAGTATATATTATATTTAAGAATAAGGCTTTAGGGGCGCCTGGGTGGCTCAGTCGTTGAGCGTCTACCTTCGGCTCAGGTCATAGTCCCAGGGTCCTGGGATCGAGCCCCACGTTGGGCTCCCTGCTCTGTGGGAGGCCTGCTTCTCCTTCTTCCACTCCCCCTGCTTGTGTTCCTGCTCTCGCTATCTCTCTCTCTCTGTCAAATAAATAAATAAAATCTTAAAAAAAAAAAAAAGAAGGCTTTAAACCTTTGTTGCTTATTGCTAAGATTATTATAATGCCTATGTGTTAAGACTTGGATTTCAAAAATTTCGTATATATAAAGACATACAGATTAGTGTACCTATCCTGTAGTGTCACAGCAGTGGTCACCTGTTGCTGTGACCAGAAATTGAGCTTTTTAGGGGAATTTATCCTACTACATTTGGACTGGCCTCCTTTTAGGAATTGCTGCAGAACAGTTGAGAACCTCTTTTAGAATAAATCCAAGGTGAGGTTCTTTTACTGGACAAATTCACATGCCTTCGGAAATCATTTCTAGTTTTGTTGATGAAATGTACTTACCTTTGGGCTAATCTGTAAGGATGCTAGAATGATGCATTTTGTTTCTCAGGATAATTATGTCAGGATCCTGTAAAATATCCTTAGAGTCTACTCCTTTACCATTCTGTAATATTTTTCATTGTAATAAGGCTCTGAGGTGGTTTCATTTTATTGAAGCTGTGGTCCAAGCATAAAATTGCTTTTTAAAATTGGCAGCATTAGTTATGGTAGTCCCTTTTATTGGCCTGGTGGATATTGGGAAGCTCCTTTGCTCCAGAAACAGAGCAACATAGTCTTTGAATTGCTTGTGGGCAAGAAATGGAGAACTTACTCTAGAGTCCTGAATTTGGATCTCCATCTGTATAAATTAGCACACTGGAGCAGCTTTAGTGTTTTTCACAACTTGCTTTTTCTTTGAGGTATTATCTTCATTTTGTTTTTTTCTTTTCTATTTATTATTTATTTGAGAGAGAGAGTGTGTTGGGGGGGGGGGGCGGATGGGGGAGTGGCAGAGGGAGAGAGAAAATCCCAAGCAAACTCCCACCTGAGTACAGAGCCCGACATGGGGCTCAATCCAACAACCCTGAGATCATGACCTGAGCTGAAATCAAGGTCAGTCACTTTAACTGACTTGAGTCTCCCAGGTGCCCCCCCCTTTTTTTTAGAAGTGGGGAGGGGCAGAGGGAGAGAGAGAGAGAATCTTAAGCAGACTCCATGCCCAGTGAGGAGTCCCACGTGGGGCTCAATCTGACAACCCTGAGATCTTGACCAAAGTCAAGAGTCAGATTTTTTTTTTTTTTTAAAGATTTTATTTATTTATTTGAGAGAGAGAGAGCACATGAGAGGGGGGAGGGTCAGAGGGAGAAGCAGACTCTCTGCCGAGCAGGGAGCCCAGTGCGGGACTCGATCCAGGGACTCCAGGATCATGACCTGAGCCGAAGGCAGTCACCCAACCAACTGAGCCACCCAGGTGCCCCAGATTTTTTTTTTTTTTTTAAGATTTTATTTATTTGTCAGAGAGAGCAGAAGCAGGGGGAGCAACAGGCTCCCTGCTGAGCAAGGAGCCCAATGTAGGACTCGATCCCGGGACCCTGGGATCATGACCTAAGCTGAAGGCAGCTGCTTAACCAGCTGAGCCACCCAGGCATCCCAAGAGTCAGATGTTTAACTGACTGAGCCACCCAGGGACCCCTCTTTTCTTCTTTAAACAGAACAAACTGGTGCTCAAGAGGTGATACATAGTTACATTTCCAGAAATAAGCTCCCAGAATATTGTTTTAGTATCTTTAGTATTTGACATAATCACAATATGAATAAACAATAGTAAATACCTTACATTATTTTGTATAACTAAGTTACCCATTGTAGGAGAGAGACATAGAAGCAATTCGCTGTTTCATAAGTTCAAAGTGAGTTCAGTACACATAGAAATATTTTTGTGTCTCTGTACATGTAATATATATAGAGATTTTATTTATTTTTAGATAGATAGATAGATTTTAGATAGCAAGAGAGAAGTGAGAAGACACAAGCTTTTGTTTTGCTATTGAGAACTAATTTACCATAAAGCCATGTATAACTTCTTTCCATCTCAAGTTATCTAATTCCCAAATCCCTCTCAAATAAGAAACAAAAAATGAAGGAATTCAGAACTGTGAAGGATTAAAATGTAGGTAAACTCCCATTTCCAGTATTTTCTCACTATTAAGGTAGGCCATTTAGTTCTGTCTCCTTAAGATTTAACATTGGATCATTATCTTTAAAAATATTTTTCATATTCATAATAAAATTTTCAGTGGTAAAATAATGCATACATACCTACAAATATGCAGTTGTTTTCCATGCCATAAAAGTTTTCTTTTAAAAGAAGTGGTAAGTTGGGCGCCTGGGTGGCTCAGTCGTTAAGCGTCTGCCTTTGGCTCAGGTCATGATCCCAGGGTCCTGGGATCGAGTCCCACATCGGGCTCCCTGCTCAGCGGGAAGTCTGCTTCTCCCTCTCCCACTCCCCCTGCTTGTGTTCCTGCTCTCGCTATCTCTCTCTCTGTCAAATAAATAAATAAAATCTTTAAAAAAAATAAATAAAAAATAAAAGAAGTGGTAAGTCATAGTTAGCAATTTAATTTGATGTAGTCATGGTGGTCATAAGAGACTCTTCTCACATAAGTTAATTTATCTTTGCTACATTTAGAAATGGTATCAGAATTGAACTCTTTTTTTAAAGATTTATTTATTTTAGAGAGCGTGCACATGAGTGGAAAGGGCAGAGTGAGAGGGAGAGAGAATCTCACTGGTCATGGAACCTGATGTGGGACTCAATTTCACAACCCTGAGATCATGACCTGAGCCTAAACCAAGAATCAGATGCTTAACCAACTGTGCTACCCAGGCACCCCAGAATTGAACTTTTTCAGGGCCTATGTCAGTATTTGTGATTCTAGAGAATAGGGCTCTTGCTTCTTGGCCAAAGGGATATTCTTGGTGGTGGTTCTCTACTCACCCACGTGTGTTGTCCCCTAAGGTGGACACATGGTGGACCTCAATATCATATTGTTCTAGTCACTAAAAAGTTTACTGCAGAGTTATTTGTAATAGAACTGCAGGGGAGGCAGGGACAATGAAACAACCCAATCAAAAAACAAAAGCAGACTACTCAAATGCCAGAAAAAGGGACTTGAAAGAGTTTTTGTTAGGGGAGCCTGGGTGGCTCAGTTGGTTAAGCGTCTGCCTCCAGCTTAGGTCATGATCTCAGGGTCCTGGGATGTCCTGCGTCGGGAGCCTGCTTCTCTCTCTGCCTGCCGCTCCCCCTGCTTGTGCTCTCTCTGTCTCTCTTCTAATAAATAAATAAAATCTTTATTAAAAAAAAGTTTTTGATTCATGGGCATTAAAAATAAATATTGTAGGGGCACCTGGGTGGCTCAGTTGGTTGAGTGTTTGATTGTTGATCTCAGCATCTTTTTTTTTTTTTTTTTTTTTTTAGATTTTATTTATTTATTTGACAGAGAGAGACACAGCGAGAGAGGGAACATAAGCAGGGGGAGTGGGAGAGGGAGAAGCAGGCTTCTCGCGGACCGGGGAGCCCGATGCAGGGCTCGATCCCAGGACCCTGAGATCATGACTTGAGCCGAAGGCAGACACTTAACGACTGAGCCAGCCAGGTGCCCTGATCTCAGGGTCTTGAGTTCAAATCCCTTGTTGGGCTCTACACTGGGCATGAAGCCGACTAAATGAATGAATGAATGAATGAGTAAAAATAAATATTGTAAAGACTATTACTGTTACAGAATAGTTTATTATGTCAAGTTTTAAAAATCACCAGAGCTTGGTTACAGTTTAGTTAAATACATCCATGGACACATTACTGCAGCCCCAAAAGTAGTAAATACGGCAATGTTATATGAGTGAATTTAATTATTTTAACATTTCCTTTATCGTTGCTAAGTTTTTGAAATTTATAAATATCAAGGGGAAACTTGGAGAACAAAAGAAATTTAATACGATGGGACGCCTGGGTGGCTCAGTCGGTTAAGTATCTGCCTTCGGCTCAGGTCATGATCCCAGGGTCCTGGGATCGAGTTCCGCATCGGGCTCCTTGCTCAGTGGGGAGCCTGCTTCTCCCTCTCCTGCTCTGTCTACCACTCCCCCTGCTTGTGCTCGCTCTCTCTCTCTCTGACAAATAAAATCTTAAAAAAAAAATTTATTTATTTATTTATTTATTTTTAAAGATTTTATTTATTTATTTGACAGAGAGATAGAGAGAGAGAACAAGTAGGCAGAGAGGCAGGCAGAGGCAGAGGGAGAGGGAGTAGTAGGCTCCCCGCCGAGCAGGGAGCCCGATGCAGGGCTCGATCCCAGGACCCTGGGGTCATGACCTGAGCCGAAGGCAGCTGCTTAACCAACTGAGCCATCCAGGTGCCCCAAAATCTTAAAAAAAAAATTTAATATGAACTTGTCATCAATCATTCTACTCCTATCTGCTTTGTAATATGTTGAGTGAGCTCAAAAATACAGTTTGCTGGTTACAGGTAACTGCATATTCAATGTAGACAACGAACAAACCCTACTTGCCCCACAGACCATGTATTAAAATGGGGTTTTCATACATACTGTAATTCACTATGAACTTTACAGCTATGGCAACTCAGAATCTCCCTGTTCTTTATCATTTATTTAAAAAAATTGGGGGCTGCGCCTGGGTGGCTCAGATGGTTGGGCGTCCGCCTTCAGCTCAGGTCATGATCTCCAGGTCCTGGGATCAAGCCCCACATCAGGCTCCCGGCTCCCTCTCCCTCCGCCTCTCCCCCTGCTTGTGTGCTCTCTCTGTCTCTCTCTCTCTCAAATGAATAAATAAAATCTTTTTAAAAAAATTAAAACTAACTAAATAATTTTTTTTTAGGGGTGCCTGGGTGGTTCAGTCGGTTAAGCATCTGCCTTTGGCTCAGTCATGATCCTAGAGTCCAGGGATCAAGCCCCACTTCGGGCTTCCTGCTCAGTGGAGAGCCTGCTTCTCCCTCTCCCTCTGCCTGCCTCTCTGCCTATTTGTGCTCTTTCTCTCTCTCTGTCAAATAAATAAATCTTAATTTTTTTTTTTTTTAAGAATATACTGATTTTTTTAGAGTAGTTTTAGGTTCACTGCAAACCTGAATGGAAAACACAGTACTTGATCTTTAGGATATAGTATTTTTTAAATTTTATTGTTTTAATAATGATTAAAATTAGATCCTACTGTTTTAATAGGCTTTTCCTAAGACATGTTTTCTTAGCTTGGGCTGCCATAACAATATCATATAGGGAATGGCTTAAACAAAAGAAATTTATTTTTTCATAGGTTAGGAAACTAGAAGTCCAACATCAAGGTACCAGCATGGTTTGTTTCTGAAGACTGTTGTGGCTTACCTCTGTGTCCTCACATGGCTTGAGTGAACTAGCTCTCTGGTGTCTTGTATAAGGCTTTTTGCCGAGTCTATAGAACCGTAACTTTTTGGAATAATAAAATTTAGGCTTTGTGAGTGGTGAATGGGCCTTAATTACACAGGGTTTATGATCTTTGTATTAATTTAGGTAGATGGTATGCCGTTATCAGCTTTTCAGAAATTGAAAGAACTGCATATGTTAAGAGTCCTTTACAATAAAGCTGTAATCATAAATTATATTTTAATATTATACAGGAAAGACTAGGTAAAAGCAATAGTAATACTGTATAGGGTTCTCCAGAGAAACAGAACCAATAGCATATATAGATATATATTAGAGGAGGTTTATTATACAAGTTGGCTCACATGGTTATGAAGTCAGAAATTGCACAGTCTCTGCAAGCTGTAGAACTGGGAAAGCTGGGAGTATAATTTAGACTGAATCTGAAGGCCTGGGAACTAGGGAGCTGCTGGTGCAAGTCCTAGAGTACCAAGACTCAAAAACCCAGAGTTCCATTGTTCCAGCTCGGGAGAATTTGTCCTTTGCCATTTTGTTCTATTCAGGCCCTCATCAGAATGGCGGATGCTTGCCCCGTTAGGATCCCTATCCCCATTATGGTGGATATTCTTTACTTAGTCTACTGATAGAAATATTAATTTCTTCTGGAAACATCCTCACAGACACACCCAGAAGTAATGTTTTACCAGCTATCTGAGCATCCCTTAGCCCAGTCAAATTGACACATAAATTTAACCATCCCAGATACCTATCTTTTTCAACCATTCCTCCCTTCCCATCCACATATGGTCTTTCTGTCCTCTGTGTACACCACTGTGTTCATAGCGAGTATAATTAGGAAGTACGTTTGAATCCTTTACATAGCAAGATGTTTTAAAATAAGGGTTTACTCCATTCTTATTTGATAACACTCAGTAAAATTATTAGATAATGCAACAAATGATAGCTCACCTAGTTCTGCTTCATCTCCTTTGCTCATTTAATGTGCATTTCTTTCTCTTTGATTAAATTATTATTCTTTTATCCTTTTAGTGGAATTATCTAATAGACCTATGGTTTTTCTGTGATTTCTCTGGGAATTTCCTTTGTTATTCCACCCAGGAATCAAATAATAAAACCAAAGAAGTCATATTAGAATCAGTTACAAATAAAGTTGTAATGTTATATTCTCTGATGATTTTTCAATGCTAGGATAAACTGAAGTTCATTATTCTTAAACTTATTTCATATAAAATTTAAATATAAAATTTTAAAATTCTATAACATTTATAATTTTTATTAAAATGCTTTCATTTCAATGTCTAGATGTTACAAACATACTAAAAATGTTAAGTTTAAACCCACTTCTTGGGGCGCTTGGGTGGCTCATCACTTAAGCATCTGCCTTCAGCTCAGGTCATGATCCCAGGGTCCTGGGATCAAGCCCCACATCGGGTCCCTGCTCCGTGGGAAGCCTGCTTCTCCTTCTTCTGCCCCTTCCCCTGCTTGTGCTCTCTGGCTCTCTCTCTCTGTCAAATAAAATCTTTAAAATATATATATATAAAATAAAAATATAATAAAAAATTAACCCACTTAAAAATAATTTTAGACTTAAAAGAGTTTCCAGAATAGTACCGAAAGTTCTCATAGAACTTTTACTCAGGTTTCTCTAATGTTAACTAACATCTTATACAAGAATAGTACATTCATCAAAACTAAGAAATTAACTTTGGTACAATACTGTTAAGTAAACTACAGACTTTATTTGGAGTAAAGTGTGGAATGGGGAAGGTTTTTGTTTTTTTTTTTTTAAGATTTTATTAGAGAGCATGAGAAGGGGGAGGGTCAGAGGGAGAAGCAGACTCCCCACTGAGCAGGGAGCCCAATGTGGTACTTGATCCTGGGACTCCAGGATCATGACCTGAGCTGAAGGCAGTCGCCTAACCAACTAAACCACCCAGGCCCTCATGGGAAAGGTAAAACATATATTACTTGTCTATAGCTGCTCTGTGTTCCTCTATAGAGGTGAGACAGATTTTGTTTCTGTATTGTGTTATTAAATCATCAGAAACATGCTTGAACTGTGTGGTTTTAATCCACATAAAGATGCCGAGTGCTTGTTAAAATTTTGTTATCAGTATTATCATTTTTAAAGTGTGCATTTGATGAACATTAAAAATTTATATAATTTTACTCAATAGTCTTTAAAAATGGACCTGCATAAAACATTTCTCTTTGAATTCAAATGAATACGAATGCTTTCTTATGTGCTAATCAGAAGTGTGTAACCTAATATATTTTGTTTGCTTTAACTACTAAGGTAAATTGACATAACTTTTCTTTTGTACTCAGTAAAATATTTTTAATTGTTTCCATCATTAAAACCATTATTCGACTTGTAAAATATTCTTTATTTCTAAATCATTAGAGAAAAGTTTTGTAGAATGTTCCTGTAGAACTCTCGAAGTCTCTGTGTGACTTTCACCTTGGTTTATATGAATCAAACGAGTAAGGTAGAAAGTCACCAGAAACCAGAGGATTTTGATTCTGATTTGGTGTTGAAATTTTACCTAGCAAATGCAATTTAATAATAAACATTATTAAACGTTTGAATTCTTTGTTATGCTTTATTTAGATTTTTAAATTTTCCTTACAGTTTTTCTTTAAAAAAATTTAAGGACACTAGTTTGCTCTGTGACAGTATACAAACCTGAAGGATTTGAGTATAGTTACATTAGCCATCATTTAGAATGTAATAATATTTAGGCCACCAAATTTACCCTTTTGTAGAGCTGGGCTCTGGTTTGTAAATAGTCTTTGACAAGCAGGAATTAATGTATATTTATATAGTTATATTCATGAATTTGCAGATCTTATGCATTCTCTCTAACTTTAAGGTATGGGGAAGAGATTTCCCTAAGCAGTAATGTACCCAAATTTGGCTGCATATCAAAATCCTGGAAGAGAAGTCGTTAAAAATAAAGAATACTGGAGATTTCAGTCTAATTGGATTTGGAGGGGGCCTAGGCTAGATAGTCTTAATTTTACATCATGCTCTCTCTGTCGCTATCTCTGTCTGTCTCAAATAAATAAATTTTAAAAATCTTAAAGGGAAGCCTGGGTGGCTCAGCCGGTTAAGCATCAGATCTCAGGGTCCTGGTATCGGGACCCACATCAGGCTCTGCACTCAGTGGGGAGTCTGCTTGTCCTCTGCCCCTCCCCCTGCTCATGCTGTCTCTCTCTCTCTCTCTCTCTCAAATAAATAAAATCTTAAAAAAAAAAAAGTAAAGTTGGAGAACTCACACTTCCTGATTTCAAAACTTAGTATTGCTAAAGTCAAGACAGTTTAGGACTGGCATAATGATAGACCTATAGACCAACAGACTAGAACTGAGAGTCCCTAAATAAATCCATACATCTTTGGCCAAATGATTTTTGACAAGGATGCTAAGTCCATTCTATGGGGAAATAATAGTCTCTTCAACAAGTGATGCTAGGATAACTGGAATTCCAAAAACAAAAGAATTAAGTTGGATTCGTACCTTATACCATGTACGAAATTAACTCAAAATGGAACAAAGATCTAAGAGCTAAAATCATAAAACTATTTAAAAACAAAACCAAGGGTGCCTGGCTGGCTCAGTTGATTAAGTGACTCTTGATTTCAGCTCAGGTCATGATGTGTCAGGGTCGAGCCCTGCGTTGGGCTCCTGCTGGGCTTAGAGTTTGCTTAAGATTCTCTCTCTCCCTCTGTCCTCGCCTTTCCCTCTCTAAAAACAAAATAAAACATTGGGGTAAATCTTCATGACCTTCAATATGGCAATGTATTCTTAGAATACCAAAAGCATGAGCACAAACAAACATAAACTAGACTTCATTGAAATGAAAAACTTTTATGCAAAGGACATTATCAAGAAGATGATTTTTTTTTTTTTTAAGATTTTATTTATTTATTTGAGACAGAATGAGAGAGAGAGCTCATGAGAGGGGGGAGGGTCAGAGGGAGAAGCAGGCTCCCCGCCGAGTAGGGAGCCCGATGTGGGACTCGATCCCGGGACTCCAGGATCATGACCTGAGCCGAAGGCAGTCGCTTAACCGACTGAGCCACCCAGGCGCCCCTCAAGAAGATGATTTTTAAAAACCCTATAGATATGAAGGAAATATCTCTAAGTCATATATTTGATAAGGGTTTAATATCCTTAATTATATAGAACTCTTGCAACTCAAAGACAAAAAGATAAACCAGCCAATTGAAAACTGGGTGGGGCGCCTGGGTGGCTCAGTCGTTAAGTGTCTGCCTTCGGCTCAGGTCAGGATCCCAGGGTCCTGGGATCGAGCCCCACATCGGGCTCCCTGCTCAGCGGGAAGCCTGCTTCTCCCTCTCCCACTCCCCCTGCTTGTGTTCCCTTTCTCGCTGTGTCTCTCTCTGTCAAATAAATAAATAAAATCTTTAAAAAAAAAAAAAAAGAAAACTGGGCAAAGGACTTGAACAAACATTTCCCCAAAGATGATACATAAATGGCCAATAAGCACATGAAAGGTTGTTCAACATTATTATTCAGTAGGGAAATGCAAACCAAAACATCCTCTTTTGATAGCTAGAATTAAAACAAAAGTTAAAAATAAGTATTGGTGAGGATGTGAAGAAAGAGGAACCCTCATACACTGCTGATGGGAATATGAAATGGTCCATCTGCTGTAGAACTGTCTGGTCCTTCCTCTAAAAGTAAAACACAGAATTACCCATTTGATCCCGTAATTCCACTCCTAGGTATATAAGCAAGAGAACTGAAAAAATTACTTAAGCAAGTACATCTATACACATGGTCACAGCAGCACTATTCACACATCCAAAAGGTGGACAAAGTCCAATGTCCATCAAGAGATGGATGGATACAATGGAGTATCATCCAGCCATAAAGATAAATGAAGTACTGGAGCCTGTGCATGGCTTAGTTGGTTAAGCAGCCAACTCGTGGTTTCGACTCAGATCATGATCTGGCAGTCGTGAAATCGAGCCCTGCATCCGGCTCTGTGCTTAGTGTGGAGTCTGCTTCTGATTCTCTCTCATTCTCCTCCAGCTTGCACTCTCTCTCTTTCTTAAATAAACAAAATCTTAAAAAAAAAAAAGTTGTTGATACCTGATACAACATGGAGGAACTTCCAAAACATTAGGCTAAGTGAAAGTCAGAGAAAAAAGGTCACATATTGTATGATTCCCTTTATAAGAAATATCCAGAATAGATTAATACACAGAGACAGAAAGCTGGGGGCATGGCTGTCAGAGACCAGGACTAGGGTGAAATGGGAATGGGGGGAAATTGTGTTGTGGGTAAGGTGTTTTATGTAGGAATGATGGAAATAACTTTACAAATAAAGGTGATAGTTGAACAACACTGGGACCACATACTAAATGCCATTGAATTATGTTCACTTTATTTTTTTTTTTAAAGATTTTATTTATTTATTTGAGACAGAGAGAATGAGAGACAGAGAGCATGAGAGGGAGGAGGGTCAGAGGGAGAAGCAGACTCCCTGCCGAGCAGGGAGCCCGATGCGGGACTCGATCCAGGGACTCCAGGATCATGACCTGAGCCGAAGGCAGTCGCTTAACCAACTGAGCCACCCAGGCGCCCTAATTATGTTCACTTTAAATGGTTCATTTTATGTATTTGAATTTCACCTCAATAAATTATTATTTATTATAATTATTATTTTTAAAGGATGGGGCAAATTCTAGGTCTCCAGAAAGGCAGTTCTTTTTTTTTTTTTTTTTAAGATTTTATTTATTTGAGAGAGAGACCATGTGCATGAGTTGGAGGTTTGGGGGGGCAGAGGGACAAGCAGACTTCCCCCTGAGCAAGGAGCCCGATGCGGGGCTCAATCCCAGGACCCTGGGATCATGACCTGAATCGAAGGCAGACTCTTAACTGACTGAGCCACCCAGGCGCCCCATTTACTCTTCTTTCTAAAGGTTGTTTTTGCTTTTGTTTGTCCCTTAAATTTCTATATAAATATTAGGATCAGTTTGTCAATTTCTGGGAAAAGGGAAACTGGTATTTTGATTAGGATTTCATTTAATCTGTAGATCAAATTGGGGAATATTGCCATGTTAACATTAAGTCTTTCTACTCATGAAGACAGGATGTTGGGTCTTTAATTTCTTTGAGCAGTGTTTTAATAGTTTTCTGTGTACAAATCTTTCACCTCCTTGGTTAGATTTAATCCTCGGTATTTTATTCTTTTAGATGCCATTGTAAGTGGAATTGTTTTCTCAATATCCTTTTTAGGTTATCCTGTTTATGTTATTGCTGGTATAGAGAAGTAAATCTGATTTTTGAGTGTTGATCTTATATCCTACAACTTTGCTGAATTTATTAGCTTTAGTAGTTATCTTGTGAATTCTTTGAAATTTTCTTTGTCGTTTTTGAAATAATGTTACTTCTTCCTTCCCAGTTTGTATGCCTTTTATTGCTTTTTATTGTTTAATTCTCTGGCTAGAACTTCCAGGACAGTGTTAAATAGCAGTGGTAAAAATGGTTATCCTTGTCGTCCTATTCTTGATCTTAGGAGGAAAGATTTCACCATTTAGTAAAATGCTAGATGTGGGTTGTTTTTTTTTTAATTCCTTTACAATGTTAAGATACTTCCCCTCTATTTATAGTTTTTTGAGTGTTTTATCTAGAAAAAGTGTTGGATTTTGTCAAATGCTTTGTATCAATTGAGATGCCCATCTTTTAATATGTTGTTTCTAAGTACAAATCTATGTATGTCATTCCACTGCTCAGAAGTTTTATATATATAGGTATTAAACTCAGAACAAAGTAACATATTCCTGTGGTCTAATTTTTGTATTTTATTTTTCATTACAAGTGGGTTCTTCACTACTGTGGTAGGTAGAATAATGGTCTTTCAGAGAAGTCCACATCTCAGTCCCTGGAACCTGTGATATGTTAGCTTATATGTTAAAGAAAAATTAAAGTTGCTAATTATTAGCTGGCCTTAAAATAAAGAGATTATTCCGGATTATCCAGGTGGGCCCAGTGTAACCCGAGTCCTTTCATGTGGAAAAGGTAGGCAGAAAATGAGAATGAGAGATGTGGAAGAAAGGCGTAGAGAAATGCAACATTGTTTGCTTTGAGGATTAGAGGAAGGGGGACCAAGAGCAAAGGAGTGTGGGTGGCCTCTAGAAGCTTTAGAAAGGGCAAGGAAAGAGATTTTTTTCTTAGAGCCTTCAGAAAGGAGTGCATTGCTGCTGACACACTGAATTTAGCCTTGTGAGAACAGTGTCAGATTTTGACCTACAGAAGTATAAATTTTTGTTTTAAACTAAGTTTGGTGATTTGTTACAGTAGCAATGCAAAACAAATACAACTACCCACGTCTGTTTATGATGTTGGTTTATTTCTCTGGGCTAACTCATGTCTAAATTTCCCTTAGGTTGTTAAAATTGACTTATTATTCAAGACCCATCTCAAAGCTTTTTCAAACATTAAGCCTTTAGTTTGTCTTCAACACCACATGCCAGATGTCCACTATCCAGGATATACCCTAAGTTTCTCTTTCCTTGTTTCTGTTGTGCTTTTTTTTTACCTTCCTCGTGGCATCTAACAAGTTTTAGAATTTAGTATTTGGTATTTTATTAAAATTTTATTCTCCTTTTAAAAATGTTCTGTTATCTTGATATGGTTGTGTATTTTGTGTGTATGTCTAAATTTGGGTTGTATATATAAGACTTTTATACTTTATTTTTTAAAAGATTTTATTTATTTATTTGACAGGGAGAGAGGGAACACAAGCAGGTGGAGTGGCAGGCAGAGGGAGAAGCAGGCTCCCGTCTGAGCAGGGAGCCCGATGCGGGGCTCGATCCCAGGACCCTGGGATCATGACCTGAGCCGAAGGCAGATGCTTAACCGACTGAGCCACCCAGGTGTCCCAGATTTTTATACTTTAGTTATTATCTCTATTTAGAATTTTGAATCTTTCATTTTAGACTGAGGTTGGTACTATATCTTACTCAGTCTTTTTTTTCCTATTGAATAACAGTCTGTGATGCATAAGGTAAGCAATCCATATGTGTTTGACTTAAACTAAATGTACATGTGGATTAGGTCCTATAATTTAAATTTATGAACCAAAGGACGCCTGGGTGGCTCAGTCAGTTAAGCATCTGCCTTCAGGTCATGTCATGATCCCAGGGTCCTGAGGGCAAGCCCTGGGTCAGGTTTCCTGCTCAGCAGGGAGTCTGCTTTTCTCTCTCCCTCTGCTCCTCCCCTGCTCATGCTCATTTGCATGCTTTCTCTCTCAAATAAATAAATAAAATCTTACCCAGAAAAGTAGTGAGTTTTATCCATATCCTGAGGGAGTTATAATTAAGTTGTTGGGAGGCATATTTTCAGTTTATGTAAACCATAATTATTGAAACCATTGATGTTAAAGGTGATTATACATCTCTCTAGATAGATTTTAAGCAAGGTCAAATTTTGGAGGGAGTTGTTTCTTTTTATGTACTTTAGGTTCAGATGTGTCTGAAAATAAAGATACTTAGTTGCTTCTCAAGACTCTTGAATATCAGTTCATCATATTTGTCAATATTTTTTAAAGATTTATTTATTTTAGAGAGAGAACACATGAGCATGCGAGCACATGAGCATGAGCAGTGGGGTGGGGGTAAAGGGCAGAGGGAGAGGGAGAGAAGTAGAGTCCCCGTGGAATGCAGAGCCCAATGTGGGGCTTGATTCCACAACCCCAAGATTATGACCTGAGCCAAAATCAAGAGTCAGACATTCCATCGACTGAGCCACCCAGGCGCCCCTCTCTATTTTTAAGTGAGTTTTTTTAGAAGGATGGTGCTACAAACATGTGCTTTTTTAACTAAGAAATGTATCTTGCAGATTGTTCAGAACTAATATTTCTAATATAAAAAATGTTTAATAATTCTTCAGCGTTGGGGTGTCTGGGTGGCTCAGTTGATTGAGCGGTTGACTCTTGGTTTTGGTTCAGGACATGATCTCATGGTGGCGGGATTGAGCCCCTCATTGGGCTCTGCGATCAGGGCAGAGTCTGCTTCAGCTTCTCTCTCTCTCCCTCTCGCTCACTCTCTCTCTCTCTCTCACAAATAAATATATTAAGTCTTTAAAAAAAAAATTCTTCAACATCGATTGCAAATATGAAGAAAAAGAATTGTTTTCTCCCCTAATGATGAGAAAACAAGTTTTCTAAGAATAAAAGAAACTTCAGCAGAACTGATGTCCCTTTTTACATCATATTTTTGAGTATTTACCGAATGTGATGTTTGTGTCTCATAGAATGGAGATGTATGCATTTCGATTCTTCATCCGCCTGTAGATGACCCACAGAGTGGAGAACTGCCCTCTGAAAGGTGGAATCCTACTCAAAATGTCAGGTAAGGGGTTACATACGGAATAATCTGGTTTTTAGGTGGTTCTTAAGATTAGATATTATCTTTTAACAAGTACAAAAGAATCCTTTCTGTACTTGGTTGCTTTGTCTTCTGCTAGAGCTTTAGGTAACACGTATGTATCGTTTTGAAGAGTCATATTTACAGAGCAGTAATTGCATATGTTACTCATTTCTTTATGTGCGTCTTAGGAGAATTTTTCTAGTCTGAATTCTTATTCGTACGTTATCATAAGTTCCATCCTGCATCTTTGGATCTCATGATGTCCATGTTTGGATTGGTTGTTTCCTTACTCTAGGATTCTTACTACATTTTGCAGAAAAATTTTAAGTCTTTACAAAGTCAATTGACTTTATATACATGCTACTTTTAAAAGAGCTTCCATTATCTGTTATTTTTTGTGTTTTATATGCGTGTGAATGTTTCTTAATGATTTGAAGGCCTTGTATATTTCTTTTGATTCCCTTTGATTATCCATCTATTTTTCTTTTCAAATTTTTATTTAAATTCTAATTAGTTAACATACAATGCAATATTAAGATTATTCATCTGTTAATTGATCTATTGAACTATCTATATAAATAGATGGGTATTTAACCATTTCTTTAGAGTAGTGGTCTGTATATTTAGGAGTTGGTGACCTAACCCTTAAAAGAATTTTGAAAAACTGTACACTGTTGCATGTTTTTGTAGTTTTTTGTGTTTTGTTTTTTTTTAATTTTATTTTGAGTAATCTCTATACCCAACATGGGGCTTGAATTTACAACTCCAAGATAAAGAGTCACCTGCTCTACCGACTGAGCCAGTTAGGCGCCCCCACTGTTACATGTTTTTTAGGTGCAGGGTTCTCTTGGTGTTTTGTTTTTTTAGGTACAGTTTTTTACATCTCTAAATAGTTAAAAAATACTTTTTCGGGGCACCTGGGTGGCTCAGTTGGTTGAGTGACTGCCTTCGGTTTGGGTCATGATCCTGGAGTCCCGGGATCGAGTCCTGCGTCGGGCTCCCTGCTCAGCGGGGAGTCTGCTTCTCCCTCTGACCCTCTCCCCTCTCATGCTCTCTCTCTCATTCTCTCTCTCTCTCTCAAATAAATAAAAATCTTTTTAAAAAATTAAAAGAAATAAAAAATATTTTTCTACTTGCATTTGAATTTCCATTTTACTGTCCTAATACTTGAAATTTTTATGTTTGATAGCCTTATATATTTTATTTATCCTATAATATTTTTCTGAAACAAAAATCTATATATTTTTTTTTTTAAGATTTTATTTATTTATTTGACAGAGACAGCGAGAGCAGGAACACAAGCAGGGGAAGTGGGAGAGGGAGAAACAGGCTTCCCGCTGAGCAGGGAGCCCGATGTGGGGCTCGATCCCAGGACCCTGGGATCATGACCTGAGCCGAAGGCAGATGCCCAACGACTGAGCCACCCAGGCGCCCCCAAAAATCTATATTTTAATTGCTTGTGACAAAACAAAACTGAATTCTATATTGAATTACTTTATTATACAGTTGATTAAAAACAAGACAAGTATATTATACTTTCAGTATACTTTTACTTTTTACATTTAATAATTATTAGAAATACATTTTTATTCAGGTAGATAGACATCTGTTTTCAGTTAGGTCATGTAGCCATGAATAATTATTATATTGTTAGATTGAGGTAGAAATACAGCTTCAATTTCATATGTATACATAATGTATGAATAATATACATTATATATACTGATACACACACCCAAGAATATATGCATATATATACATATATATGTATACATACGCATGAGGACTAACATATATAACATAAATATATTAGATGCAATGATTAAGAGACCATCTTTACATATGATAATGGAATAGAATTTTATATGGCAGTGAAACAATCCTTTTAATTCCTTCTGAGTTATTCGCAGAAATCACAGTGTCCGTCTTTAAAAAAAAGTTTTATTGTGACATAATTCCTATACCCAACAATTCTCCCATTTTATGTGTACGATTCACTGTTCTTTAATGTAAGTAGAGAGTTGCACAAGTATCCCCACAATCAGTTTTAGAACTTTTTTTTTTTTTTTTAAGTAGCCTCTATGCCCAGTGTGGAGCCCAACTCGGGGCTTGAACTCAACGACCCTAGATAAAGATCTGAGCTGAGATCAAAAGTCGGACACTGAGCCGACTTAGGCACTGAGGTGCCCCATGAACATTTTTATCACCCCTAAAGAAGCTCATACCTCTTAGCATTTACACTCCATTATCCCTCAGCCCCCCACGCCCACCCCCACCCTTCTACCTGCAACCCTAGGAAACCACCAGTCTACTTTCTGTCTCTATAGATTTACCTATTTGGATATTTTGTAGGAATAGAGTCATTCAATATGTGGTATTTTGTGATTGGCTTCTTTAACCTAGCATTTTTTCAAGGTTCATCTTTGTTGCAGCATTAATCAGTACTTCATACCTAGGAATAGAATTGCTGAGTCATATGATAACTCAGTGTTTAACTTTTTGAGGAATTGCCAGACTGTTTTCCAACATGGCTGCACTAAGTAGTACATTCCTACCAACAGTGTTTGAGAATTTGTTTATCCACATATTCATTAACACTTGTTATTATCTGTGTTATTATAACCATCCTGGTCGGGTGACGTATCCCATTGCGGTTTTGTTAATGACTTTTAATATTTTAGAACAGTTTTAGATTTTTGAAAATTGTGAAGATAGTACAGATAGTTCTCTAGAATTCCATGCATGATACCAAGTTATATTTAATAGGCATGTCTCCTTAGGCAACTGTGACAGTCTCAGACTTCCCTTGTTTTTGATGACCTTGACAATTTTGAGGAGTACTGCTCAGGTATTGTAAAAATGTCCCCCAATTGGGATTTTTCTGATGATTTCCTGGTATTAGAGTAGGGTTATAGTACTGGAGAGGAAGACCATGGAGGTAAAATATATTGTCATCATCTTGTATTAAGGGTACATAATATCAACATGACTTAATCACTGTTGATGTTAACATTCATCACCTAGCTGGGACTCAGTTTTTAGATTTCTCCCATGTAAAGTTCCTTGTTTTCCCGTTTCCATTCTGTACTCTTTTGAAGGAAGGAAGTCATAGGTGCAGCCCACACATAAGGAATGGCAATTACACTTCCATGAGGCTGAGATATCTGTATAAATTATTTCAAATTCTTCTGCACAGGAGATTGATTAAAATCAATACCTAAATACATACATACATATATATTTATATGTTTATTCAGTCATTTTGTTTTTTGTTTTTTTTAAGGGGGAGGGGCTGAGGGAGAGGAAGAGAGAGAATTTTTTTTTTTTTTAAGATTTATTTGTCAGAGAGAGAGAACATGAGCACAAGCAGGGGGAGTGGCAGGCAGAGGGAGAAGCAGGCTCCCTGCTGAGCAAGGAGCCTGATGCGGGACTCGATGTGGGACTCGATCCCAGGACCCTGGGATCATCACCTGAGCTGAAGGCAGACACTTAACCAAACTGAACCACCCAGGCATCCCGGGAGAGAGAGAATCTTAAGCAGGCTACATGCCCCGTGCAGAGCTGCACACAGGGCTTGGTCTCACAACCCTGAGATCATGACCTGAACCGAAACCAAGAGTCAGATACTCAACTGACTGAGCCACCCAGCCGCTCCTTTATTAGTTATTTTTAATGATCTGAAAAGCTAGTAACTCAGGAACTCTACTTTTGTTAAAAATGAAAAGTTGGAAGCTTCTTGACTTACACAAGGATTTCTTACCAGTTTTTACCAAGTTAGTTACTTCTCACTTTCTGGGAAGTGTATACCAAAGAGTCTGTTCAAACGTATCAAATTACTGTTGATTATGTGTTGATTATGCTGATTACTCATTACTTTAGGTACCTTGTTCAATATAGTATACTTAGAAAGAATTGAGAAAATAGATCTATCTTGGATTTTAATGCATCTAGCCCATATATTTTTTAAATCAGAAAAAAAATGTCTCCCTTTTAAAATTCAAATAAATGTGTTGATACACCTCACCTTGACAGCCATCTTGCTTATGGATTCTAATTCTCAGATAGATCAGGCATAGAACTTTGCCATAAGTTTATTATGTCTATGAAATAAGGAGTCACCACATATTCCCTGTACTTAATGCTTTACTTTAATGGGACTCTCCCTCAGGGATAATGCATTCTTAATAATAATCAGAGATGGAATTAGTAAGTTCCTTTTAATGAAAATGTAATTCCAGCAACCCCAGTCTATACATATCTGAATTTATTGTACTCCATCACATACCAAAATACTTTTTTTAAATAGCATTCTACAGTTTTAACAAAATTATTTATGAGAAAGGAAGAACAGTTGGTTTTATATGTAAATTTCTTTCTTTTATACACCTTACGTTTCATTACCTCTGGGCAATGCACCCTAGGAATATTTGGGATGTGTGGAAGGTATGCATTCCTTTTGTAAGAGCAATTGTGAAAAGGGAGGCTGGAAAGAAGTGATCTGATACTTTATATACCCCCAGGTTCATGAACATATTAAAGACCACTTCTTTTACGCAGGATCTTTTATGATCCTTAGCAAAATTCGTATATTCCTACTTTTTTCATGCCTCATATCCCTTACATCACACAGTTATAGCTGATTATTTGTACCTTTAACCTGTACTTATCCTATTACTTGATTTTTCAGCCTCAGCCTGTATTGACAGAGCTAAGTAAAAGAAAATCAGCATACATATTCTATTTCCCATCCTCTCTTCCCCTTTTCTTCCTAACTTTTAAAAATATTTGTTTATTGGGGCACCTGGGTGGCTTAGTCGGTTGAGTGTCCGACTCTTGCTCTCGGCTCAGGTTATGTTCTCAAAGTCATGAGATTGAGCCCTGCATGGAGCTCCACGCTGGGCGTAGAGTCTGCTTAACTCTCTCTCCTTCTCCCCCTCCCCTCCCTGTCTGACTCATGCGCGTGCACACTCTCTCGTTCTCGAAATATATGTTATATATAAATATTTGTTTATTGGGGAGGCTGGGTGGCTCGGTCGGTTGAGCATCTGGCTCTTGATTTCAGCTCAGGGTCATGAAATCAAGGCCCATGTGGGACACTCTGCTCAGCAGGGAGGGAGTCTGCTTGAGATTCCCTCCCTCTCCCCCTGCCTCTCCTCCTGCTTGTGCGCACACTTGCTCGATCTCTCTCTCAAATAAAAAAATCTTAAAAATATATATATTTGTTTATTGTCAGGGTTATAACATTTATTTTTTTTTTAAAGATTTTATTTATTTATTCATAAGAGACAGAGAGAGAGAGAGGCAGAGGGAGAAGCAGGCTCCCCGCTGAGCAGGGAGCCCGATGTGGGACTTGATCCCAGGACCCTGGGATCATGACCTGAGCCAAAGGCAGACGCTTAATGACTGAGCCACCCAGGCGCCCAGGGTTATAACATTTATAATCTGTACTGTTTTGTAATAATCATAGTTTTGTTTTTTTTTTAAAGATTTTATTTATTTATTTGACAGAGAGAGACACAGTGAGAGAAGGAACACAAGCAGGGGGAGTGGGAGAGGGAGAAGCAGGCTTCCCGCTGAGCAGGGAGCCCGATGCGGGGCTCGATCCCAGGACCCTGGGATCATGACCCGAGCTGAAGGCAGACGCCTAATGACTGAGCCACCCAGGCGCCCCCATAATCATAGTTTTTTAAATTTCTTATTCCTACCATGAAATGAATTCACTGTTTGCTGTCCATTATTTTATTTCCTTTGATCTGTTAATTGGCTGAATTTGTCCATTAGTAATTTCTCCAGGAAAATGCTCCTTGGAGCCATATTATATTCCCTGAATTCTTAGATGTTCAAAATGTTATATGCTTGGGGCGCCTGGGTGGCTCAGTCAGTTAAGCGTCTACCTTTGGCTCAGGTCATGATCTCAGGGTCTTGGGATCAAGTCCGGAGTTGGGCTCCCTGTTCAGCAGGGAGCCTGCTCCTCACGTCTCCCTTCTGTCTCTCTCCCTACCTCTCTCGCTCTCTTTCTCAAATAAATAAAATCTTAAAAAAAAAAAAGATTAAAAAAACCCCAAAATGTTATATGCTTGTGTGTATGGGTATATGTGTGTGTGTGTGTGTGTGTGTTTTGCCATGATACTTCAAATGGCAGTTTGGGCATAAGATTTCAGGGTCATATTTTCTTTCCTTGAGGATATAGACGTTATTCTATAGTTATTGTTGCTGGGAAAGAGTTTGGCTACCACATTTCTCAGCAACTGTCAGGTTTTTGAAAGAAACACATTATCAAAACATAATTAAACTGACAGTATATTTAAAGGCAGTAAGTATTTTGGAAGATAATTGAAAAATTGGACAAAAAACGCAGGGTTGTCTTTTTAGTTTGACTTTGGTCTTGTTTTGGTCTTGTTTTTCAGGGCTAGTAGTAACCCTAGTCAAAAGGAAGTGTTAGCTCTAAGGTACTAGTGATTCTTGTTTTGTTTTGTTTTTTTTAAGATTTTATTTATTTGACAGACACAGTGAGAGAGGGAACACAAGCAGAGGGAGTGGGAGAGGGAGAAGCAGGCTTCCTGCCGAGCAGGGAGCCCGATGCGGGGCTTGATCCCAGGACCCTGAGATCATGACCTGAGCCAAAGGTAGATGCTTAACTGACTGAGCCACCCAGGCACCCTGTGATTCTTGTTTTTGGAGGTTGAATGCTGAATCGAATGCTTACCATGTCTTCTCCCGCTTTGAGAAAACAAGCTTCCCCATTCTTCATAATACAAAGCCCCAGTTTTTTTCATTGTATTTTCATGCTGTCTCAATGGGTAATCTATTGCCATTACCCATAGGAATTCAAGATTTTTACCTTTACTTCTGTATAAATATACCTATATTATCCTTGTCTCAGCTTAAAATCTTGTGGACATTTTTCTTTTAAGGTAGGCCTGTTTCTCATTTGATTCAGTCCTTTGGGGACAGGAAACCCCTTTCATACTAAATTTGCCTATCTAAAACTACTCTTGGCACTTTGGGTACCAGCATAATTTTTTTGTCTCTCAGCCCTTAGGTCATTTGAGCCCCAATTTAGAAGCCTTTCCTAGATTTCACCTCAGGGATTGCCTTCTCTGCTTTTATGCTTTTTTGTTTAGAGGCTTCACAACCAGGACTAGTTATCTTCAGATTGCCCCTTTGATCTTCATACACAGATCTAAAAGGTATTTGCTTTGGAATCTCTCTCTCTCTCTTTTTAAGTAATCTCTACACCCAGAGTGGGGCTCAAATCCACAATCCCAAGATCAAGAGTCTCATGCTCTACCAACTGAGCCAGCCAGGTACCCATGCAGTGGGATCTTTAGTTACCTTTTCAGACCTTTGTCTCCTAGCTTCATGTCATCATAGATATTCCTTCAATGTGCTGATCTTGGGGTGGGGGAGTGAATGGAGGGTTTGGTGTTTGTGAATTTCTAGGGAGATATAGAGTGTTATGTGTGCATTATTGCAGCCTCATCTGCCTAGGATACCTTATGGTGCCCAGAACCCTGAAATGTCGGGAAAGCACTACCTCACGAGTAGGTGTGGAATACTTCTTCCTTTCTCTGTTACTTATTGTGAGGCAAGGGGGTTCTTCAGCTAGTTAATTGTATATATTTCTCAGAGGCTAGTTTATCGCACTGAAATATCAAGAGGCAAGATACGAGGTGCTGGGCATTTTCCTTGATATTCCTTTGCTGCTAAACTCTCTAGAGTCAGCAGCTGTCCAACCAAGGTTTCTGCGCTCCACATCCAATTAAGGATGGCTCTAGCAAGACAGCAGTGGAGGTGCCATAAGGTACAGCACAGGCTGGTGCAGGGACTTGATTGCTATATAGCAGTGTTATCTGAAAGTGGTCTCATCTTCAGATGTGTTTGGACTTCTTCATGACCACCTGTACTAGTCTTTCATTCAGCACCTCAATGAAAATATTTAGAAAACTTTTACATGGAAGACTTTTGTAACCTGAAGAAGAGTAAAGCATCCCAGTTACCTTGAAGAACCTAAGTCAGTTTATATCATAAGACCTAGTGAGTGGGGAGAGTAGAGAAAAGGAAAAGTGGGGAAAAGATCCCTACAGTTGTAGGGATCCAGAGCTTCAGCCAACTAGTGTCCACTGCAGGTTCAGTAGTTTGCGTCTGCGTTCATAGAGGAAGCCAGCATACTTTCTGGAAGAAGAGATACACCATCTTACTGTACCCAGATGCATAGGATTAAGTTTAGGCAGGTGAGAGTTCCTTATGGAATTGGGAAGTCTTAAATAGGCATTAGCGAAGAGTGGAGTTGGGAGGGTAGGGATGCCTGATGTTCACAATACCATGCCTCTTCTTCCTGGTGTAAGCAACAAAATGTTTCTTCATCCATGTTGTGTCCAGAACCAAGTGGGTGCTTTTTGTGTGGGTGGGTGTCAGACAGTAGAGTTCACAACTGCTTCCTCTGAGAACTATCTGCCACACCTGTTGCAGGCTCTTGGATAGGAAAGTCATCTTGGTGGAGGTTTACTTTCCCTTGAAAGATGGTTACATGGTGTTTTCTTTGCCACAGCATCATGGAGAAGCATCTGTCAGGAGTAGGATAGGATGTTTTCCTGACTAATCTTACCTACAACCCACTAAAATTAGGGGAAGGGAGCTAAGGACTGCCCCAAGCATTGGGTGACAAAGTAGGCAAGGTCAGGGGAGATGGCAATAGTGCTGCTGTTCTTAGGGCTCCTATAAACCCCATTTGGGGCCAGGATGATATTAATTGCTCCCTTGATACTTATACATTGGGTTCCCCTGCATTTGACTTGGTGGTTTCATTCTATGCATATGATACATATTCTGTGTATTTTAAAAATTTCCTTTTTAAAATGTTCTGATTTTGTGTTTTTGTGTATTTTAATCTGAGATCCTCATTCCTGCCATGTGTTTTCAGGGATCTATCAGTCAACAGCAGTTCCAGGATTGCACAGGAGGAAGTATTAAATTTGTTAGTTGCTTTAGAGGCATAGAGAAAAACTGTTTGTAATATATGACACCTTAAACTATCACATTTTCAGGGCACCCATTAAGTTTCTGCCTTTGGCTCAGGTCGTGATCCCAGGGTCCTGGGATGGAACCCTGCGTCAGGCTCCCTGCTCAGTGGGGAGTCTGCTTCTCCTTCTCCCTCTGCCCCTCCCTCCCCTTTTGTGCGTGCGCCCGCTCAAATATATAAATAAATAAATAATCCCATTTTCCCACTCATAACCGATTTCTTTGCCATGATGTCCTCTTTAAATTCCTCTCCCATCTTGAAAATACATAATAAGGACTGAATTTTAACTGGGTCATCTTCTGGTGTTACAGGTCCATCTTTTGAAATGGCATAAACGAGAGATTAAAAGGACCTGGGTTAACTGGAAGAGTCAGGCATTGGGCTTCACTTCTTCATAGTTGCCAATCAATTTTCCTCAAATAAGGCTATGCCTGTAAAACCTAAGAATCTCAATCACTCATTCTTTTTCTCCTCTGTATGTGTATGTTTTAAGAGTCAAAGTAAGTTTAGGCTTTTAAGAATGAACCTTTTCTACCTCACACTGCCTGGAGATATGTGTATAATATTGAAGAAAAATGCCAGTCTTTAATCCTGCAAAATCCCAAACTTTGCCTGCTTAGTTTCCAGGCAGACTCACAATCCAGGTCTTATTTGTTGTGCTAGGGCCAGTTCTATGCACTCCATCCTGAAGTTGTACTTTTGGTGACATAGTAGCTAACAAAGGTCAAAAACTGGGGTGGGGGTGGGATGGAGGGGCACCTGGCTGGTTAAGTTAGTAGAGCATGTGACTCTTGATTTCGGGGTCATGAGTTCAGGCCTCACATTGGGTATAGAGCTTACTTTAAAAAGGGAAGGGGGGTGCGCCTGGGTGGCTCAGTTGGTTAAGCAACTGCCTTGGGCTCAGGTCATGATCCTGGAGTCCCTGGATCGAGTCCCGCATCGGGCTCCCTGCTCGGCAGGGAGTCTGCTTCTCCCTCTGACCCTCCCCCCTCTCATGTGCTCTCTCTCTCAAATAAATAAATAAAATCTTTAAAAAAAAAAGGGAAGGGGGAGCACACCCAACTCATTGACCATTGTCTGTGTGTTGAAAAGGAACAGATACAGTATTACTCATTGGGTCATAGATGTCTAATTTTGATTTTTTTTTTAAGATTTTATTTATGTATTTGATAGAGAGTAAGAGAGTACAAGCAAGGGGCAGTGGCAGAGCTAGAGGGAGAAGCAGGCTCCCCACTGAGCAGGGAGCCCAATGCAGGGCTCCATCCCAGGACCCTGGGATCACGACCTCTGAGACAAAGGCGGAAGCTTAACTGACTGAGCCATCCAGAAATCAAAATAATTCTGATTTCTTATCTCCCTTAAATACTACTTTAGTTTTGATGTTTTTAAAAACATGTCTCAGTTCTATGAACTTCAAAGCTTGCTAGTTTGCTCTTTGCTAGTGTGTGTGTGTATGTGATTAATTGGTCTTTGTTTTCTTTTGGTGTCTTTATTATTTACAAACTTTTTTTTTTTTTTTTAAGATTTTATTTATTTGTTAGGCGGGTAGAGAGAGAGAGAGCACAGCAGGGGGAGTGGCAGGCAGAGCAGGCAGAGGGAGAAGCAGGCTCCCCGTCGAGCAAGGAGCCTGATGTGGGACTCAATCCCAGGACCCTGGGACTCGGACCAAGCTGAAGGCAGCCGCTTAACTGACTGAGCCACCCAGGCAGGCGTCCCTACAAACTTATTTTTATGCAAAAGCGGATAGCCAGATCTCTCTGATAAAGATTGTGAGACAACCAAAAAGATCAGAAATGAATCTGAAAAAAAAAAATGAAGACTATATAAAGTGGAGTGTTCTTGACTATTGTTTTGTCTGCACCTCTCTCCTCTTGAGTTTTTTTATTTTGGTCTAGATTCCCTATGTTGAAAACTCCTACCGAAGTCCCCTGCCCTGGCTTAAAGCAAGGGTGGAGGGAGCATTTATTTATTTGATATCTCTAAATCCAGGAATGGTGGTGGTCCTTGGAATTGTATTGTGCAGTAATTGAAAACACTTAAGAAGCCTTTGTTCCTCATTTTTATCCCAAATTGTTACTGGATTAGGTCTGTTTTAACATGTTAAACCTTTACACTACTGAATTTGGACAACCAGACCTGTCTGTTCCTCCAAACATGCCGTAGAGAGGGGCATAGATTTACTCTTTGCAGGAAGTGAGAGTCTGGGGATGGGTCCTCAAAAGTCTGTTTTGCTAATCCAAGAAATTTATATCTAAATGCTACAGGATTGTCTAAATGGACAAGTGCAACTACATGTTACTGCTAAAAACCAAAGCTTCATGTGGAACTGTGAATTTACATAGAATGAGAATAAGAAAGAATGTATGTAGTTGTTTTCTGGACCCTTTCCCATTTGTTCATGATCTGAAGGAAACCAGTCCCTTCAGTGGACATGAATGATCTCTTCATTGTGTTATATTAATTTGGTAGTTTCATTATTCGGTCTTTCCTTTCTTTCACCTATTGTTAGCCCTCTCCACCTTCTGCTTTTTTTCCTCCTGAAAAAAAATACAATGAATAAGGATTTTCAAACACTTAAACTAACAACAAAAGATGGCAACAAAAAAATGTAACCATTGGAATAGTTGTAGGATTCAGTTCTGTGTTGTACATTCTGTTAGTATTGTCTTAGTTCATTTTTTCCTTTCTGTAAAAATAGGATTAAGGGGTGCCTATCTGAATTAGTCAGAAGAGCATGTAACTCTTGATCTTGGGGTCTTGAGTTTGAACCCCACAATGGGTGTAAAGATTATTTTTTAAAAAAATAACTTAAAAATAGGGTTAATAATACTTATCTTGCAGACTTGTCTACAATATGCTACATGGTATAATTCCTGTGTAAAATTATTTTGGTACAAATGCTAGACAGTTTAAACTATGTATGACATTACTTCCAGACCTTTTCCAGTCATGATACATAGATAAAATTGAAATTATTCTATTTGTAGATCACAGTGTAGTAAACTGAAGATGCTTTGACCAGAAGTTGTTGCAGAGGCTCAGGTTATCCCAGGTCCCACCTACCCAGCTGCCTACAGGAACCAATAAATAATTTACCTGTAACCCATCCACAACATACCGGTTGGGAAAGTTTATAAATACAGTCTTGTATATGAATTACTTAGCAATCTTTGTCAGAGAAAAAAGTCTAAATTCTGCTTTGCGTTGTATTGGCCTTGTTATTAGGCAGACTCTTAACCACTTGGTGATATAGATGGCTACTTGCTCTAGACCTTCCCTCCTTATTCTCACAGTTGTCAATTCAATCAAGAATAAAAAGTCATTGCCTTTCTGCTATTAGATTAGAACATCATAGTTCCTACCAGGGTTCTGATTAGCCCATCTTGGGTTACATGCATACCCCTAAAACCAACATGACTAGATGGTGGAATCCTTTGGCCAGCACTTGTATATCTGCCACTGTGGTTAGGTAGGTTGTGTGTATGAAGGTGTGGCATGATAGTAGGAGAAGATTAACCCCACCAGAACCAACAGAATGGGTTCCCATACAAAAAAAGAAAAAGAAAAAAAGATCCTGCTGTCCAGCGGAAGGGAAGAAGTGAAAACATACAGGGTTAACTATTTTCACAGTCCACTGTAGTACCTGACACTCCTTCTGAAAGCATCATGGATTTCAGTGTAGAAGTACATGGTATTAGAAGTGAGTTCTTGGGGCGCCTCGGTGGCTCAGTCGGTTAAGCGTCTGCCTTCGGCTCGGGTCATGATCCCAGGGTCCTGGGATCGAGCCCCGCATCGGGCTCCTTGCCCTGCGGGAAGCCTGCTTCTCCCTCTCCCTCTGCTGTTCCCCCTGCTTGTGTTCCCTCTCTCTCTCTCTGTCGAATAAATAAATAAATAAAATCTTTAAAAAAAAAAAGTGAGTTCTTGATGAGCACTGGGTGTTATATGCAACCGATCAATTACTGAACTCTCCATCTGAAACTAATGTACTATATATGTTGGCTAGTTAAATATAAATTAGAAAAAAAATGAGTTATTTTGATAGAAATGGATAATTCACCATTTTATTTATTTACTTTTAAAGACTTTATTTATTTGACAGAGGGAGAGAGCACAAGCAGGGGGAGCAGCAGAAGGAGAGGGAGAAGCAGGCTCCCTACTGAGCAGGGAGCCCAGTGCGGGGCTAGATCTAGGACCCTGGGACTATGACCTGAACCGAAGGCAGACGCCCATCCATCTGAGCCACCCAGGCACCTCGATAATTCACCATTTTTAAAAAATTGTATTTCCTGATATTTTAACACTTGTCCAGTATGGTAGCCACTAACTAACTACATATGGCTATTTAAAAATTAATTAAAACTAAATGTGAAATTCACTTCTTCAGTTGCACAAGCTACTTTTCAGAGTGCTCACAAATGGCTGGTGGTTATCATATTGGATAATACAGATTATACATTTATATAATCACAGAAAGTTGTATGCAGTGCTGATCTAGACCAATGAAGTTCCCCCCCCACCCCTTTATCCCCCACTTTGTCCTATCCTGCCTATCTTTCTAACAGGTTTTGTATGTTTTCTTCTGTGGCAGCGCTTTGGAATTTTCTACACACATTTTTTTGCTTCTAGGATGTTATGTCAGTCTGTTCCCATCATTTGTAGTGATGAGTTTCTTTGAATCTTTATTTTATAATGTAATTACTGAAGAAATGGAGGGTCTTGGTGGGGAAGGGAAAGGAGTTATTCTTAACCTAAGAGAAAGGGGTTGTGTGTGTGTGTGTGTGTGTGTGTGTGATAAATGGATTTTAACTAGATGGGAAAGTTGTCTGTGAAAGTGCCTTTGTCATAATCTTGTATAATCACATAACAGAAACTCTCTACCCTTTTTAGGAAAAGTTTTCATCAAATCAAACATCTCATTGCCTGGCTCCCTCCCTTTATTTTTTGCTTGGGGCAGGAGCAAAAGGCTATTTTGCAACAACACAATCTATAACCTCGCACCAATGAGAAAAGGTAGAGAAATTTAATTTTTCTCCCCATTTTTTCCTTACATACATGCACAGAGTTTTTTTGGGGGGGGGGAAAGAAGCTTGGTAATAATTTGAAACCTTTTTGGAACCTGTTCTGGTTATTTTTCTAACAGAAAAATGTGTGATTAAGGTGTCTGTTTTTTATCTGTGGATGAAAATTGCCTGTTTAGATCTCCCACAATTCTTACAAACCTTGGGAGAGCAGGGATGGCATCCAACTTGCTCACTGTTGTACATCCAGCATCACAGTTGGTGTCTCTGGCACACACTAAGTACTTAATGAATATTTTTGAATAAAGATTTCCATTATTCAGAGACTAGTTCTTCCATGTCTGGGCTATTGTTTTCCTTCATTCTCCTGCTTAAGCATCTTTCTTCCCTTAGAAGTATGGAAAATAAATACATTTCTATGTAATATCATTTTTCAGATCCTCTTAAGCAGCCATGATAAGAAGTGGATGTGTGGAACAGGATCATTTTTACCCTCTCCCCAAAAAGTTTGTTGTTTTTTTTTTTTTTTTGCTTTTGCTTTTTCCTATTGTACTTGATAGTAGTTTTCAAAATTTGTTGTTTGAAAAGCTTTCAGGCTTCCACTTTCTGCAGATTGGAACATGTAGCCATTTGAGACCATGCCTTGTACAGAGTTTATTCTGTGCCCTGCAACATGACCTTTATGCTCGGCTCACAGATTTCCTTTACTTTGTCTCCTATTTAGCAACTTTATTCTGTATTCTAGCCTAACCAGCTGAGCATTGAAATAAAATTTTGTATTTCTATTCCCCTAAGGTCTCACATATTATATATAAAAGCACAGTATTTTTGGATCCTGTAAATATGAATATTCGGAGCTGACCCTTTTCCCTCCCACCCTCTTCCTCCTCTCACCCCCTTCTAGGACTATCCTTTTAAGCGTAATCTCATTGCTCAATGAGCCCAACACCTTCTCCCCAGCCAATGTGGATGCTTCGGTTATGTTCAGGAAATGGAGGGACAGTAAAGGAAAAGACAAAGAATATGCTGAAATCATTAGGTAAGGTGTTTTGTTTTACCTTCCGTTTGATTACTTCAAGTCTTCATATAGAACTAAAGTATATCCTAGAACCATGGCTTTAAATCAGACTTAAAATATCCACTCCATTTCTCTCAATTAGATTTACTGTTTGGGAAGAGATTTCTACCTGAGCCTACTGAGTTTGTATGGCTTTTGAGAGAGCACACACTAGAAGATAATGCTGCAGCAGATCGTACTTCCTGGGAACCAAAACTTCCAGGTTCTGAACCAGTGAAGTTCTCAGACTCTGCCTCCGAATCATTTCAGGGACACTGTTCAGGATTTTCAGTATGTCCTTTAAGTATAGCAAACACCCAGAGTATTCTGGACATTCTAGATATTTTTGTTTTCCAAAAATTTTAATGAAGCCATATAGTTTATTGGCCCTTTTGACTAGAGCAGCAAGTATCTTCTAGGTATCATTATCAGCAACACTAGTATATGGTTTAACAGAGCCGTAGAAGCTTCCTCTCATTGGGAGACTTGGAATCTACCCCTAGCTCTGTCTCTCTTCATATGACCTTTTATCAGTTAATTTTTTGGGTCTTTGTGTTTTTTCCATCTGTATAAAGGGGGGAAAAGGTAGAAGGTATTGGGGCTGAACCATTCATCTCCCGATCATACCCTGAGTAGGACTTAAGGTTTTCTTAAGAGTACTCAAGAATTGATACTTGAATTGCAATAAATTCATTTCCTCTTATGTCCTTAAAATAGAGCCCCAAGGACAGTTCCAGCACATTCTGCATATGGTTTAGTAAGCACTACAATTTATACAAATAGTCCCTCTTTATAACTCTAGTCAGCACGATGCCATGGGATGTACAAAAAAAGGGAAAACTGCATAGAAATAAAGCTGAATAATATAGAGATCAGCAGTTTCCAACGTTTTCTGCCCACTAGAATCACCTTTAGACCCCCTTCCATATCCGTAGTCATTTAGTGAGATTATAAGCGTAAAATCTGGGCATCTATATTTTGTTTTTACCAGCCACCTAGGTGACTGATGTATACCAAAGACTGAAGATAATTAGTATAAATAATAAGGACCTAGAGATTTAGAGGAGCTGGAGTAGGTTGAAGATTGAAAGATGGGAGTGCTTTTCATAAAATAGGATTAGAGCCTGAGCCTGATGTTCCAGGAAGGGTAGTATTTAGTTAAAGTGAAGAGTTAATATCCCTCAGGCATTTGTATAGGGTTTATCTCATTCTTTAATTCTTTCCACATTTATTATGCACCAGCTTCACGTCAGGTACTGTTAGGTCATGAAGGCAGTGCTTTCTCCTTGAGTTCACACTTAAGAATGTGTAAACAAATGACCCTATAATAAGATGAGTGCATAAACAAGATACAGTGGAAGGAATATATAGTGCTGTGGAGTTCCTAGGAGAGGTAATGCCTCATAACCAAGACTTTTTCAAGTAGTAAGGGAAAGGAAAAAGCCCCTTCAGGGAGGAAACAGGCTTGCACACAGGCAGCTAACCGCATGGCATGATCAGAGAGAACTGTAAGCAGCTTTACGTTGCTTGAATATAAAGTCTCATTTTGCAAGTAATGGGAAATTCAGAGAGCCATCAGATCTGTTTTTGTTGTGGGTTTTTTTTTAAAGGCATCAGATCTTAAAAGACATGAGAAGTTACAATAAGGCTTTCGTCCTTAGTCTTAGAAGTGATGGGGTATCAAAGATTTTAGGAAGGGAAGGGAAAATCATATTTGAGTTCTGAAAGAATCCTAGTTGACCAGAGGAGACTGAGATAGGGAGGAGAAGCCAAGATGAAGACTAAACAGAGGCAGTGGCAGTGAGAAAACAGATTTGAAAATAGGGCTTTGGCATGAGGTTTAGGATTTTAGGAGGTAATACTCTTAGAAGAAAAATGGGAGAAGGTGGCCATAGAGGTCAAAAATGACAATTGCAGACTTGCCGAGTTAGGGTCCCTATGGAACATGAGGGTGGAGACATCCCAAAGGCTTATTGAACAGTGTAGGGCTCAGAAGGTAGAGGCTTGAGCCTGATAGTTTGAGCTGTCAGCATGAAGGGGAATGGTGGCAAAAACCATAGGAATGACTAAGATGGCCCAAGAAGAGACAGAGAGGGAAGAGATTCAAGCCAGGATGTATCAGCAACACCAGGATGTCAGGCTTGGCAAAGTAAGGCAGACAGCAAGATCAGTGGGGAACCATCTAATTAGAGGCAGCAGAAGGAAGATAAGGAGGGTGGCAGTTTGTTGTCTTATGGTCAGTTTTTGTACTTTTTGAAGGAAACTTCACCCTTCCATCCATCCAGTCAGTAATTTTGTGCACAGCTGTATGTGCCAGGCTGTATCCTAGGCATTAGGGAAATAGAAGACAGACAAGTTCTCCAATGAAGTTCACATTGGGGGGTGAAGGGGAGGAAACGGATAGAAAAGTTAACAAATGGGGAAAAATGAGTAGATAGTGGTTAAGTAGCATGATGTGAAGGAGTGACTAGGTGGCTGCTTTAACTTGGGTTGTCAGAACAGGCTCCTTCTAAGTTCAGATCTGAGTGACATAAGCAGCCAACCATGTGTAAAATCAGGAGAAGAGCAACTGAGCCACATAGAAAAGTAAGTGTGTTCAAGGTACTAAAAAAGAAAAGGACCAGGATGGCCTGTATATTTTGGGTGACAAGAATGAAGTGGGAGGCAGGTGTGTCATGCGACTTCGGAACCCTACCTAGGCTATTTGGAATTTAAGTGTAAATGGCAGGATTACTGAATTAAGAAGAGTTGTTGGGACTGCATTCAGTTTGGTGTGAGACAAGGCAAGGGAAAAAACAAATCTCTGAGGTCATTTCTGGTCCACTACTTTTAAATGCCCTTCAAAGGGTCATTATTAAGTGTTCTTCAAAACAGTACCTAATGGGCTGAGAACCTTTGGTATAGTATCTGTTAGATGCTTTTAGGCAGGCACTGAAATGCAGAAACCTGAGTCATATTTGAATAAGGAATCTTGATTAAGAAAGGTCAGTTGTAAATCCATCTTCAAAACAGACTTACATAAAACTGTCTCCCTTCAGGAAACAGGTTTCAGCCACTAAAGCCGAAGCAGAAAAGGATGGAGTGAAGGTCCCCACAACCCTGGCGGAATACTGCATCAAAACTAAAGTGCCTTCCAATGACAACAGCTCAGATTTGCTTTATGACGACTTGTACGACGACGACATCGATGATGAAGATGAGGAGGAGGAAGATGCCGACTGCTACGATGATGATGATTCTGGGAACGAGGAGTCGTGACGTGCTCCTTCAGTGCCCCATACTGCCCTGCCGTCTCAGGCCAAAGGGAGGGGAGCAAGTGGGGACCTAGCAGTGGCCCCTCAGCAAAAACCTATCACAGGGGGTGGGAAAAACAAACACGGCTTCTGCTGACTCCCCTTATGGATCTCAGTTTGCTCCTTTTTATGGACCTCTTAACGGAGAGAAAGTAATCCTCCACAGAATGTCTGAATTCTTGCATTCTTTACCCTTCCATCACTGTATTGATTCTTTTTTTTTTCTTCTTCTTCTTTAAACCCAAACTCTCGCCTCACTTCGTCTCTACAGAGTGTTCACAGCAAAACACGTTTGGTCTGTTTTTAGATTCTTGAAGAATTAAATAGTCTTTCATCAAGACGTTTAATGTGTTTAAAGCTGGGAACCCATTGGAAGTTCACAAGTGCTGCGTATGCTGAGTAGCAAAAGAAAATGGAAAAAAAAAAATATAAAAAACCCCACAAAACAAACTTAAAAAAAAAAAAAAAACAAATTTGCCAAGGTTTAGCTGCTCATTTAGTGTGTGTGCATTCGATCAGCCCCATGGTGGTGAATTTTGTTTCCTTTCCCTTCTTAAGGCTGGGATACAGTGGGCATCAGGGACTTTGTGCTAAGCCTGATGAAATGTGTTCCTAAGGGCACAGAGCCCCTTCAGCCTCCAGGAAATCATCCTAATCCAGGGGGCCTCAGCTACTCTGAGGAGAGAGATCAGATTTTGTTTTTTGAAATCGATTGGGATCTAAAGCCTGAAATAAATATTCATACTTTACATAGAACTGGGCACTTGATTGCTATTTATTTTAAAAGACAGAGTTGTTACCCTCCCTACCCCAAGGGAGTGGGGACAGTGTGGAGATTGTGTGTGTGTGCGCGTGTGTGCGTGTGTGTGTGTGTGGAGTCTTAGTGATGGGAACAAGGAGTTTAAAATCACTATGCCAATTTTGGTTGATGCTGCTGGGGGAAAAAAGTCAAAACTACTGGTGACCACTGTTGGGTGCGAAAACATCTGTTTTATGTGAACTTGGCCTTTCCCGCAAAGATTTTTTAAAAATACTCATGGTGAGAGTATAAGTAGCCAGTTTTAATCACTCAGTATTACTCCTAGGTGCATGTGTTAAGATTTTGGTTTTCATTGAGCTGCTTATGCCGATAGTGATAGCTGTGGATAGGAGACATGAGTGACCAGTTCCCGCTTTCCTCGTTGGATGTGACCTGGACTTTTCTCTCCTTTCATTCCATGTACTCTGGCTGTGGAGGGCAAGCAGAAGTTGTGCATGGAGCTTGCCCTGGGCTGCTTTGACTTTTTTGGCAGGGCCGAGGGAATTGGCTGCAGGCCATGTACGGGCAACGGCTAGATCTTCCAAATGTGCAGTGGCTGCAGCTTTGACTGCCCTGGTCTCAGTCACGTGTCACTTCAATCTTGAGATCCATCGGCCTTCAACCAGGGACTTCAGAACTTGGCGGTGATTTTTCTTTCTTTTGGGAGTGGGCCAGTTCATAGGAGGGCAGTATTCTTTCAGTGGGGAAAATGATAATGTAAAATTACAGACTTCGGAAGGAAAATAGGAAGAGACTGGTTATAATCCTCCTCCAGATCCCTGTGTACTGGTGTCAACTTCTTTTCTTCAGATCAAAGCTCGAAAGAACCAAAGGGTTGAGGGACGGGGGTAGGATGGATCCTAGAACAAAGTAGGTGATGCTTACTTCCTTAGCTCCTCCTTCCTTTCTGATCTCAGGGTTTTCATTCGCTCTTCAACCTCCGAACATTTGCTGACTGATGCCCAGCAGACCTCTCTGGCCTCTAAAGTTTGATTTGGTATTAAGTGGGAACATTAACATGCAGAGGTTCATATGGGACAGTATTGGGCCTGGTCGCAGAATCTCTGTCCAATCCCCATGGGGCCAGGACTACTTGCACCCCTGAATCTAGTGAATCCAGTCAGATTCCGAGAACAGAGCAGCTCTTTGTGAGAAAACACTGGCCGCAAATTCTCATAGAAGGATGTTGGAACTAGCTTTTTACACCTCACACTTCTTAAGTAATGCTTCCGGATAACCTGCATATCTTCTGGAGTCCAAAGTCTCTCCTAATGCTCTGATTACCCCCTATCACCCCCACACACGTTTACAGCCAGTAGCTTGGTCTTCTCTCTTGGAGCCCTAAGATTAAGGCTTTTCTTTCTTCCTTTACCACGAAAGCATCTCTCTGCCAGGGCAGGCCGGGCACCTTGGCGTTGCGGAAGGTGCTGTGCTGCTTAGCCCTGTCCCATTAGGTCCTGTTGGCCTCTGTTGCACGTTGACTCAGGGAGCCAGAGAGCCAGGTGGAGGTCAGACCTCTCAGCCCTTTGGGGTGTTACTATTGAGGGCTGGCTTTGCCTCTGATAAGAGTACAATCAGTTCCAGAAAAGACTGGCATGTGTTTATTGGCTAGCAGGTAGACATTCTGATAACTCAGAATTAAATAACCTGTAAAACCCAGATGCTGGTTCCAGAGCTCTGTCCTGAGAACACATCCTGTGGCAAAAGAAAACTTGAGCATGTAATTTTTTTTCTTTTTGGGAGTAGAGGTCTCAGGCTCAGGCCAGAACTTTGTAAGTACAGTTGTGCTGATTATCTGGTGTTAACATGAATTCAGAATCCCGCATTTTAATATTCCTTTTGATTCTAGTGCAGGCCTCTCTGGATGCTCTTCAGGTCTGTGTGTTTTGAGGCTGGGTGGAGAAAGTAGTATCACGATTCCGTTGTTGCTTCTCAGAGTCTTCCCACTCTATTTCGTATCATTCCAGAGTTCTTTTCTATTAGCCAGACTTTTTTGTAGTCCCCTCTTTTCTCTTCCCTGGAAATTGCTTCTTTATTTGCTGGTTTCCTTATGTTTGCGACACACAGTAAGAGACTGCAGGGGAAAATGTGTAGTTCTCCACTGAAAGTTAACTCCCCACCCCTCCCATTCTGATAAAAATGGTTTACATTTACAAAAAGATTCAGATGCAATTTTCAACTATTCTGAAACCAGCAGGACACACCTGACTTTAATAGTTTTCTTAGCTGAAATTGTAGATGTTTTTCTTCAGTTTAACTTATAAGAAAAGATTATCTGATGCATTTTTGTGTTGAACTTCCCCTTTAGTGGTTTATTTTGTCTTTTTCTGCCCATCTGTCTACTAATAAAATGTGAAATAAAATATACCTGTATTGCTACTTCCCCATGGGATGACCCTCTTTCTTTGTGTTAAAGAAAACTAAAAGGTGGTCTCAGTACTTCCACTGTTCCCTCACAGGTATTACGCCCATGACTCAGCTGAAAAAGTAAAAACCAAAACTGAATCTCACTGACCTGCCTTTTAGGATATTCTGCTCAACTCACCTCCTCACGGAATACACATTCCCAGTCCTTACTAGCTTTGAGGAAAGGTTGTTAAAGACACAGCCATTTGTTAACCTTAATTCCTAAGTGGGGCACAGTCTGCCAGTACAGTGGGTGAAGCTCTGAGGGTGCTCCACTGCCCTCCTCAGGTGAGCCTTTTGTTTTCATCGTCCGTTGTCTTTTTGAACTTCCGGCCGCTCGTTAATAAGCAGGGATCAGGCAAGAGATCGAATAAAGTCCCTGTTTAGTTTCACTTGTGAACACTTTTTTTCTGGCGGGGATCTCAAGCTGTGGGTCACCAGCAGCACGTGGCCCATCTGCTGAAAGGACCACTGATTCTAGAGGCCAAAAACAGAAAAGGTGAAGCCTGACCCCAGGTTGGTTGTGGCACACCGACGTGACCAGTATTTGACGCCCCACTCCGGGTGCTCAGTTAGCCTAGTCTGCGGGGTTATTGAGGAGCGAGAGGCTGTAATGCCTTGGGCAAAACCTGGAGCCTGGAGCGCAGTTGTGCTGCCGGCTAGTGGGGCCATCTGCCTCCGGCCACACACACGGCTAGCGGATGGCCCTGATGGCTCCCAGACTGGTGGCCTGGGAGCAGGAGGAAGCAGCTGCACTGGAATCCCGGCCCAGGCGAACGGCTGCCAGGGACTTTCTGGAGCAAGTACTTCACCCCGGATCCACTTACCTCCCTCACACCACCGTGACTCGCTAGTCTTCTCTTCCACCCCATCCCTTGACTAACCACCAAGATTCTGTTTGGTTGCTGAAGAACAAAGGACAGAGAGGGTGAGCTGTTCAAACTTCCTCTCAGGCCATGAGAAACACATCTCCGCTCTTAGACCTTTCAGATTTTAATGTCCGCTGACATTCAGAAATGAAAGGACCCTGCCCTGGTACTCCTGTTGACCGGGGCCTGTAAGAGATTGCCTTATCAAAGTGAACTTTGGGGCGCCTGGGTGGCTCAGTTGGTTGGGCGACTGCCTTCGGCTCAGGTCATGATCCTGGAGTCCCGGGATCGAGTCCCGCATCGGGCTCCCTGCTCGGCGGGGAGTCTGCTTTTCCCTCTGACCCTCCTCCCTCTCATGCTCTATCTCATTCTCTCTCTCAAATTAAAAAAAAAAAAAAAAGTGAACTTTGATAACCACTGCCCATGCCCTGTCAGCCGCCTCATTTACCTTTCCACTCCCTGGATGCTGACCGGGGCAAAGAAGGGATGCCAATTTAAGCCCTCACAACCCGTTGTCAGAAGACTGACCATGTGAGCTCTACTTGTACAGCTCTCCTGTGAAGTCCACGGGGCCTGGAACAATCACGAAGACAGCCTGTGCCCTGAGCTACCCTTCAGTCACACCACACAGACACCGTGCATGCTCTCAGAACTTTATTAGGTGGAGATTGGGCAAAAGAGAAAACCCCTGAAACAGTCGCCCACCTGGTTCAGGACAACTGGAATAGAGGAGCCTTTGCTTGGAGACGTGCTCTCACTGAGGTGAAGGCGTTATCTTTGATTTTTTTTTTTTTTTTTAAAAGGGAGCACACTGACTGAACATCTCTGAGCACAACTTCAGACGGTTTTAAAAAACGGTCAGCCAGAGGAAGGCAAGTCTCTTGGGGACAAGACCAGCAGCAGAAGCCTCTGGTTTGTATGAAGACAAACAGGTGCCACTTTCATGTTGGGCAGGAAGGATAGCTCTGCTGTTCCCAGATGAAGATTTGGTAGGAGAGGGACATGACAAATGACAAAAGGACCGGTTTCTCAAAACGAGAGAGGGCTAAAGTAATTACACAGGGAAGGAAACTCAAATAATGGCTTACAAGGGAGCGAGAGAAGTCGTGATTCTTCATTGGTACCTGGCCCCAGTCCCCAAACTGCCTTAAAAGCAGCCCTTCCACACACTGCTCCCAGCTGCCCATGGGCTGGGAGGCTACAGAGAAGGCCTGAAGGCAGGAGTGGGAAAAGGGCTTATTTGCTACAGCGAGAAGGGGCCCGAGTCGGGATTGCAGACCTGGCTAAGAGTAGCAGCTGTACCCCCCATGCCCCCAAGACTTCTATCACATTTACAAATACATACATAAATACATTACATACAATAGCGAGTCTGGGAGGCAGGCTCCCCACAGAGGCTCGGCTGACACAGTTACACGTCTCAGGAATTCTAGGAAAGGGCACTGGGCTCCCAGAAATGGGCTCCGTGTGTTCTCTCCTGCCCAGGGTAAGCCCCGCCCGAGCCCACCCCTCTCTTCAAAGGTTCAGTTTGTCCAGTAGGGAGAGTTGCCGTAGGCGGGCTTGGAGGCTTGCGACTTGGGCTGCAGGGAGCTGGGCTGGCTGCGCTGACCCGAGCCACTCTGAGGAGGAGGAGGAGGAGGAGGAGGAGGAGAGAAGGCTGTAAGGGCTGGAGCAGGACCCCGAGGCCAGGGCAGGGTGGCTGCCTCCATCACTGGGCTCACCTGGGCATCCTGTGGCAGGTGGTGGTGTAGCAGCTGTGAGTGAGGCTGCTGGTGGGCGGGGAGGATGTGCAAGAACGGTGGGGGCGCATAACCGGGGGCCGCTCCGGCGGCCAGGGGCCCGGTGGAACCCAAGGCCGAGGGCAGGCTGAACGGTGGAGGAGTCCCTGCGTGAAATCCCTGCTTGTCAAAAGTCTGCAAGGTAAAGAGACCGTGGTAAGGGGCCAGCTTGGGCGGCATCTCCCGCCGGCAGACCCATCCAACCGAATCCCCCCTCACCTGAGTCTTGTTGTAGACTGAGCCGCTCATGTCAGGTAAGCCGGTGGTGCTTGAAGACACGGACACGCCTAGGAGGGAAAGCAGTTGTTCCCAGGGCCGTTGGGCCCAGTTCCAGCCTCCCCCACCTCCAGGGGCGCTCTGGGGTAGCCTTGCCTGAGAAAGAGTCAGTAGAAGACAACTACTCTGGGCCTCAATCCTGGAAAGGAGGGGCAGACGCTACCTTTGCCAGGCCCAGAACCTGCAGACTTGTTTTGTGCCTGTGATGATCCACCATAGCCACCCTTGCTGTAGTCTCCCGCTGCTGTCCCCTGGGTCAGGTCATCATAACCTAGCGCGGCAGGGTACAAGAGGCACGTGTGAGCCGGGCAAGCCTTCCCGCCCGCGCCTCTCCGTGCTGGGCGCGCCCCTCACCTGCGCTGTAGCTATGCTGGCCGTAACCGCCGGCCTGCTGGAAGGGGGTGCTGGGGGTGCTGAGGTTCACACCATGCTGCTTGGCGGAGGCCGGAGGGACCTGGCGGCGCAAGCGGGAGAGGCGTCAGTGGAGGCACAGGGCGGAGGGGAGCAGGTCGGGTATCCCCCGGCTTCGCCCCCAGGCAGCACAACCACAAAGCACCTGCGTTCAGCAGTACGGCCCGCGCTGGCCGTGAAAACCCACGGGAAAGGAGCTCTGGCCCCAGCCTAACACACTGCTCACGGCCAGCTCCCTCCCTCCCTGCTTCTGGTCCCCAACTGGAGTGACACCCCCGCCCCCCCGACACTCACAAACATCGTGGGCCCATACTGGAAGGCACTAGGCACGCCTGTGTAGTAGGGGAGGCCAGTGTAGCTGTAGCCAGGGGGCAGCGCAGGATTCAGAAAGGGCTGCTGGGCTGTGTGGTGGGCCTGGGACTGGCTCTGCTGTGGCTGAGCCAGTGTGGTGGGGGGCGCAGGGGATGCAGAGTCACCTCGGCCAAACTTTGTGACATCACCTAGGAGAAGAGGAACACTTGACTCGAATCACTGCCCCCACCCCCTCCTTATCCAACAAGGAAAAAAGCCAGACGGGCTCCTGCCCACAGGGACAGGTCTGGCTGCCGGCTCAACAGGAAGCGAGCAGGCCTCGCTCAGCCCTTCGGCTTCTGTTTCCAGATGCCTGGGATGAGCTGCAGACCAGTCCCAGGCCCCCCCGCCCCCCACTCCTCTCCCCTGGAACAGACTCACCTGAATACGGGTTATTAGCTAGGCTCCCATCTCGGCCGGCCAGGGCTGTGGGCGTGGCGAAGGGAATCCCATAGTAATCCTAGGAGAGACCACGGAGGCTCCATCAGCAGAAAGGCCTCGGCCCAGCCGCAGGAGGGCAGGCCCCGCAGGCAGCCCAGGCACTCCAGGTGATGCCCCGCTCCGCGGACAGGCCGGACCGCAGGGACACAGGCACACCTCCAGAGGGCGGCCCCCGAACTCCAAGTGGTGCGCATCGCGGCTGTGCAGGGCGGCAGCCGCAGAGTGTGCAGACGCGCCGACAGGCCCATCAGCCTTGGCCAGGCAGAGCCCCGGACGGCCCAAGCGCACGGTAATTTACGGCGCCGACGGGCGCTGGTAACGCCACAGGCCGCACCGACTCTATGGCTTGTCCTAGGTGACAGAGTCTAAAGGGTGGCTAGGAGAGCTGACTGGATTACAGCACCCTGAAAAGGAACCAGCAGGAGAGGGGGTGCCTGAGGGTTTAACAGACGTCAGCGCAGCAATGCCAGGCGGGCACAGGTCCAAGAGGACCCCAGGTAGGGTCCCCAACTGGCCCCTCACCACCCACGCTGTCGTGGCAGCACTGACCACGGAGGAGCCAGGGCAAGTGTGGACACCGAGAGCGCCAAACAGCGGAGCTCTGTGGGGCAGGGGAGGCCCGACCCGGCCCTCACTCACCACCCAGGGCTTTGCCAGCACTCGACCTATGGCCCCCTGGCCTCTGGGCCCCACAGGGAGCCTTCCTGCTTTCTTTGTGGGCCACAGTGCCTGGTCACAACCGGACAGGAGCCATCTGGGCTAGGGATGGCACCTCCACCCTCCTTCAGCCTTATCGCCAACTTAACCTCCAGGAAACCCATTAGCTTCCTCAGCCCCGAACCCCAGGAGGAGGCAGGACTAGGAAGTCGCAGCGGTAGCAAGAATACAACCGGGGACAGACCAAGAGCAAGCCCAGGAGGGGGAGCTCTTTCACAGAAAAAAGGAAAAAGCAGAGGCGGGGACTAGGCACAAAAGTACCAGACTCTAGTAAGTGAATAAAGGGTTGAAAATCGAACACAATGTATCTCAAAAGGTGGGCTCAGAGGTGATTTCTTCTAAGGCACAAAAGGATACAAAGACTACAAGGCAGGGTGACTCCCAGGGCTGGGATCCCACCGAGTCCCTGTTGGGGGCCCCCACCAGGAACCCCCTCTGACACTCCCATCTGATGCCTGGGGCTCTCAGGTCAGGTGGGTACAAGGTTTCCTCCTGAGAGTCAGGGGGCCAGGGCCACTTCCAGTTCCTCTTCTGCAAAGTCCTAAGGCTCAGGCATTCCCCAGAGACCCTAAGTTCTGTTGACCACCCCAGCAATCTGCCATCATGTCTTCAACATCCACTCTGGGTCCTTCGGGGACACGGGCGCAGCTGTGTGAGGGGCGGCCGGTGTGCACCCAGGGGGAAGAGCCGCCTAGCCACCCACCTCTGCCTCTGGAAATACTTCAGCAGCTGGAGAAGCATTCTCCTGAGAGACAAGAGCTTCAGCCAGCAGGCCCGGGAGGAGGAGGGGATACCTGCAGCCCCCTGAGCTCTCTGTGCGCAAGCACAGCAGGGGGCAGCCGATGGGAAAGAGTTAAGGAAGGACGCCACACTGGGGGAACACCTCACATGGAGCAGGGGCGTTCCGACAGCTCTCTACTTTCCAGCACCGCGACAGATGCCCCCGGAGTCTGGGAAAGGCCAGAGCAAGGAGGGCGGGGCAGCAGGCCTGTCAGGCAGGGGGCACACCTCCTTCAGCAGCCCCCCGCCCCCCTGCCCCCCCGTGCACCGAGGTGCCCCAGCCTGAGAGCCAGGGTCGGATGAAAGCTGCAGCAGCCCCGGCCTCAGGGTGAGGCTGCACAACGAGGGACTCCCTGGGGCCGGCGCGCTTGCAAGCTGTGATGGCAGGTGGGCTCCACAAGGATCCTTCAAGAGTGCCAGCTCCAGCGGGTCACCCAGCTGGGGACAGACGAGCCACGCTGCCATCACAAGCATCACTGATGGCCACTTCAGAGACCAAAGACACCGAACGGCACTTCACAGAAGACGACATGAAAAAAACTCTAGAGGTAGTCAGGCAACCCCACGTCTAGGTCATACGGTTTTCCTTTTTCAAAATGGGGAGGGGGGGCCTGAAGGAAGAAAAGGACCCACAGGTAGTAGGGGGCACTGTCTCCTGGGACCCCAGGTCCCAATGGTCTCCAAGTTCCCAAGCTGTAAGCACAGGACACTCCTGCCCAGCTACAGTGACATGAGGCACATCCCCCGAACGCCAGAAGCTTTCTCAGTAGGGTGGCAATGAGGGCCTAGAGAGGAAGAACCTGTGAGAGAGCCGGACTCCCCTCCGTCCCCCAGCACATCCCACTCACCATTGGCAGCCGTGACTGCAGCATCTGGAGCTCGTCATAGCCGTAGATCTGCGTGAGGACCAAAAAGGGTGTTAGGGACCATGTACCATCCCCTGGGAAGCCCAGGCCCACGTAGGGGCCTAAACAGGGTTGGGGAGATGGCACATGGGGACTCAGACCATCTGCTGTGGGAAGACACCTTGATGAAGTTCAGATGAGGGACAAGTACTAGGGAAGGAGCCGCCCGAGGCCCGCCTCACCAGGTCCTGCCAGGTGCCAGCCTCTAAGGCCGCAGGGGCCGGGCCGCCTGGAGCCACACCATGCCCTCACCGGATAGGCAGGAAGCAGTCCTCCAGGGCCCACGAGGTACTGATTGTGCAGCAGGGGCGGTACTCCCTGGGGCAGGTTAGGGGGTGCTTTGCCTGTAAGAGCAAAAATCAAATGAGTGAAGATGCCACCACAAAGAGTGAGATGCCTCAGTGGCTGTGGGGAAGGGGGAGCTGCGCTCCCGGTCACAGTGCTGCCCCATATGGGGCCACCACCAAGAGGGGAGGGCAGCAGCTGAGAGACACAGAAGGCTGTTCCAGGAAGTAGGGGAGACAAAGCACGTGACACCACATTCAGGCTCTTTCCACATCAGAGGGTTCCATGCACAGACAGAAACACCACCCCTCACCCACTCCTGTCACGCAGCACTGAGCAAACCTGAACATAAGGAACAATCTGCCTCCTCAGAACAGAACGAAGGCTGGGTGGTGCCAGCAGAGGGGGACAGGCCGTGTCAAAGGTAGCTTTCAGGAGTTTCTACCAAACCACAGTTTGCTTGGTCCACACAGACTGCCCAAGTCTGCCTGATGGACAATCAGTGACACTAAGTGGCCAGAAGAGGCCCAAGAGAGCTGTTCCCTGGTCCATCCACATCACCAGGCCATCTCAGCTCCAGGGAGGAGTGAGGACAGAAAAGACAGGGGACCTACAAGCACAAAGGCTACCAGGAATCCTGCCCAGGGGAAGCCCACCCAGAAGACTGGTTTCACCCATCCCCACATCATCGCTGGAAGGACTGGGACTCTCTAAGAAGTCAGTGGAACAAAATGGACCAGGGAGCAATGGCAGGGCTAGAGGGAGACCAACATGCTACCCAGCATGCCCTGCAGCCGCCTGTAGGCATCCTCCCTGGGAAGCCAAGCATCACCTTCTAGGGGCAGGGGACAGGTAGGAAATGTCTGGGGAGCACACACCTGAGGTCACCAAGGGCGTGGCCCTGGTACTGCTGCTGGGGGCACTCACAGTGGTCCCCCCCAGGCAGAGGCTGTTCACTGTGTTCATGCTGCTCGGCAGGCTGAGCCCTGAGGACGTGGCACCCGAGGCAGAGGTTGCTGCCGTTGAAAAGGTGGCTGAGGACTGGAGGGAAGGGGTGCTCTCCACACTGGCGTGCTGGCAAAACAAAAAAGCGAGGACACATGGATGTGGTGGCAAAACATAAGAGTACAAAAGAACCTGGTCTGGCATCTGGGTCTGCACTCTGAAGACCAGTCTGAGGGGCTCTGTGCTCAGTGCTCACTGTGGGCCCCCACACGGCAGCTAGATGAGGCCGTTAGGACACAGCTCCTAAGCTGAGTATCACACAGTTAAAGCTGAGCTTTATTGACCAACACCCTCTTAAAAATCGTTGCTCAAGCTCTGCTATCTTATATAAGATACAGACACCCAGGTAAACCTTAGGTCAGATATGAACCCAGACCATCGGCATGTGAGGTGAGAACCCACCTCACAGAAAAGCAAGCAGGCTCAGGAGCAGTCGATCACGGCACCACAGGCAGCCCAGCCCAAGTCAGAGCCTTCTGGGGACAGCTGCCTTCTACTAGGCTTCCCAACTAGTCTGATATGGAAGTCACAGGGGGCCAAGAGAGGCCCTTCCTCCAGATCCTGGGGACACTGTGCAGGCCACCAGGACCTATCTAGAAGGGCATGGCCTGCATCTCTGCCTATTCAACAGGATCCACCTAGGATGGGAGGGTGAAACCCAACAAAAGCTCTAAAGAGTTCCAGGAACCCTGGCCAGCCGCTCAACTCCCGGTAGGAACAAGGTACCAGAAAGGGCTTCGAGGGCTGAGGGGTGGGTAGAAGAGATGCACCTGGTTGCGAAAAACAAGGCCCAACAAAGGAAGAAAGGCTCGGTAAGACTGAGACCAGCCTTTAAAGCAGAGCATGTACAGAACAAAGTACTCTGGAAACTCCTGGAGGAGAAGCCTCAGGAATAGGAAGCTCCAGGAGAAGGGGGACAACCCTGCAACGGGTCTTCCACTACACAGACAGCTCTGTGTTAGGTCCCAGCCTCACAGGCTGCCCTACCCTGCTGAGCACTGACCTTAAGGTCCTGACATCCAGAATCAGTTCAACAAGGTGATGACAGCCAAGCTCGTGGTCTCCTGGGGCACCCCAGGACTTCCTGATGGAAGCTGGGTGAGGAGAGCCCCAGGGGTGGGGGAGGCGAGGCCAGCCTGTCCCAGCACCAGCTCCACGTTCCTCTGCACACAGCCAGGCTGACCACCCGCTACAGAAACAGGAACAGCTCTGACCGCTGTGCCTACGTGTCACAAGTCAGAGAACTTCTCAACTCTTTTAACCACAGGACAAAAAATTACTATTCCCTAGTCTGGGGAGAGGGGGAAGCCACAGAAGAGCAGCTTACTAGAAAATCAGTGCCTGGGCGGCTCAGTCGTTAAGCGTCTGCCTTCGGCTCAGGTCATGGTCCCAGGGTCCTGGGATCGAGTCCCACATCAGGCTCCCTGCTCAGCCAGGAGCCTGCTTCTCCCTCTCCCACTCCCCCTGCTTGTGTTACTGCTCTCGCTCGCTCTCTCTCCGTCAAATAAATAAATAAAATCTTTAAAAAAAAAAAAAGAAAATCAGTGCCTGATTTGCTCAAAGGAACTCAAAGTCATCCAGCAAGGCTTTCCTACCACCAGATGAACCTGACCACGCTCCTGTCCCTATCCCTCGCCTGTCCAATCTGTGAACGCCACGGGGGGCTGGCCTAACTGCCCTCCACTCCATGTAAACAGCTCACACAGGGGCTCCAACAGGGCGCTGGAGCCGGCTCCTCAGAAAGGGCCCGGAAAGCACAGCTGCACCAACCCTTCCACGACACAAAAGGCAGGAGAAAGCGCGGAGATTTCCTCCATAAACTTCAAGGGGGAAAGACCTAATTACAACAGAGTATGAAAAGACTGTTGTATCTGACTATACAAAAGTCAAAAATAAAGTGACAAACCGGAGGAAAGTCTCTGCACCTCCCATCACAGAGGGCTTTCTATCCTCCTGAATATGGACTGCCTAGAAGGAGACACCAAGGGCCTGACAGAAAAATGAACAATATGAAGAACTTGCTGAAAAGGAAATTTAATGGCATTCTTTTTTTTTTTTTAGATTTTATTTATTTATTTGACAGAGAAAGACACAGCGAGAGAGGGAACCCAAGCAGGGGGAGTGGGAGAGGGAGAAGCAGGGGGAGTGGGAGAGGGAGAAGCAGGCCTCCCGCGGAGCAGGGAGCCCAATGCGGGGCTCGATCCCCGGACCCTGGGATCATGACCTGAGCCGAAGGCAGACGCTTAATGACTGAGCCACCCAGGCGCCCCAATGGCATTCTAATATATTAAAAAAGATGTTCAATCTCATTCAATTAAACACTGTACTGACAGGTCATTTTTCAATTAACACATGGGAAACATACAAATATTTGATGATACGATTTGAGGATTTGAGGAGGCAGCGGGGAAACAGTACATCTCCTTCACTGCCACTGGGAGGTAAACAGGTTAGAATCACTGTGCAGTGATTGCAATTCCGCAATTTGTATAAAACATCAAATGCCTGGGGATTCAAACTCCAGGACTGCCTCTGCAGCCACAGCAAGGTACAAAGTTCTCGAATGTAACACTGTTTATAGTATTCAGACAGAAAATGGCCCTGCAGCTCCAGCAGTGAGTGATTTAATAATGTGATGTAGTACAGCTATGGGAAAAGAAGACAGAATCTATGTTTCAACACAGAAATATCTCAGAGAAACACTGTTACATTGGGGGGGGGGGGCGGATGCTGAAGGACACTATCTAGGGAACACTCCCATACATGTTACAGGGGGGAAAAAATCAAAGAAAAGGGGCAAGAAGCAGAGGGAAAGTGACAGTGTATGCATTTCCTACTTTATGGGTTCAAAAAAACTCCAGCAGATCAAGAAAATAGTAGGAAGAGGGGTAGAGCCAAGCGACATGATACAGAAAAACACTTCAGTATGTATCTCCTCATACTTTTCATTACTTAACCTTTTAACTATACTAGCAATGCAGCAATTCCGGCACACGACGAAGTCCGGGACTCCCTGGATGAGGCCACTCTAGCTGTGGTGGTTTGGATGCAGAACGGCAAACCCACACGAGCAAGAACACCAGCTCCAATGGACCAGGGCCTGGGGACCAGGAGGCCACCAGCTGTCCAGGGCTCGGGATGGCGACCACCCACAGCTCCCACCGGCCAAACAGTGGGCACAGGCAGGGGGCCAGGCGCTCACTCCAAGGACAGAGGTATCCACACTGTGCTCTGCTCTAAAGATGGTGATCTATGTATTTTATGACAAAGAATTTTGTGCAAGATTTCACTAGGCTAGCTCAAGTTAGCCCCATCTTGATGGAAGGAGAGAGCTGACCCTTCGCCATCACTCCATTCTGTAGCAAACAACCTCTTCTTCAGAGGATACTAATTTCCCAAATTTCTAATTTCTCCTATTGATCTGTACCCCAAACTTCCTTCCCTGCTTGGGGATCCATCTCCTGTTATCTGTTCTCAGTACCTGTCTGCCTACCCCAATGATCAGGGTCCCCCAGCCTGAGTAAAGCACCCCACTACTACCCCACTGAGGATCAATCTTCTGTTCTCTATTTTCATTACCTGCCCGCCCACCCTTATGCTCAGGGTCCCCCAGCCTGAGTGAAGAACCCCACTACCACCCTGCCTCTTCGCCATCTCACCACCTTTCATTCCTCCACCCACAAGCTATACAGACCCACCACTGAAACTGTGCCCCCAGCTCCGCACCCTGAGAAGCCACACTTTGATAACCATCACCCAGGGTTACTCTTTAGCACACCAGGATGCTTGCCAACTGGCAACCCACTTGTACTTCCATGCTTGACTCTCCACACTCCAGGCTTCCCTCTTCATTATCAACCTTCGCAAAGTCTGCCTCTGAGCTGGGGAGGATGGCCTGAGATGGCACGAAGAAGGAGTGGACAGAAAACCTGATGCCACAATGAGGAACGTCCCCATGACCACCAACAAACTGGAATGCAGTTACACTGACAGGGCTAAGAGCCAGGGCTGGGAGTCTCAGAGAGAGAGACATGTGCATGTGGCAAAAGACAGCTAGTCCTCACACAAGCTCTCACTTTTCCCTCCCAACATTCTCTCTACAATGGCCTTCCCAAAATAACAGAAGGTAATCTAGAACAATGCTCTTGATTCAACTTGACTTTCGGTGGAGCACAAGCTGAAATTAGCAATGAGCCTACTTCAAACACCTCAACATGACCAACCCCAGAGTGGGTTCAAAAGGCTCCTCTAATAAACAAGGAGCTCAGTGAGTGCTTAGGAACAAATCCAGCCCCTAACCAGTTTAGGAAGCAAGATGTCCTCCATGGTGCCTAGGAAAATCAACAGATCAAACCACATGCCTAGACTGAGGTAATACACCTAAGCAATTTGAGATTATCTTAGACATTCAAAACCCACAAAGCAAAGCTCCACCTGCACAGGACTAAGCTCCGCCGAGCTCGCTGAGCAGGGTGGGGGATGATGGGACCGAGAAGACACTTACTGTGTGTGATGTGCTGGAGGAGAGCGCTGCGTGTGCAGAGGAGAGGCTGCTCTGATGGCTGGAGAGTGAACTAGAAGACAAAACAGAGCATCACATGTCCGCCCCACCGACTCACCCCACAGGAGAGGCCCACGTGTCCAGGTTTGCCCCATCCCTCCAAGATGAGCCCTGGCTTCACACCCATCATTCATCATCACATGGGGGCCCAGACCAGGTGCTGGGATGGTTAGAAATGATCTAAAGGGTCATTCACCATGAGGATCTGGGATATCATGGCCTGGGAAACCTCCAGAGCCAGCTTCAGCCAACTAAAATCATTTGCTCTTTAGACTGTAAAAAGTAAGAACAGGATTGCACTAAGAACACTGTCAGCCACAGAGACCCCATTCGATCTGTGTGCGAGGGGAGAAAGTTCCTACGTTCAAACCCCCACCGCCCCCATGCCAGAGCCAGAGCCAGGGCCTGACTTCCCATCAAATCAAGAATTCAAACCAAAGGCTTTTATTCCTAGCTAAGGGGGGAAGAGGTACTCCAAAGACACAGGATGAGGACCAAACAAAATCCATTATCCTACACCCTGTTCTAATAATTCAACCTCTGAAGCCAGAACAAGAGGAAGTGAAAGACCTGCTCAAAAACCAAACATCATTCTCACTTCACATCGCAGGGACCCAAGCCCAGAGCTGAGAGGAGAGACCAGGCTCAGGGCACACTCCTCAGGGGTCCAAGAAGAGGGGCAGCAGCGACTCCCCAGCCGCCCACTCCCAGGGGCCCCAGTGCTCTGGGACAGCAGGGGCATTACAAGTAGGTAAGGTTTACACATCTGGTGCTTCTGAGACCACGCCCAGCCAAACCCTACACACTGACACAATACTGCTGAAGACCAGGCCATCGTGCTGCGGGCAGCAAGAGGGTTTTGTTCATTGCCACTGCTTTCTGTAACGGTTTGGGACTTCACCCCAGTGTGCCTCTCATTTTGGCTCCTTATTTTCTCCATACCTGCTAAGCTGAGAGAGGGGGCTGCTGGACAGGTCACCAGGCTGGGACATGGAGGGCAAAGTGGCAGTGTGCTGAGATGCAGAGGGCAGAAGCGTAGTGCAGGAAGTGGTGCTGGGCAGGGAGCCCACAGATGGGAGGGCAGAGGGAGGATCTGTTGTCTTTGGAGCTGGAACGGATGAAGTAGCTGTAAGAAACAGATAGGTTTAGCTCCAGAACCAATCATAAGTATCTAAAATATGCTCAATGTCTTGTAACACATCAGGATCAGTTTGAGAAACATATAAAGTTACATTCCCCGGGGAAAATGCACGAGCATTTTCTGTCCAATACGACTAATAAAACTGACATGTGAAGGTAAGACAAATAGGACTTGGCCAAGAATAGGAAATGATAGCTTTTTAACCAACCCTAAACTGTCCTAAAACATGGACATACTTCCCCTAATTAAAGGAACCCAACCCTGAGCTGCACTAGAAAGGGCAAGAGGCTCTGAGACTGATACACAGGATTACAATGTGAGGCAAATTTGTCTCAAAAGGCACAAGGGATAGTACAAATCTGGTAGGCAAGACTGTCAAAGAGTTAGGTATTTGCTTCTATCAAGTCAGTATTAAATCAGGCTGACCTGGGAAAGCTCACAGCCAATTCAGGGCAAACAGGGTTTGAGAGCCCAGGGTACACAGAGTGTGGGGTGTTACAGATATCTAAAAGCCACTGTCCACACCCACTTTCACAGGCAGAGTGAGCATTTCCTTAAACAAACAAAACCCTCAGAGCACATGAAGGAGTTTATTAGGCTTCCAGAAGAACATAAATATGATCAATCCTAGCTGCAGAAAAGACTCAGTTTTAGTTCTATCCACACATGTAACTCGGATATGTGCTTGGATATAAAGCATCATTGTCTTTTCCAGTTAGGAAGGACGAGTAACGTTTACCCACCCACAGGACTCCCTGGGAACCGAATGGAAAACATACTAGTCTCTAAAAAGAAGGATGATTTGAAAACAAACACAGATAGCAAGAGGGTCAACACACAACTTGGCCCATTCTTATAGGAGTCCTTATAGTCTAGAGGCTTGTTTTTTACTGACAATCTACTCCAAACATGATACCTGTTGTTACAGACACCAGATGAAAACACCACAGATGCCCCTGACCCAAAACTCAGACCCATAACTTACCTCCCTAGGTCTTGGGTCACACTGATAACAAGTTCACAAGAGGCCTCTCAAAGAACGGGGGAGAGAGGGAGAAGCGTGGGAAGTAAGATACAGATGGAGGATAAACCTATCTAAAATGCACACTATGTTTTCCAGACATTTCACTTCTCACTATCTCATTTTAAATCTCCAAATACGGGTGGTGCCTGGGTGGCTCAGTTGGTTTAGCACCTAACTCGTAATTTCAGCTCAGGTCATAATGTCAGGGTTGTGAGATCAAGCCCTGCATTGGGCTCCAAGCTGGGTGTGGAGCCTGCTTTAGATTCTCTCTCCCTCCGCCCCCTACCTCTGCCCCTCTTCGACCTCTAAAAAAATTAATTACAATCTCCAAATAATCGGGGCGCCTGGCTGGCCCAGTTGGTAGAGCGTGTGACTCCTGATCTCGGGTTTGTGGGTTCAAGCTTCAGGTTGGGTGTAGAGATAATTAAAAACAACAACAAAAAATCTCCAAATAATCGAGGACACCTCTATGTGTTCTCAATCTCATGCCTGTACTAAAGAAACTTGCCACCAAGGCTTATGGAATGAGAATGGCCTCTGACATCAGAAGTTCTCATAGCTACCAAAGTTATCTCGAAACAGCTCCGGCAGCCCAGCAATACCAAAACCAATTCTGAGTAAATCACAAATGTCACTTTAATTCCAACTGAGGCCCCCTCTTGGACTGATGAAATTCCATGTCCACACTACCAAAAATCCTAAATAAAAGGAAGTCCGAGGTGCCTGGGTGGCTTAGTCGGTTAAGCGTCTGCCTTTGGCTAAGGTCATGATCCCAGGGTCCCAGGATCGAGCCCCACATCAGGCTCCCTGCTTAAGCTCTATCAAATAAATAAATAAATAAATAAATCTTTAAAAAAAAAAAAAAAAAGTCCTTCTGGCTTCTCTACCCAATAGTGATACCCATTTGCCTTACTGAATAAAGAATGAAAATCATCATTAACAATCACAGATAACCAAGCCAAGAACAAAGGAAAGAAACAACTAACAGAGATTCACCTGCACCAACTCTAGAGATCACTGAGCTTACTAGAATCGGGGGCAGGGAGAACCTCATTTTTTTCCCCCACATGTTTATAAGTGAAGAGCATTTGACCTCTCTTCTTTGCAACAGTCCACTAGATCCTGAAGGCAATGAGCATGTCCTTCCTGAACTAGCACACCAAATTTTTGCTTTAAAAGTCCTTCCCAGGGGATGCCTGGGTGGCTCATTCGGTTAAGCAGCTGCCTTCAGCTCAGGTCATGATCCCAGGGTCCTGGAATCGAGTTCCACATCAGGCTCCCTGCTTAGCGGGGAGCCTGCTTCTCCCTCTCCCTCTGCGTGCTGCTCCCTCTGCTCTCTCTCTCTCTCTCTCTCTCTCTGGCAAATAAATAAATAAAATCTTAAGGAAAAAAAAGTCCTTCCCAGTATTGAAGAGCTCTATGACAATACTGGAACCTCTACCTCAAAGCAAAGCATCTTTTAAATCCATACCACAATCTACACCTGGGGTGCAGTCGACTAGAACAGAGTGATATGAGGCGTATATTACCTCCTTCTTACTGTAGTTATGGTATTTCTCATAATACCAACAGCTACAACCTACTCATACGGGAATCTGTAGCTGAACTTGTAAACCCTGCCAAAGAAAGGATGCCAATGTGATGGATCACAAGTAACTACCAGAAAAAATGCAAAAGGACTATTTTCGCATAATTAGTCACTGGCCCGTTTTTTTCCCTATCATATTAGCTATACTCTTTTTCTGTTTGATTTCCACCAGCCAAAACAAGAATGGTTAGTTTAAGTACTTACTGTCTATTGTCTGCTGACTTCGACCACCACTATGTCCATTCTATAAGGAAAGGAAAAGAAAGTAAGTAAACCCACAAAATCAAATGACAACTTAGCTGAATTTCTGTTGGAATTTAGCCAGAAACATATGCAGTATAGATCAGTCAAGAAACGATGGCCTGTTTTATTCTGTTTGGTTTTTGGTTGTTTTATTTTTTTAAGATTTTGACAGACACAGCAATAGAGGGAACACAAGCAGGGGGAGTGGGAGAGGGAGAAGCAGGCTTCCCGCACGGAGCAGGGAGCCCAATGCAGGGCTCGATCCCAGGACCCAATGTCAAAACTACTGAAGAATGGGTCGCCTGGGTGGCAGTTAAGCATCTGCCTTTGGCTCAGGTCATGACCCCAGGGTCCTGGGATCAAGCCCTGCATCAGGCTCCCTGCTCAGCGAGGAGCCTGCTTCTCCCTCTCCTCCCCACTCATGCTCTCTCTTGCTATCTCTGTGTCTCTCTCTCTCAAATAATAAAAAATCTTTAAAAAACCCCAAAAAAACTACTAAGGAAAAAGACAAACCTTAGAGATGTTGCCTCTGTATTAACCCAAATCCAGTACAATTATTTTTTTAAGATTTTTTTGATTAATTTGAGAAAGAGAGCACAAGAGAGGGAACACAAGCAGGGGGAGTGAGAGAGGTTGAAGCAGGCTTCCCGCTGAGCCGGGAGCCCGATGCGGGGCTCGATCCCAGGACCCTTGGATCATGATCTGAGCCAAAGGCAGATGCTTAATGACTGAGCCACCCAGGCGCCCCTCCAGTACAATTTCTGTTCAAGAAATGTTATTTACAACATATTTTTTTCTTTAAAACAATATAAAGTTATATACAAGAAATGTAGACTATAAAAGATTAGAACTTTGAGAGGGAGAAAACCAAAAATGAGTTAAAATAAAAGACTGGGGACACCTGGGTGGCTCAGTCGTTAAGCGTCTGCCTTTGGCTCAGGTCATGATCCCAGGGTCCTGGGATCGAGGGCTCCCTGCTCCGTGGGAAGCCTGCTTCTCTCTCTCCCACTCCCCCTGCTTGTGTTCCCTCTCTCGCTGTGTCTCTGTCAAATAAATAAATAAATCTTAAAAAAAAAACTATTATGCTCACAGTTAAAAAAAAAAAAAAAAAAAAAGACTGAGGTCAGGTAAAAGGAAACACAATATACCTTACCAATATATACAGACAGGTAGAGAACAATCAAAACTCTACTCTCTGCCTCCCTCTAAACTAGGGTTCACTACGCACTAAATACATAGACATAACATTGAGCATGTACATCCAAAACAGCACAAATGGCAACATCCAAAGAAGTGTTTTCAAAACCACACCAAACAGAAAGAATAAAAAGGGGTAACAGAAAAAGAGCAGGCATCAGACCTTAGGTATATTTTATCCCACCTTGAAAATCCCTTTATTTAAAAAATTTTTTTTTAAGATTTTATTTATTTGAGAGAGACAGAGATAGTGAGGGACAGCACAAGTGGGAAGGAGAGGGAGAAGCAGGCTCCCTGCAGAGCAAGGAGCCCGATGCGGGACTCGATCCCAGGACCTCGGGATCATGACCTGAGCCGAAGGCTTAACCGACTGAGCCACCCAGGCGCCCTTGAAAAACACAATGGACAAACTGATACAACATGGGAACTACATTATTCGGGGTGGGGATAATTCCAGGCAGAAGAATGGTGGGAGCAAAAGTAAAGAAATACCAAATGGTCAGGAGAGATCAGAAATTTCAGGGTCTCAGTTCAACTAGCCAAGCAAGGAATGAGGTGAGTAATGACATGAGCAAGCAGCATACCAGGTGAAATTAGGGCTGGAGTTGAGAAGCTGAGCAGATGACATACACTTAAGCTCGGACAGCACACTGTGTGATTTATGTTTTAGAAACTATAGCCCAGTACTATACAAGGAAACATTCTGCAATAAAGGGAATAATCTATATGGACATGTGTGTGTCCCTATACTGTAGCCACTATAGATATTGAGCATTTATTTCCTTTTTAAGATTTTATTTATTTGACAGAGAGAGAGAGAGCACAAGCAAGGGGAGCGGCAGGCAGAGGGAGAAGCAGGCTCCCCGCAGAGCAGGGAGCCCAATGCAGGGCTCAATCCCAGGACCCTGACTGAGCCACCCAGATGCCCCGATACTGAGTATTTAAAATGTGGTTAGTACGTCTGAGGAACTAAAACTGTAATTGTTTATTTAATTTAAATGAACTACTACAGAATTTTACCATATACGGTGACAAGAATTTTAAATAAAAGATTGAAATAAATTTTTTTAAAAAGTAGCTCTCACTAGTAATGCTTGAACATCTCTGCCTTTCAGGGAACTAAAATATTACAAATAAGACTATAGGTCCGGGGCGCCTGGCTGGCTCAGTTGGTTAAGCGACTGCCTTCGGCTCAGGTCATGATCCCAGGGTCCTGGGATCGAGTCCCACATCGGGCTCCCGGCTCAGCAGGAAGCCTGCTTCTCCCTCTCCCACTCCCCCTGCTTGTGTTCCTGCTCTTGCGGTCTCTGTCAAATAAATAAATAAAATCTTAAAAAAAATAATAATAATAATAATTAAAAAAAAAAAAAGACTATAGGTCCGTTGTGTCTCCCCCCCACGCCCACCCCACAACCCCATGCAAAGCACTATGGACAATTTGGGATGTATCCTTATGCTATCCTTATACTAAGCTTCTTGGTCCACTCATACACTCCTGTGTATGGGTGCTTAAAATGCAGATTTCACACCACAGCCCACTATTAGTAAACTCAACAAACTATAAGAAAGGTTAGCCAATTTCTTTTTTTTTAAAGATTTTATTGATTTGACAGAGAGAGACACAGTGAGAGAGGGAACACAAGCAGGGGGAGTGGGAGAGGAAGCAGGCTTCCCGCTGTGCAGGGAGCCTGATGCGGGGCTCGATCCCACGACCCTGGGATCATGACCTGAGCGGAAGGCAGATGCTTAATGACTGAGCCACCCAGGTGCCCCAAAAGGTTAGCCAATTTCTAGGGGCGTGCCTGGCTGGCTCAGTTGGTGGAGCATGTGACTCTCGATCTCAGGTTGGTAAATTCGATCTCCATGTTAAGTGGAGAGAGTACTTAAAAATAAAATCTTGGCGGACACTGGGGAGGTTATGTGCTTTGGTAAACGCTGTGAATTGTGTAAGACTGATGAATCACAGACCTGTACCCCTGAAACAAATAATACATTATATGGTAACAATAAATAAATAAATAAATAAATAAATAAATAAATAAATAAATAAATAAAAATAAAATCTTGGGGCACTTATGTGGCTCAGTTGTTTAAGTGCCCGCTCGGGTCATGATCCCAGCAACCCGGGATCAAGCCCCGCATCAGGCTCCCTGCTCAGCACGGGGGCCGCTTCTGCCTCTCCCTCTGTCTGCCGCTCTGCTTACTTGTGCTTTCTATCAAATATAAAAATAAAATCTTAAAGAAAAAAATAAACAAAATAAATAAAAGAAAATCTTTAAAAGGTTAGCCTTTTCTTTCTTTCTAAAAGAAAATCTCATCTAAAACCCTCAATTTCCCAAACTAAACACTGACCCTCCAAACAGGATTTCCTACAAGAAGAAACCTGAAAAGACCAATTACCGTGATGGTTCCTGGAGCTGACTCCGATGGACTCACAGAGCTTTGGTATGCAATTCTGTTATGCACAGAACTCTGGTCATAGGAGGAAGATGTTGTTACTGGACTAGTGGAGCTCAGTGATGAGCTGGTAAGACTGGAGGAGGTAATAACTGAAGTTGTATAGGTGGAGTTCTGTACTGCACTGGTCATTGGTAGAGAGGTATTCAAAGAATCACTAGAAAGAATAAAAAGATTTAGACATAACTTTGTGTCACTTAAATGGGTTCATCAAGAACTATTTCATCATTTTACTGCCATACTATAAATTAAATAAACATGTCTGTACCTACACATTTGTACTACTGCATGCTTTAACTGTATTAAAAGGATGCATATTCAAAACACCCCTCCACTCCCAATCAGACCCACCTAATTTAAATGACAGGCAGAGGGACATCTTTAAGAATCCTTAAGACTCTGTAAGAAACCCAGAAGTCTGAAACCACTTTTTTTCTTTTAAGATTTTATTTATTTATTTATTATTTTTATTTATTTATTTATTTCTTACTTATTTATTTATCAATCAATCAGAGAGAGGGAGAAGCAGGCTCCCTGCTGGGCAGAGAGCCTGATGAGGCACTCAATCCCAGGACCCTGGGATCATGACCTGAGCTGAAGGCAGACACTTAACTGACTGAGTCACCCAGGTGCCACTGAAACCATTTTTAGAAAGAGCAAATACCAGCTTTTAGTTCTGGGGAGTAGAAAAATTAATAAAATCTAAAATCTGGGATTCTCTACCTATGAAACATTCCACTAAAGGAAAATACGTGTTGGCAAAGATGTACAAGAAGTGCATCCCTCAGAGATTACTGGGAGGAATGTAAAATGCTACAGCCACTATGAAAAAAGTTTCCTGGTTCCTCAAATGTTAATATAAGGGTTACCATAGGACCAGCAATTACTAGGTCTATATCCAGCAGAACTGAAAGGACAGAAAATTGGTAAATGAATGTTCACAGCACCATGATTCTTAATACCCAAAAAGTGGAAACAATCCGAATGTCCATCAACCAATGAACAGATAAAAAAAATGTGATGTATCTACACAATGAAATACTATTCGGAAATAAAATGCATACAAGCTACAAATGGATGAACTTTGAAAACACTATGCCACATAAAAGAAGTCAGACACAAAAGACCACATATTGCATGATTCTTGCTTTATGAAATATCGGAATAGGCAAATCCAGAGACAGAGGATTAGCTGCCAGAGGATGAGGGGAGGGGGAAATTGCGAGTGACTGCTAACAAGCACAGGGTTTCTTTTTAGTGTGATGGAAGAAAAGTTCTGGAATTAGATTCTAGTCATGGGTGCACAAACTTACCACCACAGGGTGTACTGTCTCCACCAGGTGATTTCTTAGGCTCTATTTTGTTTTACTTTGCCAACAAAGGGCTTAATTCAGTCAAAGCCAGAGAAATAAGAAGTCGTGTACCTTAAAGACTTCGAATACAAGCTGATGGGAATCTGGTTACTATTTTCACTGCTTGCCGCTGATCCAAATTCAGAGAGAGAAGGTTCTGATCCAAATTCCAAGGCGCCAAACTGAACATTTAATCCTGTGACATCTGCTGACCCAGGCATTTCCACTGCAGAAGCTGGGATCTGAAAAACAGAGCCATCACGTCAGGAACTGAGATCGGAGATCCCATGTCCCAGAGGCCTCGAGCAGAGCCAAATGAGCACCGGCTTCCCAAAGCATTACTGGCACCCCGGAGGAACAAGGTGCAAGACATCCACAAGAAGGAAAAAGGCACAGGACATTTCAAAAAAGAAGAGAAGAGAAAAATGAGCAGTTAACAGCAGAATGGTCAGTGCCACCAACTGCTTCTTAGAGCAGAGGCCGAAGAAATGGGGGCGGGCTGGGTGGTGGTGGGTGAGAGAAGGGAGGAGAGCGGGCCATCGCTGAAAGCATTATCTAGTCAAAGAACCACTTATTCTCTATCTCCGAGACGCAGGTAAATACACAAGACCAGCAGATTCTCTGACCCAGATCCTGTAATTTCAATGAACAGTCTCTGTCTCCAACACAAAACCATTCCCTCTCATATTAGCCCAGCCACTCAGAAATGGCCGATTCCTCATTAAGCAGTAAGCTATGTGCTTGGAAAAAAATACCATGTCACCGTTTCTGAGACTTACTAACCCAACCCTTGAGCTAAATGTTGAAATACATCCACCATTGGGCCTGTGACTTCTGGATGGAGAACAGACCTTAGAAGCTGGAGGTATCCGCCGCTTCGGTAGTTTGATGTGTTTAGACTGTGGTTGGTGGGTAGTCACAGCAATGTTTTCTACAGTCATGCTGGGAAGCTGCAAAAGTTTGTTCACAGTGGAGGTACTGTCTCTGGGTGTTGACTCTCGCAGTTTTACCTGGGAAGGAAAGGACTCCAACCCAGGAGGAGGAACAGCAACGGCCTGAGTGTGGTGCTGCTGTCGCTGGCTCAATTGACTAAGAACCGGGGATGGTTCAGGCTGAGATTTGAAGTCTATGAAATACGTAAAGGGGGAGGGAGGGAAAGTAAGCAACAATCAATTATTTAGGAACGTGGGCTTAGAGCTCCGTCTTCCAATATGACTGAGAGTGAAAGGTTGTAGTTACCACTTGTTTCTCCCAACAACCTTCTACCTGAGTCCCCTAAGTTGGGGGCGTGTGTGATCTATTATAACTGGTATATGATAAATGGAAAAGGATGCCTGAATGGGTTTACAGATCATTTCTTATGCAGAGAGGAGACATAGTTTACATTAAGACACACGGAGTGGGTAAAAGAGCACGGAGTTGCTACACATTTGGCCTTTAGCTAAGAGAGAATTATATTTTTGTTGCTTTATGGATTTCTTAACAAAACTGTTAAAAATTATTGTTTTTCAGTAACTAATGTGATATTACAAAATCCAAAAGGTAAAAAAAGTTTATGAGGACTATAAATCACCCTTTCAACCCTATCTCCAGATTCACTCCACAGAGGCAGACATTGTACCCAGTTTCTTGAGTATCTTCAAAGATACTGTTTCAAAACACACATACACAGACACACACACATTATATATATAGCTTCCTCACAAACCATTTGGTTTTCAAAAATTGTTCCATATTAACATGTGAAGAGCTACTTCATTTTTATGGCCACATAGTAATCCAGTGTACAGAGGCATCGATTTTTAAAACCAGTACTGTATATTAACAGGCTTTTAGGTTTTCCAATATCTTGCTAAGAAAAACAGTGCTGCAATGAATGTATCTTTATGTAAGACATTTTGCTCAAGTGCAAATATACCTGTGGGATCAACAACTAGAAGGTTCAAAGAACAACTCTATTTTAAATTTTGACAAACACTTCAAAATTCTTTCAAAAGATAGAACACACACTTTTTAATATGCTGTGATACCAACAACTTTTATCCTTCCTAATCTGAATGATGGAAAATGGCATAAAAGGTGCAATTTAAAATGATATAAATTCAATGAGGCATCATTTCATATACTCCAGTATTCTTTGCCTATGAACTCTGACAACACCTCTTTGACCATTTTTTTTTTTTTTTACTTTGTTTAGTCTCCTTTATTTTTAGTTACTCTTCTTTATAAAGGAAGCTAGCCCTTTGTCTACATGATTTTCAAATCATAATGAAGTGGGCAATTTTTTCCAGCAAGGTAGTATGTATTTTAGGCTTTTTTTTCCAGCCAGGTAGTATGTATTTTAGGCTTTGAAGGCCATCTGTTAGCAACTACTCAACTCTCCCTTTGTAGACTGAAACCAGTTATAAGACAATACACAATGAATGGCCATGGCTGTGTTCCAATAAAATGTTATTTACAAAAACAGGTGACAAATCCAGTTGAAGTTTGCCAACCCATGACTTGGTGTATTTCCATCTTAGATGAGTCTATTTTTGGACTTTATATTAGAGGCATATATAATAAGGTAGGATTTATAAAGAATATAGAAATAGCATGTACAAATCTAAAAACTCTTATCGCCCACTGCAGTGGGTCTGCAGAAAAAGGGTAACATAGGACTACAACTAGCATCAGAAATGCCACCTTGCTAAACTGGCTCTTGGCCAGTGTCTGCAAACACAGTATTTTAATATATTCTAGGCAAAGGTTGCCAAGCACTCTTATCAGATAAAAATGACTCTCTACACCTTTAATGTTTGTACAAGGTGGTTTATGGTGAACACTTGCTTTCCTACTGGGAATCTGGAATATTGTTATGTACTAGGCAGAGGGTACTTATGTATAACCAGCTCCCCAGTAAAAAACTTTGAGTATTAAGGCTCTAATGAATTTCCTTGGTAGACAGGACTCCAAATTTGGGAGTGGTCTCAGATACTTCCTTAACAACAAACTGTTTCTTTCAGGATAGAAAAGTGATTCCGTGTCTTTTAATAAGCCCTAAACATAAACATGCCTAGGAAACCAACACTATGGTTAATAACTCTCTGCTATTCCTTAATACAGTGTGGCATGTGTATGTTGGTGGAAAATGGGTGTTTTAATGTCACAAAATCTCTGGGAGTATAGTTTAGAAAACATCCAACTTACATATGGTGCCTTTATATTATAAACCACTGACAATAAGGCTGGCACAAATCATGATAGATACATACAAATATTAAAATGAGAAAGCAACCCAGAGGGTGTGATTTAAAATTCCACATCCCAACTCTGTCCCCACAATATTATAATAGAGCTTAGAAAATTCTGTCCAGGCATTTACTCAGTGTTATTTCCTTGTATTTGTAAGGCTTTACCATGCTATGGAACATCTCTTCAAGATATGTACTACTACCACTACTGATAACAACAAATAAATGCAGGTATTTATACAATACAAAGCTATCTGATGTAATTCACAAACACCACAGAAATTCTATTAAAAAGAAACATCTCTGGACAAATTCCACATTACTGTTCACAATTCAACACACTCTCGTAATGTTTAGCATGTCCTCACTGGGGGCTAACCACCACAGAAAATGTATACTTACCAAAATGACTAAGGACTGAGGACTGGGAAGTTGAGGGCTTGAGGTCCCAAGAAGAAGTGGTTGTGGGGGGACTTGTATTATTCTGCTGTGAACCTGGGGTAGTGGTAAACTGGCCCAAACTTGGAGCTTTCAATTGGTCCAAAATCTGGGAGCTGGTGATGTTTGCCATTTTGGAAGGTGCAAGCTCTCCAAATCCTGAACCAAGGACGGATGACTTTAAAAGGAAAAAAAAGCAAAAATCCTCAGCAATACAAATCTCTACTCCAGAATTTAAACACATCAAGTATTTTCATAAGAATTTTTAAAACTATAACCTAGAACATGTGAATCAATAAGACTCACCTGAGAAGATCCTACATGAAAATATTACCATACAACAAAATCTGATTAAATCCAGCAATCCTTCTGGATTCTGATATAAGAAGTTAAAGGGAAGGAGAATATTTTCCCTGGATATTAAGACATTGCTTTCTTTTTGGGGCACCTGGGGGGCTCAGTTGGTTAGGCCACTGCCTTCCGCTCAGGTCATGATCCCAGGGTCCTGCAGTTGAGCCCCGTGTCATCACTGGGCTCCTTGCTCAGCAGGGAGTCTCCTTCTCCCTCGCCCTCTGCTCATCCACCCCCCCAGTTGTGCTCTCTCTCTCACAAATAAAATCTTTTTTTTTTTTTTTTAAGATTTTATTTATTTATTTGACAGACAGAGAGTGAGCACAAGTAGGGGGAGCAGCAGGCAGAGGGAGAGGGAGAAGCAGGCTCCCTGATGAGCAGGGAGCCCGACACGGGGCTCAATCCCAGAACCCCAGGATCATGACCTGAACTGAAAGCAGCCGCTTAACTGACTGAGCCAGCCAGGCGCCCCATCAAATAAATAAAATCTTAAAAAACAAAAAGACACTGCTTTCTTTTTAAAAGTGGTGTCACAAATTCACAAACAAAATACTACTGTTTTTTATAAAGATAAATACCATGAATTCAATGACAAACACAAGCTTGAGAAACAAAAATACAGTATTTTCTTAATGTATGCAACAACAGTAATCATGTTTGTAAGTTTGATTGGTGAATGGCTCAGCAACGTCATCCTACAAAATTAACTGCAGGTTGCAGCACTTACTTAAAAAGTTAATATTCTGAGCTGCCGCACGGGGAGGAGGCCGAGGCCGCAGCTTGAGGGAGGCCCCGGCCCCTCTGTACGCGTGGGTGTGGATGGCTAGGGGAAGGGAAGGGAGGCCGGCCCACTGGCCAGCTGGGTGCCTGTGTCTGGCAGAGCCGATGTGAGACGAAGAGACAATCCTTCCCTGCCGCCCGGATAATCAAGAGTTTTGGCCGGACCTTTGAGCACACACCAAGAGTGAGGAGCCAGACGAAAAGCACAGACTATGGCGCTGAAACAGATTAATAAGGAACTTAGTGATTTGGCCCGTGACCCTCCAGCACCATGTTCTGCAGGTCCAGTTGGGGATGATATGTTTCATTGGCAAGCCACAATTATGGGACCTAATGACAGCCCATACCAAGGCGGTGTATTCTTTTTGACAATTCATTTTCCTACAGACTACCCTACCCCTTCAAACCACCTAAGGTTGCATTTACAACAAGAATTTATCATCCAAATATTAACAGTAATGGCAGCATTTGTCTCGATATTCTAAGATCACAGTGGTCTCCTGCTTTAACTATTTCTAAAGTTCTTTTATCCATTTGTTCACTGCTATGTGATCCAAACCCAGATGACCCCCTAGTGCCAGAGATTGCACGGATCTATAAAACAGACAGGGATAAGTACAACAGAGTATCTCGGGAATGGACTCAGAAGTATGCCATGTGATGCTACCTTAAAGTCAGAATAACCTGCATTATAGCTGGAATAAACTTTAAATTACTGTTGCTTTTTTGATTTTCTTATCCGGCTGCTCCCCTATCAAACCTCATCTTTTTTAATTTTATTTTTTGTTTACCTCCCTCCATTCATTCACATGCTCATCTGAGAAGACTTAAATTCTTCCAGCTTTGGACAATAACTGCTTTTAGAAACTGTAAAGTAGTTACAGTTTCTAAAGAGAACAGTTGCCCAAGATTCAGAATTTTTTTAAAAATGGAGCATGTGTATTATGTGGCCAATGTCTTCACTCTAACTTGGTTATGAGACTAAAACCATTCCTCACTACTCTAACATGCTGAAGAAATCATCTGAGGGGGAGGGAGATGGATGCTCAGTTGTCACATCAAAGGAAGCAGCATGATTCTAGCATCCAGTCTTTTTTTAAGCCTTCCACTGTTAGAGATTTAAGGTTACATGATATACTTTATGCTCATAACTGATGTGACTGGAGAATTGGTATTGAATTTATAGCATCAGCAGAACAGAAAATGTGATGTATTTTATGCATACAATAAAGGAATGACCTGTTCTTGTTCTACAGAGAATGGAAATTGGAAATCAAACACCCTTTGTATTCCAAAATAGGGTCTCAAACATTTTATAATTCTCATTTAAATTGTTAGGAGGCTTGGAGCTATTAGTTAATCTATCTTCCAATACACTGTTTAATATAGCACTGAATAAATGATGCAAGTTGTCAATGGATGAGTGATCAACTAATAGCTCTATTAATTGATTTATTTTTCTTCAATAAAGTTGCAGAAACCAAAAAAAAAAAGTTAATATTCTAAAATCAGATAATGATTTACACATGAGGGATCTTGTGTACTGAGCCGATATCCTGGGCACCACTGCATTTATTTCAAGTTGTTTTGATGACTAAGAACACCAAATACGCTCCTTAAGTAAGTATCCAAAAGAAAATGTTACACCTCCCCCATCTATCCTGTCAGGTCAGATACCAAGAGCCAATGAGAACGATACACGTAAAAAAATGAAACTGGACCACTTTCTCACACCATACACAAAAATAAACTCAAAATGGATTAAAGACCTAAATGTGAAGCCTGAAACCATAAAAATCCTAGAGAAAGCATAGGCTGTGTAATTTCTTTCACATCAGCTAGAGCAATATTTTTCTAGATATATCACCTAAGGCAAGGGAAACAAAAGCAAAAATAAAGTATTGGGGGGCGCCTGGGTGGCTCAGTCGTTAAGCGTCTGCCTTCGGCTCAGGTCATGATCCCACAGTCCTGGGATCGAGCCCCGCATCGGGCTCCCTGCTCCGCGGGAAGCCAGCTTCTCCCTCTCCCACTCCCCCTGCTTGTGTTCTCTCTCTCGTTGTCTCTCTGTCAAATAAATAAATAAAATCTTTAAAAAATAAAAACATAAAATAAAATAAAAATAAAGTATTGGGACTAAATCAAAATTAAAAAAAAAAAAACAAACAGGACCCAAGGAGAATGAAAGCCTTGACTAGTGAACACAGTCACTGCATTTTTACATATGAAGATCCTTCAGTTTCTGAAAAGATATTTATCAAAAAATAACTTTTTAAGGGCACCTAGGTGGCTCAGTCAGTTAAGCATCTGCCTTCGGCTCAGGTCATGATCCCGGAGTCCCAGGATCGAGTCCTACATCAGGCTCCCCACTCAGTGGGGAAAATACTTCTCCCTCTGGCCCTCCCCACTCTCGTGCTTTCTCTGTCTCACTCTCTCAAATAAATAAAATCTAAAAAACAAAACACAACTTTTTGAAACCATTTAAAAGGTCAAAAACAGAAACGACTTGCATTCTCTTAAGAGATCAGATACAGAAAGTTGAAATAATTATTTCTGTTAACAATATCCAAAGGCATCCCAGTTGTTTTAAGGAAATTCAAATTCTCCAATCTGAGCAAAACATTAGGTTGTAAGCAGTTATTGCACATCAATCACAGAATCTGCTAACATTATTTATCACTACTCCAGAACCCTTCCTCATGCTGTCCAAAACACCTGCTCTTCTGCTGCTACAAATCCACCAAAATCCAGTTCAAGCCCCCTTGTTCAGTAAAGGCTTCCACGACGATACTTCGATTCTTCTGATCTCTATCCTGCATCAGCTAATATCATCAAATGCATTTTCTGCATGCTTTGCAACACAATGAAATCACTGAATCAAGGACTAGTGCTTTGCTTCACGTTAACACTTAGCATAGGACTTCTCAATTTCACCTACATTTCAATCAATGGGGGCTTTAACAACATGTGTACTGATACACCAATATGCATGCACTCACATATACACAAACATACACAAGTGCCCAACTTGCAATCCCAAGATTCTGACTTATTTGGTCTATGTGGACTCTGGCATTATTTTATTATTATTATTACTGTTGTTAATTTACTCAAGTTCCCCACTGATTATAAAAGTACAGTAGGTTGAGCAGCACCACTGTTGTAATACGCTAAACAGTATCTGTTCCAGTTTCTCAAGGTGTTGTTCATTATCAAAGGCATCACACCTTAAGGCACTGTTGGAAAAAAAAAACAAGCAAAAAAAACCCTCCTCGTGTCCTACCTATGTTCTGAGTGTCCTGGCTAAGATTCCAGCAGCTCAGCCTAGACATTACATCAGCATACCAGTAGCAGATAGAAAGGCAAGGGGAAAGGACAGGAATGGTTCAATCAAAATGTGAGGGTACTGGAGCGCCTGGCTGGCTCAGTCGGTGGAACGTGCAGCACTTGATCTCAGGGTTATAAGTTTGAGCCCCACACTGGGTGTAGAGATTACTTAAAAAAATTAAATTAAAAAACAAAATAAAAAACAAAGCTTGGGGGTATTATTAGACCTTACTACCTTCTCAAAACAGAGACAGCATCAAGCCCTGGGCTGTCCTACTTCAAGCACGGACACCCTCTCATACATAATCATAATGACACTAAAAATGCCAAATTACCAAGCCAGTTATGACATGATGTGTCTGTGCAGAGTATAAGACAGCAATGAAAAGTTTACATATTTCATTCTCCATTTTATTAGGGTTCAGCAAATGATTTTTGAGTCGAGTAGGGGGAAAAGATAGTATCATATTCATAAGAAATTCTGTTTCTCAACCATAGATTTCAAGTAAAACACAGCAAGTGAACCAATAATTACCACTAGTGAAAGCTGTGCATCTGTATATGGAGGTATTCCAACCCCTCCCCCCACCCCCACTGCCAACTGAGAACTGCCTACAGTTAGGGCCTTCAGTTCACCATTATGCAGTTACATTGCTTGACATTCTATGCTCTAAGATTTTATTCCCATCAGCCTATCTTCATATCCTTCTCTACCAGTTCCTGGAGTCCTTTCTGTTAGGAGCTAAATTCTCATGGGAAGTTAAAGCCAGATATACAAGCAGTAGGTGCCCGTTTTAATGAAAACACATCCATATTATAAGGGCCTCCACTAGAGTGGCATGTTAAGAAAAAGTACACTAATTTTACAAATAACAAAACAAGAGCTGCCAAAAATATAAGCACCTAAGAAGACTTGGAAAGAACTGTTTTAGCATGATTTTAGCAAGCTAATTCTGATAAACATTTGCATTTAACTAAATTGGAAAACAAATGAAAATTTTAATGTCATAAGTACAGACTTTCAAACAAAATCCAAGATAAAAATTATTAATAAGAAGGATGCCTCAGTGATTACGACTTAAGATTTCAACTAATCATAAAGAAGTATTTTTTATCTTTGTCCAGAAAACTCAGAGTAGCTGAATTCCACATAGCATCATCAGATATGTGCTTGGAAATTATCACATCATTGTTTTCTGGACTGAAATCTACTGTAGATATGTTTATGTTTAGAAAATAATTATAAGGCATGTATCATTCTAGAATACATTTGCTTACGGGTACATTCCTTCAAATCCCATACTAAAATAAAAGCGAGTTACCAGACTCTGAGGAGAATAGGAGTTGACAGCAGTGGAGCTGCCAGTCCCTGGTGCCATCTGATTGTTGTGCTGAGAATTTGTGAAGACAAGGGCTTGACCAAAGCCCTGCTGTTGGGAAGTTTCAAAGGAGCTGACTTCTGAGGCTTGACTGGGAGGAACAGGCTTCTGGAGCAAGGCTACCAGATCAATGCTAAGCAGACAAAAAGCAAATGAGGAACGAGTCAAAACCAAATCTTATCAATAATGAATTTGAGAAGTGAATCAATATAGAATAAATTCATGTTAAAAAATAATCTAAGTGAGGAAAATCTTTGGAAACTGGAGTTTAAAGGAGCCAAGAGGACAGCATTAACTAAAGAAAACAAAACAAAAAACAACAACATACAAAGCCACAGAGACTAAAGCAGGGCTTGGCAGAGAAGAGAAATGAAAAGGTGCATCAAGACAGTTCCACAGAAATAGCACAGTAACAACTGATTTGAAAACCTGGAGCAAATAAGTAAATAGACAATTTTCTAAAGTTTGGCTTATTTTCTGTAAAATATTTTCCCCCATTCATTACTCAGAACCAATGTTTCTTAAACTTGCCTCAAGGAAAGTGAATTCCTACTGTGAGAGAATGAGAACCACAGTCACAGCAGACAATTCAAGCAGTTTCCCATTTATCATAAATATCCCAGTGAGTTCTGCATTCTAAGCTATAAGTTTATATAAATCTCCAATAATTTTCTCTCTTAAATATTCAAAAAGGGGCGCCTGGGTGGCTCAGTTGGTTAAGGGTCTGCCTTCAGCTCAGGTGGGATCGAGTCCGCATCAAGCCTGCTTCTCCCTCTCCCTGCCGCTCCCCCTACTTGCGCACACTCACTCGCTCACTCTGTCAAATGAATAAAAAAATATATATAAAAAAAAATACTGAGGAAAAAATGCGCAAAATATAAAAAATGCACAAATACTCTGTTAACTACAACTCTTGTAATGTCCCCAGAAGAAGAGATATCACGGCCTGAAAACCTAAAAGCATGAGGAAGAACTAATCTTCTAGATCTATACTACCTGACATGTGAGTGAGCTACTAACTCTTCTCCACAGAACTGCAAGGCGCTCAAGATTAACTAACATGGTAATTTGCTCCATTAAACCCTCTCAAAGGCCAGTTTCCAGTTTTCCTGTCTGAAATGTTCACCATGCAGGTGAGGCAGATTCTGGAAGGTCAAATAATTCACGGCCCACTAATATCTGATAGAGTGAAGTTCCTAGGCCTGACTTCCTCTCCTTATGTACTACCCATTCTTACTTTTCCATAACCAGGTTGAAGTCCCAGACTAGTATTTTGGATCCTGAGGTAATTGTTCTAACTTATGATATCCTAACTCCAGGGATATAAATCCAGGGTAGTTATATTACATATAACCTATCTCAAAAGCTACATTATCAGAAAAAACACAGGACGTTCTATTCTAAAAGATTGACAGGATATTCACCTAAAAACACTACAGCACTGTTTTCTGAAAAATAACCATTAAAGTCTTTTTTTTTTTTTTAAATGCCCTCCCATGCCCAATTGTGACCTCTGATCCCATCCTTTCCCTCCTGTTTCAGTGAGTAGGGGAGGGGACATTTTTTTTAATGAAAATGATCCTATGAAATTGAGTAATGAATACAATAAGGAAGTTATATCCATTTAATAAATTCTGAGCAATTCACAAAATCTTTGTTCATTTTTATTTCCCTATAATGAAGTCTTATAACCATCTCATTTAGCAGGAAATTAAGCGTGTCAGGTTCAAAATTTCCTTCAATTCTCAGGGGTCATACATAGAAAGGCTTTCATCCTCCTAGATCATTGCATTTTGAAACCATAATCAAAGGTTTTCTGAGTTATTGTAGACACTAGGATGTAAATAAACACTTTTCAAGAATTCAGTACTGGGGGCGCCTGGGTGGCTCAATTGTTAAAGCATCTGCCTTCGGCTCAGGTCATGATCTCAGGGTCCTGGCATCGAGCCCTGCATTGGGCTCCCTGCTCCACGGGAAGCCTGCTTCTCCCTCTCCCACTCCCCCTGCTTGTATTCCCTCTCTCACTGTGTCTCTCTCTCTGTTAAATAAATAAATAAAACCTTTAAAAAAAAAAAAATTCAGTTCTGTACATACTAATAATGTTTCTATTTTTCTGAAAATTCCTTCCTTTTCTGTAATCTAAGAGACTAGATGAAAACTAGTAGAGCCCACAGTCGTTAAGCGGCTGCCTTCGGCTCAGGTCATGATCCCAGGGTCCTGGGATCGAGCCCCAGATTGGGCTCCCTGCTCGGCGGGAAGCCTGCTTCTCCCTCTCCCACTCCCCCTGCTTGTGTTCCCTCTCTCGCTGTCTCTCTGTCAAATAAATAAATATCTTAAAAAAACAAAAAAAACTAGTACAGCTCATATAAAATGAGAAGTTTGTATTAGCCTTAGAAGATCTAAATAGGGCGCCTGGGTGGCTCAGTCGTTAAGCGTCTGCCTTCGGCTCAGGTCATGATCCCAGGGTCCTGGGATCGAGCCCCAGATCGGGCTCCCTGCTGGGCGGGAGGCCTGCTTCTCCCTTTCCCACTCCCCCTGCTTGTGTTCCTGCTCTCGCTGTCTCTCTCTGTCAAATAAATAAAATCTTAAAAAAAAAGATCTAAATAAATGGTATTATACACAGAAACCAAAGGATATTTGGTATTAGGTTCATCTGTCAAAAAACAATATATTTATAAAAGTAAAAAAGAAAAACCACTAAATAAGTTTAAAATTATTAAATAAGCTTAATATTATTAAGCCAGCCTGGCTGGCTCAGTCAGTGGAACCTGCAACTCTTGATCTTGGGGTTGTGAGTTTGAGCCCCACACTGGGTAGAGATTACTTTAAAAAAAAGTCTTTAGGGACGCCTGGGTGGCTCAGTCAGTTAAGCAGCTGCCTTCGGCTCAGGTCATGATCCCAGGGTCCTGGGACAGAGCCCCACATCGGGCTCCCTGCTCGGCGGAGAGCCTGCTTCTCCCCCTCCCTCTGTCTGCCGCTCTGCCTACTTGTGCTCTCTATCTCTGTTAAATAAATAAATAAAAATCTTTAAAAAAAAAAAAGTCTTTAAAAATAAGGTAAATAAAATAGGTTTAACATAATATCTATCACAAATGATAACAAATCAGAAACATAATCGCTATTTTAATTCATGAGAGAATATAATAAATTAGAAAATGATAGAGGCTCTGTCAGCTCACAAAGAAGGTTACGGATAAAACAAAATCTTAGAAGGGCAAAAGGTAAAAACAGAAAGAGATTCAAGCAAAGGAAAAAAACAGAGACCTAAGACCCAAAACAAATTTCCTGAGCAAGAAATTTAAATTATGCTTTGAACAACAAACAAAAGGTGAAAGAAATTGTTTACCTTTGCCCAGGTGTGACATGATTCTCTGCTGGAACAGCTGAGGCAGTGAAGACCTTTGTTTCAGAAAGCTGTTTGGAAAGGAATAAAAAAAATACTTCGCTTTTATTTTATAGAACATAAAACCAGAAATGTATCAAATTCCTGACAATTTTAGTCACCAGTACTCTTATTATACTTCACCCAAAAGTAGTCTGAAAGAAAGGAAATACATTAAGTGATCATGACAAGTAATATTCTTCAAGTGAAGGTAATTTTAGATTGGCAAACCCATAAAAAGGATTTCATATCAGGGAAAGAATAAAGTTAAGTCAGACCAGGGTTTAAGTCCTAGTCACACTACTCTATTTGACATTACACAAAATGAGAATACCACTAAAACCACCACAAATGCCAAACGTTTGAAAAAGGGCAAAAAATTGACATTTTCTTTCCCCCAAAACAGATAGTTTCAGTATTTTTTTTTTTAAAGATTTTATTTATTTATTTGAGACAGAGAGAATGAGAGACAGAGAGCATGAGAGGGAGGAGGGTCAGAGGGAGAAGCAGACTCCCTGCTGAGCAGGGAGCCCGATGCGGGACTCGATCCCGGGACTCCAGGATCATGACCTGAGCCGAAGGCAGTCGCTTAACCAACTGAGCCACCCAGGCGCCGTCAGTATTTTAATAGTAATCTGTGTTTCTTTTTTATTAAGTCATAGGTTTCCCTGTTTTTGTATAAAAACAACTTTGTTGAGGTTATATCACATTCAATAATCTGCAAATGCTCAAACCGAATAATTGAAGTTTTATCATATGAATATGCCCATGAAACCATCACAAAATCAAGACAATGAACATACTACCCCAAAAGTTTGCTCCAGTCCCTATGTAATCAATCCCTTCTACCACTTACCTTAGTCCCCACGAAACCACCAATGTGTTTTCTGTCACTGTAGATAAGTGTTGTAATTTCTAGAACTTTAAGTGGAATTTTAAAATATGCACATTTTTTTTGGTCTGGCTTTGTTCAGTGAATACAATTATTTTAGATTTATACATATGGTCTAAATGCCCTTTCAAAGTTTTAAGGAGCCCAGGATAAGATTTTTTGAAACCTCAACTCACATTATTGAAAGGTAGGCTCTTTTCACATTTTCAAAGCAGAGTATGAGCTATTAAAGGCTGAAAAATGTTGACCTAATGAGATAATGTCAGAAATCGCAGAAAATTCTTTTCAAAAAGGCTGCTATAATACTTATCAACTCTAACAGTCTCAAACTCTGAAACACTGTATAAAAATCAGGTTGACTCACATATTAATATTCTGGCAGGGACAGAGCAGCCAGTAGGTGCTCATTATCTATAAAAACAAATAAAAAGTGCTGAATAGATTGCTGTTTCAACAAGAAGGGCGTTCACTGCACCCTGTTCCAAGGTAGTATCTTACAGAGCTCCCAAGGAATCCATTTTTGCTTTAACTCTATTTAATATGTAAGATTCTATAAGACACAGAGAAAAGCAATAAAGGAGTAACTGAAAAGCAATGGTAGAGTAGATCCAAAGCCACAAAAATATTAATCAGTTCAAAGCAAATGAGAACCACATTAATTACTGACATCTTATTTAACCCTGGCAGAATAAAGAAAATTAAATGGTTTCCTCCTTCTCTATTGTCTAAAAAAAGGAGAGGGACAACTGCTGGCTCAGTCAGTAAAGCATGTGACTCTTGATCTCAGGGTCGTGAGTTCAAGCCTCAAGCGTGTAGAAGCTACTTAAAAATAGAATCTTGGGGAAAGGGCGCAGGGTTTGAAACATGGCTGACGACATGGACCAGCAACAAACTACCAACACCATAGAAGAGCTCAGCCTGGATGAGCGAATTTATGTGAAAATGAGAAATGACAGAGAGCTTTGAGGCAGACTACATGCTTATGATCAGCATTTAAATACGATATTGGGAGATGTGGAAGAAACTGTGACTACTATAGAAATTGATGAGGAAACATATGAAGAGATATATAAATCAACAAAACGGAATATTCCAATGCTTTTTGTCCAGGGAGATGGTGTGTACTAGTTGCCCCTCCATTAAGAATTGGGCTGAAACAAAGAATTTATCATGTATGGAATATAGGAGCTTTTGTATGATTGTCTCTTTAAATGTAGAAACCTGTGTAAAATTTGATATTAAGAAATGACCAAGGATTCTTCTAACTCCTGAAATGAGTTGATTTGCGGATAACTAAAAAAATTTTTTTTTATTATTTTTTTTAAAGATTTTATTTATTTATTTGACACAGAGAGAGAGAGAGAGAGAAAGCACAAGCAGGTGGAGTGGCAGGCAGAGGGAGAGGGAGAAGCAGGCTCCAGAAGAAGCAGGCTCCCTGAGGAGCAGGGAGCCAGATGCGGGGCTCGATCCCAGAACCCTGGGATCATGACCTGAGCCGAAGGCAGTCGCTTAACCAACTGAGCCACCCAGGCACCCCGATAACTAAAAAATTCTTAAGCTAAAGGGCATTTTAATTTTTTTCCAACCCTTTCAATAAATGTACAAGATGCAGAACCTTTTTTCAGGAATTGATTTGTTCTGTTTTTTCAGGCAATTTCTGATTTTTTTCCTTTAAATTAAATTTGATGTTTCCTTTTTTGATAAAAAATAAAATAAAATAAAATCTTAAAAAATTATGTAAAAAGTAAGCATTCTCATATTTCAAATGACACACACATTTTAAAATTGGTAAAAAGAAAAATAACAGAAGAAAATACATAAAAATTATTTACAGTGGCTGCCCTTAGGGGCAGCCTGGCTGGCTCAGTCAGTAGAGCATGCAACTCTTTGATCTCATGGTTGTAGGTTTGAGCCCTATGCTGAAAGCAGAAATTAATTATGGAGAAATTAAAGGGGAAAAAAGGAGTAGGGAGGGAAGGGTTAGTAGTTATTCCTGTTTTTGTTGACTTTTTTTTTTTTTTAAAATTTTATTATTTTTTTGAGAGACAAAAAGTGTGGGGGCCAGGGGGTGGGGGGTGAGAATCTCAAGAAGACACCCTGCTGAATGTGAGTCCAATGTGGGGCTCGATCTCACCACCCTGAGATCATGACCTGAGCCAAAATGAAGAGTCGGACACTTAATCAACTGAACCACCCAGGAGCTCCAATAGTTACTGTTCTAAGCTCTACAAGGAATTTTCAATTTGCACCATGATTACTCATGGATCAATCACCATTATTTTATATAATCTCAGAAAAGTCTTAAATTTTCTTGATAATTTCTGAGAAAAGACATCCAAATTTCCTATGCTAATTCTTTTCACTAATTACAAATTATACTGTGGTATAATATGGGTTCTCCAGAATATTAATCTCTATGGGTGTACATTTGAACTGCTTATTAACAACATTCATTGAACAACCTCATCTGACCCACAGAACAATTAACAGAAAGTTAGGCAGGACAACGATTATGATATTCATTACACTGATAGAAAAGAGAAGGCTCAGTAAGGAAAGATGCATCACTCAAAGTCAACAGGTCAGCTCAGCTACAATTTGAATAAAGGCCTTTTTCATTTTTTTTTTTAAGATTTTATTTTTATTTATTTGAGGGGGAGAGAAGGGGAGAGAGCAAGCAAGAGTACAAGGGAGGGGGTGGGAGAAGCAGACTCCTCGCTGAGCAGGGAGCCCGATGCAGAGGTCAATCCCAGGATGCTAGGATCATGACAGGAGTCGAAGGTAGCCGCTTAACCAACTGAGCACCCAGGCACCCCATGGTCTTTTGCATTTTGATCCCCTGCTGATTTTCTAAACTGCCTGATGACCCAGACAGGAGCCAAAGAGATCTAAAGCTTCTAGCACTGGGAATATCTTTTTCCCCAACAAACTCTTAGCAAAAATTCAAGTAACAAACATATTTAAAAGTTGGACAAGTGCCCACAGGCTGCTCACTCTGTCTTCATCACTGGTACCCATCCCTCCACTGATTCAACTAACCACCCATCTAATCCAGCATCTTCATATTACCAGTACCACAGAGCCTGATGACATCATACCCCAAAGATTTATGGTTAGTATATGGCAGAAGTTAATATATACCTTAAATCTCAATCAAATGAGCATCTCTACTGTCTGTCTTCTTTATACTTTACCCAGTTTGCTCACTAACAAACCAGATATAATACTGCTTCGCAGCAGGACAGAGGTGGCATAACTGTAGTTGATTTCTTTAAAAACATACTTGTAGGGGTGCCTGGGTGGCTCAGTGCTTTAAGCATCTGACTTCCGCTCAGATCACGAACTCAGATGTCCCTCTCCCTGTGCCCCTGTTTGTGCGCTCTCTCTCAAAAAAAAAAGATTTTTAAAATACATATACTTATAAAATAATAAATAAAAATACACTTGTTAAAACAGAATGGTAAAGGGGGGGCGGAAATCTCAAGAAAAAATTTTCAAAGTCTGGGTCACTTTATGTGATATTAAAGGTCAATACTTGAAGGGCACCTGGGTGGCTCAGTCGTTACGCGTCTGCCTTTGGCTCAGGTCATGATCCCAGGGTCCTGGGATCGAGCCCCGCATAGGTCTCCCTGCTCCGCGGGAAGCCTGCTTCTCCCTCTCCCACTCCCCCTGCTTGTGTTCCCTTTCTCGCTGTGTCTCTCTGTCAAATAAATAAATAAAATCTTTTTAAAAAAAGGTCAACACTTGGGGCACCTGGCTGGCTCAATTGGTAGAGCATGCAACTCTTGGGTCTTGGGTTCATGAGTTTGAGCCCCATACCGGACGTAGAGATTACTTAAAAATTAATAAATTTAAAACCCATCATTTAAATAAATAAAGGTTGATACTTATAACCCCTTTATCTCTTCCGCACACTGTTCATGTACATACACATGTTCTGGCGCTTGAGAGTCAAAGAGAAAAATGGTATAAAATATGGTATAGGGCTACTTGTTCAGTTACATTTTCTTTTTTAAATATTTTTTTAATCAAAGAATATCTTATGCTGAGCCCAGAGTTATAGATCAACACTACCAGAGTTAGTGTAGTACACTCAAAAATGTCTATGGAATAAATGAATATAAAAAGAGCTAGTCTAGTTTTAAAAAGAAGGGGTTGGGCCTAGAACCAGAATCACTTATTCAGGTTAATTTCAGCTGTGACCCAAACACTGACTGATCTCCATTAATAAAAATGCTATAAAAAATAAACAGGTCAGGGCGCCTGGGTGGCTCAGTTGGTTAAGCGACTGCCTTTGGCTCAGGTCATGATCCTGGAGTCCCTGGATCGAGTCCCGCATCGGGCTCCCTGCTCAGCAGGGAGCCTGCTTCTCCCTCTGACCCTCCCCCCTCTCATGTGCTCTCTCTCTCTCATTCTCTCTGTCTCAAATAAATAAAAAAAATCTTTAAAATAAATAAATAAATAAATAAAAATAAACAGGTCAGTGGGCGCCTGGTTGGCTCAGTCATTAAGCGCCTGCCTTCAGCTCACATCATGATCTCAGGGTCCTGGGATCGAGCCCCGCATCGGGCTCCCTGTTCAGTGTGAAGCCTGCTTCTCCCTTTCTCCCTCTCCCACTCCCCCTGCTTATGTTCCCTCTCTCGCTGTATCTGTCAAAGAAATAAATAAAATCTTTAATAAACAAACAAACAGGTCAGGCAATAGCAGCACTTGGTTATCAGAACAAACAAGGGGTGCCCAGGTGGCTCAGTAAGTCAAGCATCTAACTTTGGCTCAGGTCATGATCCCGGAGTCCTGGGATCGAGTCTCACATCGGGCTCCCTGCTCAGCAGGGAGCCTCCTTCTCCCTCTCTCCCTCTGTCCGCCCCCACTGCTTCAGCACTCTCACTCTCAAATAAATAAAATCTTTAAAAATTAAAAATTTTTTAAATTTTTAAAAGAACAAACAAAAGATAAGCTAAAAAAATGATTTCAGTCCTGTTTTACAATTGGTCATTTTTAAGTGGATGCTTTAAAACCAAGTTTCTTAAAAATCTCAAAACACCAACCTCCTTCTGAGATGCACTTGCTAAAAAACATGATAATCATAGATGTCTGAAAAGGAGCCATGAACAACTCAAGATGTCTCCAGCTTTCTTCAAGGAATGCATGCCCCAATCAGAAACCAAAAGGAGAAGGATCTAATCTGATGCTAAATACTTACATCTTCAGTCCAGTCGTCTGTTGTCCACTCTTCCACAGAATTCTTCCAGGTTCCTGTTGACAATAATCATAGTTTACATCACAAAGCCAAATACTATCTTACTGCAAATAATTCTCTGTTGTATACTGCACAAGATGTGTCATGTATCTCATTAGTAATTTAGTTTACAATCCAAGAAATATGAAGCTCCTGATCTATTCTCAGTAAAATGTCATGTTCTCATATACCAACTTAGCTAGGTACTATCCACATAACCTCAAAGCAATTTCTGAAACTGATTTTGCATCAGTGTAGATCATATTCAAGCAATTCTGCCATAAGTACGAACACAGCACAAATACACACAATGAGATCCTTATGATATATAAAACTTAGAACAAAATTATGAAGCGGTCTGCCTTGGACCCTAATTTCATGTAGATTACAGAGTTTCTAAATTTATACAAGCATCCTTTTTATAAGATATTTATTCCATTCTATGGTTTTCTAATAGATCCCCAGCAAAGGTTAGTCCTGTTCACATGAAGTATGGTGCTGTAACTCCTGATTAGGTACAAAGGATCTGCGCAAACAATTGTTACAGAACAAACATCTATCAAATAATTAAGTGCTTTAAAAAGAAAGCATTTGTGGTGGCATCTGGGTGGCTCATTTGGTTAAGCCTCTGTCTTCAGCTCAGGTCATGATCCCGGAGACCTGGGATCGAGCCCTAAGTCAGGCTCCATGCTCAGCGGAGAGTCTGCTTCCCCCTCTCCCTCTGTCCCTTCCCCTGCTCCTTCTCTCTCTCTCACTCTCAAGTAATAATAAAATCTTTAAATTTTTTTTTAAAGATTAAAAAAAAAAAAACCATGTGTCCAGAAATGCTGACTTTAGTATTCAGAGATCCTGTATAAGTACAGGACCATTATTTTAAAATACACATGCAAATACACACCCAGAGAAAATGGTTTTAAAAGAAAATATACCAAGATATCAACTATAACTACCCCCAGGAAGTAAGACTGTCAATGTTTTCGTTCCTTCCAACAGGAAGAAATGAGCTGAGCATCTGACCTACAATGAAGTCTGTGTGTAGAGAGGACAAAAGGAAGAGAAGGGAACACTCTTGAGAAAAAAAGGCAGGTAACCAGATCTCATCTCCTTGGAATCAGGTCAATAACCTCATAACCAACTGCCTCATAAATAAATAGATGTTATTACCTAGGAATAGAGTCCTTCTCTATGGAATCTTTTGATTGGATATCCCTAGTTTAGGACTGGTTATGGCAAACACAGAATTGATGCATTTATGCAGTATGGCTCCCTATAAAATATCACCTAAGATATGCTACTACTTGGGAGATTTTTTTAAACGTGCGAAAATTCCCTGCTGTCAGAAACCTACACACATCACTGATAGACTTTATCTATTATTGTGGATCATAGGGCATATATATTATAGGAAGGAAGAATGGCAATACAGGCACTCATTGTTCTTCTGTGCTTCTCAACTGCATGTATCCTTGAAATAACTGTAAAGATTCACAGAGAAAGATCTAAACTGACAATCTGATCCTTTGTACTGGTTTACTCACCATACTTTTTTTTTTTTTTTTAGATTTTATTTATTTATTTGACAGAGCACAAGTAGGTAGAGAGGCAGGCAGAGGGAGAGGGAGAAGCAGGCTCTCCACTGAGCAGGGAGCCTGATATGGGACTCGATCCCAGAACCCTGGGATCATGACCTGAGCCAAAGGCAGCCGCTTAACCAACTGAGCCACCCAGGCGCCCCCTCATACCTTTTAATGGTTTCCATAATTTTTCCACAAATGTCATAAAACAAATATCCCAAAACATCTCTCTGAATTAAAATATTTTCTTAAAACTAGAAAAAAGTTATAGCCTAAGTGAAAAAACAAAACATGCAATTAGTCCCAGTCGGAAATCAGTACTGAAAACTTGTTCTCTAAGACCTCTGCACCGACTTCTTGGAGATCACCCTGTACACAAACCTTAATAAATCTAAGGCAAGCCATGTACATACTCTCCACTCTTATATTCCTTCTACAATGTGACTTTCTTCTAGGTACTAATAATACATAATCTCCAATCTTTGAATATATCTCCTTCGAAACTTCTCTAAGTAAATTTATAGTTTTAAAAGGACACAATTAAAGAATGGACAGTACACACTGTTCTTGGTGCCACCTCCATGCAACCTACCATATGCTCACGCTGTCAAATTCATCGTAAGAAACAGTATTCTAAAGATTAACAGATTCTGGAGTACCTGGGTGGCTGAGTCGTTAAGCGTCTGCCTTCGGCTCAGGTCATGATCCCAGAGTCCTGGGATCGAGCCCCACATCGGGCTGGCTCCCTGCTCGGCGGGAGGCCTGCTTCTCCCTCTCCCACTCCCACTGCTTGTTACCTCTCTCACTGTGTCTCTCTCTCTGCCAAATAAATAAATAAAATCTTAAAAAAAAAAATGATTAAGAAATTTTATGAAAAGCTGAGGCTCAACCTAAGCAGTTTTAGGAACATTCTAATCAAGAAACAGAAAACAGGGGCACCTAGCTATCTCAGTCTGTAGAGCATGGGACTCTTGATCTTGGGGTTGTAAGTTTAAGTCCCACACTGGATGTTGAGATTACTTAAAAATAAATTCTTAAAAAAAAAAAAAAAACTTGAAAGTTGGAAAATACTAGAAAGATAAAAAGAAGGGATATCCCAAAGGAGAAAAATAACGATGAAGCATTAAAAAGCCTTCTATATAAAATATTAAAAGTATCCTAAAGTTTACAACATACCTTTTTTTCCCCAAAATTTTTAAGTTGTGGTAAAATACTCATAAAATTTAGTCTTGTGATCATTTTTAAATGTACTCTGTGGTATTAAGTTAAAGCACACTTTCATACACATGATGTAAAGAGATTGGACTAACACTTAAGAGACAGGGGTATTTTGAAAATAATTAAAACACGAATTTAGACATGTAGAATACAGTCAGAATGTGAGTACATTTACTAACTGGCAGAAGACCATATATGTAGTCACAAGCAGAAGTGCAACATGGTAAAGTGGTTATGTCAGGCAACAGAGGGGATAGCCCCTTATCAGAAATCAGGGCCAACTGTTGCAGTAACCCACCCTAAATACATAGACTATAAAATTATGAGACATTACATAGAGACGAATTTGGTTCAAGTCCTAATCCTACTGTAAAATATTAGAATTTTACAGTAAGACTTTGGTCTCCATTATAGACCTATAAACCTACACCTCAAACTATGGGAAAATGTCAGTAACAATTTATTTTCAGCTCATAACAAATTTGAGATGCATGCTTTATGTTCAACTTAACTTGATGTTAGCCCTCTATCAAAAGCATACATAAGGCAGCCACACAGGAAAAAGGAAAACAATGAGTTAAAAACCTGTGCTGTCTTGAAGGCCAATCTATAAAACACTTCCATAATCAAAAGTTGATATTTAATCAAGTAGTTGTAAAAATACAGTTTTTACAATTATACGAGGTTTTCTTAGCTAGCCTTGATTAAAATGGAAGATACTATAAGCATTTTAGGAGATTTTTTTCTTTTTAAAGTAAGCTCTGTGCCCAACATGCTGCTTGAACTCATGACCCCAAAATCAAGTCGCGTGCTCTGCAGATTGAGCCAGCTAGGCACCCCCATTTTAGTAGATTTGTAACTAAGGGAAATTTTTCAATTAAAACAATACCTTTGAGTCCATAAAAATTTTTGTTTGGCAGATCCTGAGCTACAATATGAACACTTGATGCCAGTTCTGCAGATCAATGTACAAGGGAAGGTCTTAACATATTAAATTAATGAAGGTATTCATCAAAAGAAAAACAGGTCAGCAACTTAGAGAAAGTAAAGCGTCAAAGCTATGTCTACGCTGTGCATCAGAGAAGAAAACTTACAGCAATCCATATTGTGACAGCCCACTGTGACTCAACTATAAATCTTATTATTAGCCAGATGGCCTCTGAACATTCAACTGCATCAACTACCCTTGTTCATATTCCCATGTTCATCAAACTCCCTTCCCACTTGTCAAGAGCATTCCAATGTTTAACAAGTTATGTTTAGTATGTTTAAATTTAATAAATTAGCATTCTGACTACCCTTCAGTCTTTCTACTTTGGTTAATGGAGGTCTGCTCTAAGGAATGGATTTATTATCCTGTCAAAAGTCAGGTTTCTGAGCCTATAATTATGGCTGAGGGCCAGACTTGGAACTCTGTGTTTTCAACAAGACAATGCCACTCTATGACGCCCCTAGAGAAATACCCAGGGCTCTATCAACGGAATCCTTTAACTGTATTTTGCATTAAACATGTTTGCTTATTTTTTAGCAAGGAATCGGCTACTCTAAATGAGAACGAGGAGAAGGAGGGAGAAGAGATAGACACAAGACAGAAAAGAACAGGAGGCAGAATGAGAAAAAAGAAAAGTAACAGTTAATCAACTAATTCAACATTGTTTCAACACCTGATTTCAAAATCAATAAAGGTTATGAATAAAGCTGCTTTACATTCTGTGCAGGTTTTTGTGTGGCTATGTTTTCATTCCTCTTCAATAAAAAACAAGGGTTGGGGCGCCTGGGTGGCTCAGTTGTTAAGCGTCTGCCTTCGGCTCAGGTCATGATCCTAGGGTCCTGGGATCGAGCCCCCATCGGGCTCCCTGCTCTGCAGGAAGCCTGCTTCTCCCTCTCCCACTCCCCCTGCTTGTGTTCCTGCTTTCACTGTCTCTCTCTGTGTCAAATAAATAAAATCTTTAAAAACAAAAACAAAAACAAGGGTTGAGATTGTTAAGACTATGTCGTGAATGTACGCTTTCACACCAGGAATGTATGAGTTCCGGCTGTTCTGCCACCTTCATTAATACTTAGTACTGTCAGTTTCCTTCTACAGCCATTTTTGTTTTGATTTTGTTTTTTTTTTTTTTAAGTAACTTCTACACCCAACATAAGTCTTGAACCTACAACCCCAAGATCAAGAGTCGCGTGCTCTACTGACTGAGCCAGTCAGTTGCCCCTCTAAAGCCATTTTTATGAATGAAAAGTGGCAACCTATTATGGTTTTAATTTGTATTTCTCCTACAACCAATGATAATGAGCACATTTTTATCTTCCTCTTTGAAGTATATGTTCAAATCTTTTGCTCTTTTATTAACTTTTTATTTTGAAATAACTACAGATTGACTAGAAGTTATCCATATCCTAATGATTACATGCCCCATAATTATAGTACAACAATAAAAAAAACTGGCATAGATACAAAGTGTGTGTATAGTTCTAGGTCATCTTTTTATTTTGGTAAAATACACTTAAAATCACTTTGGGGGGGGGGCAAAAAACTTACCATGTTAACCCTTAAGTGTACAACGCATTACCATTATATTCACAGTGTTATACAAACCAACACCACTACCCATTTCCACAACTTTTTCATTTTTGCTCATTTTTATTGCTCATTTATTTTATTGCGTTGCTTGTTTTCTTATGAGTTGTTAGGAATTCTTTATATATTCTATATACAAATCCCTTTTCAAATGGGGGTTTGGGGGTGCCTGGCTGGCTCAGTCGGTAGAGCATGTGGCTCTTGATCTCTGGGTTGCAGGTTCAAGCCCCATGTTGGGTAGAGAGATAACATAAAAGGGGCACCTGGGTGGCTCAGTCATTAAGCGTCTGCTTTCGGCTCAGGTCATGATCCCAGGGTCCTGGGATCAAGCCCCGTATCGGGCTCCCTGCTCAGCAGAAGTCTGCTTCTCCCTCTCCCACTCCCCCTGCTTGTGTTCCCTCTCTCGCGGTGTCTCTGTGAAATAAATAAATAAAATTTTTAAAAATAATAAAATAAAAAATGGGAGTTTTATAAATATTTCCTCCTTTCATCTTATTTATTTTCTTCTCAAGAACCAAGTTTTTGGGGCACCTGTGTGGCTCAGTCGTTTAAGCATCTGCCTTTGGCTCAGGTCATGATCCCAGGGTCCTGGGATCGAGCCCCGCATGGGGCTCCCTGCTCAGCGGAGAGCCTGCTTCTCCCTCTCCTTCTGCCTGCCGCTCTGCCTATCTCTGCTCTCTATCTCTCTGTCAAATAAATAAAATCTTAAAAAAAAAAAAAAAAAAGAACCAAGTTTTTGTTTTATAACTCGTGCTTACTGTGTCCTATATAAGAAATCTTGCCTAACCCAAGGTGGCCTAAGATGTGCCCCTGTATTTTCTTTAGAAGTTATCCTACCAGGTTTCACATTTAGAACTATTACCTACTTGGGGCGCCTGGGTTGCTCAGTTGGTTAAGCGGCTGTCTTCGGCTCAGGTCATGATCCCTGGGTCCTGGGACTGAGCCCCACGTCCGGCTCCCTGCTCAGTGGAGAGCCTGCTTCTCCCTCTCTCTCTGCCTGCCTCTCTGCCTACTTGTGCTTTCTCTGTGTCAAATAAATAAAATCTTTAAAAAATAAAAATAAATTAAAAAAAAAGAACTATTACCTACTTGATTTTATTTTTTTTGTGTGTAGGACAGTGTAATAAATACCACTGAAGTGCCTTGAAACTGTTGTCCTAAGTCAATTAATTAGCCATATATCTATGGGTTTATTGCTAGATTTGCTATTACATAATTGATCAGTCTCAATGCTTTTGCCAAATCCACAGATTATTGTAGCTTTAACTTTTTAAGGGGCGCCTGGGTGGCTCAGTTGGTTGAGCGTCCAACTCTTGGTTTCCGCTCAGGTCATGATCTCAGGGTCATGAGCTCACGCCCCATGTTGGTCTCCATGCTGGGTGAGGAGCCTACTTAAGATCCTCCCCCCACCAAAAAAAAGAATCTCTCTCTCTCCCTCTGCTCCTCTCCCCTCCCCCCCAAAGAAAGAAAGAAACAAACTTTTGAAATCAAGGCGTATGATCTAAACGTTGTTGTTCTTTTTCAAAATTCTTTGGGCTATGCCAGTTCCTGTATTTGTCTATAAAAATTTATTTATTTTTAAAATTTTATTTGACAGAGACAAAGCGAGAGAAGAAACACAAGCAGGGGGAGAGGGAGAAGCAGGCTTCCCGCCGAGCAGGGAGCCTGATGCAGGGCTGGATCCCAGGACCCTGGGACCATGACCTGAGCCGAAGGCAGACGCTTAACAACTGAGCCACCCAGCTGCCCCTAAATAAAGTGTTTTTTAAAAAAATAAATTTGGGGGGCACCTGGGTGGCTCAGTCGTTAAGTGTCTGCCTTCGGCTCAGGTCATAATCCCAGGGTCGGGCTCCCTGCTCGGCAGGAAGCCTGCTTCTCCCTCTCCTGCTCCCCCTGCTTGTGTTCCTTCTCTCGCTCTCTCTCTCTGTGTCAAATAAATAAATAAAATCCTAAAAAAACAAAACAGAAACATTTTATTTATTTGCCAGAGAGAGAAAGCGCGCGTGCGTGCATAAGCGGGGGGGAGGGGGGGCACCAGACAGAGGGACAAGTAGGCTCCACGCTGAGCAAGGAGTCCAATGTGGGACTCCATCCCAGGACCCTAGGATCATACCCTGACCTGAAGGCAGACGCTTAACCAACTGAGCCACCCAGGCGTCTCTTCTATAAAAACTTCAAAATCAAGTTAATTTACACAACAATAATCTGCTAGGATTTTTTTTTAAAGTATTTATTCGAGAGAGAAAAAGAGAGCATGCACAAGTGGGAGGGGGCAGAGAGAAGCTGACTCCCCGATGTGCAGAGAGCCAGATGCCCAGCTGAGCCTAAGGCAGATGCCCAACCGAATGAGCCACCCAGGCGCCCTGCTAGATTTTGATTCAACTTGTACTGCACCTAAACACCAATTTGAGAAAAAATAACTTTTTAATAATATACTGAATGATCCAGTTCATAAACACTGAGTATCTCTCCCCTTTGTTGGGTCTTGATATTTCTCATCAAGATGCATAATTTTCTACAAATATTGCACACATTCTAAGTATTTCATGTTTTTATAATACTGTAAATAATACTTTTTTTCCTTTTTAATTCTCATTTGCAATTGTTCATTGCTAGTAAAGAAACACAGTCTTGATTTTAGGGGTGGTCACAGAAGTATATGCATTTGTTTGACTTCACCTACTTGTACCCTTAAAAAAGATAAATATTATTGCCTATAAAATTTATCTCAATAAACCTGACATTTTTAAAAACTAGCAAGATAAATTTTCACAAAGTGTAGTACCATGAATTAATGTCCAAGGAGAGAGTCAGTAAAAACTAAGTTTCACAACAGTGAGAGCTGAAATATATAAAAATGGTATATCTTTCCATTTATTTCTTGAAACTTGATTCCATGTTTTAAATATAACATTTAACATTTTCATAGGTAGAAGTCTTACCATCTTGCTCATTACACTTCTTCCTAAGCATTTGATGTTTTTGAGGCTCCTAATTTTTTTCCATTTTCTCTTTGTTGATGGTTTATAGAATATATTTTCTATTGAACTCTTACCTAGCACCTTTTAAAACTCCCTTATTCATTTTTTTTTTTTTAAAGATTTTATTTATTTATTTGACAGAGAGACAGCGAGAGCAGGAACACAAGCAGGGGGAGTGGGAGAGGGAGAAGCGGGCTTCCTGCCGAGCAGGGAGCCCGATGTGGGACTCGATCCCAGGACCCGGGGATCATGACCTGAGCCGAAGGCAGACGCTTAACGACTGAGCCACCCAGGCGCCCCTCCCTTATTCATTTTTAATATTTTATCTAGATTTTTATATCACTGCCAGGAATGACAGGTTCTTCCTTGTCTTTCTAACCCTTCTGACTTTTTTCATTCTTTACTGTAATGATTACAACCTCTAGTACACTGTCATATAGAAAGAGTAAGAGTAAACTCCTTTATCTTGTTCCAGAGAAAAAATATACAACACATCACAATTAACCGTAACACTTGCTGTAAGTTTTGTAGATATCCCCTACCTGATTAAGGAAATTTCCTTATATTCCAGATTTGCCAGTTTATTAAAAAGGCAGAAATGGATGTTGGGTTTTGTTTGAAATGCTAAGAATTTTCAGCTTTACTCAAAGTATGAATAGTACTTATTTTTGTTACTGAAATATAATTTGTACAGCATAAAATCCACTCTTTTAAAACACACAACTGAGCAGTGTTTAGTATATTCACAAGTTGTAAAACAATCATGACTATCTATTCAAGAATATTTTCATCACTCCCAAGAAGAAATCTTGAACCCATTAGTAGTCACTCCCCATTTTTCCCAAACATTCCCAACCCTATGCAACCAATAGTCTACTTCTATGTATCTGCCTGATCTGGGTATTTCATACAAATGAAATCACACAATATAAAGTATGTGGTCCTTTATGACTAGCTTCTTTCACTCAGCATGTTTTTAAGATTCATCCAGTTACAGCATGCATTAGCACTTCACTCCTTTTTATAGAATGAATATTCCATTGTATGGATAATATACCACATTTTACTCATCCATTCACCCACTGAGGGACATCTGATTTGTTTCCATGTTTTGCTACTATGAATTATGCTTCTATGAACATCTGTACACAAGGTTCTACATAAAGCTAGGTCCTCCATTCCCCTGAGTATGTATCTGGGAGGTGACTGGTTTTTTATTTTTTATTTATTTATTTATTTATTTATTTATTTTTAAAGATTTTATTTATTTATTTGACAGAGAGAGACACAGCAAGAGAGGGAACACAAGCAGGGGGAGTGGGAGAGGGAGAAGCAAGGCTCCCCGCAGAGCAGGGAGCCTGATGTGGGACTCGATCCCAGGACCCTGGGATCACGACCTGAGCCGAAGGCAGCTGCTTAACTGACTGAGCCACCCAGGCGCCCGGTGACTGGTTTTTTAATGTTAAAGAAACTTGACTACCAAGAATACATTTAGGGGCGCCTGGGTGGCTCAGATGGTTAAGCGTCTGCCTTCGGCTCAGGTCATGATCCCAGCGAGCCCCACGTCTGGCTCCTGGCTCGGCGGGGAGCCTGCTTATGCTCGCTCTCTCTCTCTGGATGTCTCTGTCTCAAATGAACAAATAAAATCTTAAAAAAAAAAAAAAAAAAGAATGCATTTAAAATGGCCATGATGTATTATCCTTTTATATCTTACTGAATGGTTTTCCAATATTTGGCTTAAGATTTTTACATCTGTGTTGAAGAGTGAGATTAACCTGTAATTTCAAATGTTAGCACAAAATTTATTGACATGAAGTATCTTACAATCTTCTAATATCTGATATTACAATTGTAATTATATTAAAATATAAATTATATAGAATACATATTACAATTATAATTAATATCAATATCCTTTTTTTCATTCCTATAACCAATTATATATGCTGCTTCTCCCTCACTTGATCAGTCTCCAAGTAACCTTACCAACTTTACTAGTCTTTTCAAATTACCATTTTTATAACTTTTGTTGATCCTCTCTATATTATCCTTTGATTTCTAGTTCACTGATTGTGTTTCTGTGGTGCTGGCACAGTACTGTTTTTTGACCAGGATAGATATTATATGGATGTTTCCTTTTAGATTATTTATTGAACTATAATTTTATATTTGTAGTTAGAATTCATGAATTGTCAAAACAGGTCTTTATTTTTTTTAATGTTTTATTTATTTATTCATGAAAGTCAGAGAGAGAGAGAGAGAGAGAGGCAGAGGCCTCGCAGAGGCAGAGGCAGAGGGAGAAGCAGGCTCCCCGCCTAGCAGGGAGCCCGATGCAGGACTCGACCCCAGGACCCTGGGATCATGACCTGAGCCGAAGGCAGACGCTTAACCATCTGAGCCACCCAGGCACCCCAAAACAGGTCTTTATAAATATAAATGTAGTAGTTAATATCTATATTATCATGAAAAAAAATCTAGGATCTCTATTAAATAAACACACCAATTAATAACTATTTATCCATGAATTTCCAAAACAAAACTAGGATACAGAAAAAATCTGCAAAAGCACTTGGTGCCCAAACCTACCTATCACCCACCACTTTATCTGGCCAAATTTATGTCCACCAACAGGAACGGTACTTTCCAGTAACAAGTCTTCCCCTAAGAAATGATATATATACACTGATATTTGAGTGTGATTTTGTACTGACTTACACAGATTAATTAAAGGCTCTCCCTCAGAGTGAAGAAGAAAAACATCAAATACCTTATGGTCAATAAGATTTTTAAGTAAGACTTTGGAGGTAAGAACCAGCTAATAGTCTCAGAGGTAGGACAGCGGCCTGTTTTTCATTCTTCTCCATGGGCACACCTTTGTATGTTAAGGACTCAAACATTTAAAACACATCTTTGACAACAGACACTTACCAGTTCCCTCATCTGCACCATTCTGAGTAGCTTCCCAAACTACTGGCTTTGTAACACACCCATCTATAGATGGAGAATCTGAATAGTCCGCAGGATTAAATGTCCTTAGGTTTGAAAAAAATAAAGAATTTAAGGCAAAGGCAACAATTACCAAAGTCACAAAATCAACCATACATCATCTTCCCCCCCAACCCAAAAAAACCCTGTCCCTTCTAAAAGCCATTATAAGAAACTTCACCTTCCTTCTCCTATTTAATTATAGCTAATTCTTCTGGCCATCAGGATATAGATCTTCTAAAAAGCAGTGATTTACTAGGGACCTTCCATACACTCTTGTATGATGCCCTTATTTCCCTAAACTGCTGCCCTCTGCATCCTAAAGCAGATGTGCACAACTATAATTGTATTAGGAAGAATAAGGGCTCTAATGGAAAGCCCTAAAAACTAAGGCCAGACTTAAACACACAGTCTTTTCTTCCCAAGTCAGAATCCAGATTCTTTTTGTATAGAAATGGTGGATCTAAAGACAATGTTTCATTCAGGTTTTTTTTCCATTAAAATTCTAAACACCCATGATTCAGAAGTCTAACTAAAGCCAAATCAATACTATCTCTAAAATTTTCAGAACAGAATTTAAAATTTCTTCCAGCTTTATTGAGATTATCATTGACAAAGAAAAAAATCATTAAAGAATATTTTTGAAAGTAAACCGCAAAATCTACTAAATAGTCTAAAGCTACTGAGCTGGGCACATACAGTATGTTTAAGTGTTCCAGCCAGTTTGCTCCCTATGTATTATCCTTCCTTCATCCACAATGAGCTCATGCAAGAAACTGAAATGGCAAGAGGTATCACTGAAGTCAGCAAACACCTCCTTGACCCTGCCCCCCAGTGCTGCCCTGGAGCTAGGAAGAGACAAAAGGGTTTTGCTGGAACCAATTCCCTTCCTTTCTTGACTGTAATCTACAGATGGCTTCTACAAGAAGCTTAAAACTTTTCCTAAAATTCCAGGGGAAGCTAATGTATTAGAAGCAGCAAAAGGTGAGAGAATAACCAGAAATTATGGAATAAACAACAGATTATACTACCTATGGGGGAAAAGAACTATCACTTTTACATACATAAACATTGCATTTACTCACCATTCAAAGAAAATTACTGTTATTTATCAACTTAACTCTTAGGCAGTGGTTTTCAACTAGGGGTGATTGTGCACCTCCCTCCCAAGGAACATCTGGCAGTATCTGAAGACTTTTTTGATTTTTACAACTTGAGAAGGGGTGCTACTGACATCTAGTAGGGAGAAGCCAGGGATGTTGCCAAACATGCTACAGTGTAAAGGATACCTGACCACCTCAACAAACTAGTATTAAATCTAAAATGTCAACAGAGCCAAGGATAGAAATTCTACTCTAAAACCCACTGCAATACAATTTTATTTGTACTATTTCACTTTTTCACTATTTCCTCTTTTTAATATAGAATTAACATGAGACTCACCAGGATAAATAAATTGGGTACAGGACAGAGGAAGAAAAACATTGGCAGTAATAACTAGAAAGGGTAGTAACTATAAAAATAGGATGGCTCAGACTTACCCCATGCCTTGGGTTGAGAATCTTCCTGTCCCTCTCCCTCTTCCACGTCCAAATCCTTGAAAAGAAAACAGTACTGTTAAATAGTATTTATGTGCTACCAACTTCATTCTCTTATGCACCCACCCAAACACCACTGTCATTGTTCCTAACAGCACCAACATTCCTATCCAGTGTACCCAATCTGCCAGTCCCTACTGACACAAATATATACACAGTTACTGGTATTAAAGGACAGAAAGGATTTAATTCTGCTTGTATAGTACTTGTGATATGCAGCTGACATTACTAACTATTCTGGGGGTGCCTGGGTAGCCCAGTCGGTTAAGTACCCGACTCCCGGTTTCGGCTCAGGTCATAATCTCAGGGTTCTGGGATCAAGCCCTGCATCAGGCTCTGCGCTAAGCACAGAGTCAGGTTATCTCTCTCCCTCTGCTTCTCACCCCGCAAGCCCACTCCCCAGCTCTCCCGTGAGCATGCACACTCTCCCTCAACCACATAAAATCTTTAAAAAAAAAAGAGACAGAGAGAGAGATCATTTTATTCAGTGACTCTCCAGTTTTTCGTAACATCCCAAACTGTGAAATAAAGACCTAAATCCAAGAGCTGTAACTACACAACTCTTACAGAAAATATAGAGCAATAGCTTCATGACATTGAATTAGTAATGATTTTTTTTTTAAGAATTTTTTAAATCTTGGGGCGCCTGGGTGGCTCAGTCGTTAAGCGTCTGCCTTCGGCTCAGGTCATGATCCCAGGGTCCTGGGATAGAGCCCAGCATCGGGCTCCCTGCTCCACGGGAAGCCTGCTTCTCCCTCTCCCACTCCCCCTGCTTGTGTTCCCTCTCTCGCTGTGTTTCTGTCAAATAAATAAAATCTTTAAAAAGAAATAAAAAATTAAAAAATAAAGATATGAGGTACCTGGGTGGCTCACTCATATGAACTATATGGTATATGAATTATATTTCAAGAAGTTATTTTTGCTCTAAAGTTACCAATGACAAAAGCAAGAGAAACAACACAACTGCCCTTGAGAGGTGGACTCAAAAATACCCCTTGTAAGAAAAGAAAATTCATTTCAAAATCATACAAGTGACAATAGGCACTTACAGTGGTTAAATATTAAGAAAACAGTGGCAAGATTTTAAAGGGGGCTTCTGCTCAGAAATTATTAAACAAACCTGGAATACCTGAGCTGGAAAGCAAGATGTTCATTAGAAAGAGAAAAAGGAATTTATACAAGAAACACGTAGCCTAGGGCAAAAATTGAAGAAATCTTGCAAGTACCCTGGAAAAAGTATCAACTACATATATATATATATATATATATATATATATATATATATATATGTATGTCTCCAAAGATCAAAAGCTGCTGACCCAAGTACTGACCACAAACATGCCAAATATCATAGGTAGATTTTAAAAAGTCAAATCCATTATTCCCATAAATTTTTGCAAGATAACAAAACTGTTCTTTCCTATTTACCTGCCTAGTAACGCTACCAGTAACATTGTTTTCTGTGTATATACGATTTCCCTACCTTGTTATCTGGTACAAACAGCTATTTCTACCTAATAGCTCATAATAAAGACTTGGGGCCTTTTAATTTTAAAAACAAAAACACAAGACTAAAGTGGCTTCAAAAAATAAAATTTAAAAATTAAATAAAATTTAAAAAAAACACAAGACTAAAGAATATTATCATAAAGAATAAACCAATATTATGATACATGCTATCTTTTCCCCTCGGGGTCTCTCTAGGAACTCTGCACCACATCTTTGTTGCATGACTGCTCAAGTTTTCAGTTGTTTAATATTTATGTTTTCTGTACTGAGCGTCTGAATAGAAAAGTTGCTCATCTCCCTTGAAAAAGCCGTAACACAGAAAACAGGCAATCGCCTCTAGTGGAGTCAGACCCTAAATGCAGACATTCCCCACCCACCCAGGGCCCAACATGTGTGACCTAAATAGAAGCAAGTAGGGACAGTGATCCTAATCTAAGACGACAGAAAGCAATCCCTCTCCGTCATCCCCACAACACTGTATGGAGAGCTTTGCCACAGACAAATGTGCCAGAAACTGTGTGATCCTGAATTTATTACTGCACACTCTGAGTCATTACATGAAACATCTTTAAGGTCCTGACTAGTTCTAAGGCTTTTTGTATAGACAAAAATTCCCAACTTTTCATGACTGGTTCATCATAAAAACAGTTGCCATGCTGACTTCATGAGCTGCCTCCATGACCAGAGAACTATTCAGCCTATACCAAGAGTAGGACATCTCTGGGGCTTGCCTGGCTCAGAGACTTGGGGGTCAAGCAAGTTCTGCCTTTCTGTCCCTAGGTTAGAGTATATTCTCAGATAGCAATATGCCTTTCCAACCCTAAAGCAGCATAAACAAGTTAAATGACAATAGCAAAATCTCCCTGGGATTCAGCGAGGAATAAAGCTTAGAATCCACCCTCATATCCAATTATTAGCTTGTCCTTAACAAATAACTCTGATTCTAAATGTGTTAGAGGGGCACCTGGGTGGCTGAGTCATTTGAGCAATCAACTGTTGATTTCAGCTCACGTCATTAGGGTCATGAGATTGAGCCCCAGATCAAGCTCTGTGCTCAGCAGGGAGTCTCCTTTAAATTCTCCCTCCCTATCCCTCCGCCTGCTCCCTGTCCCGTGCTCCCAGCACTCTGTGCTGAGCACAGAGCCCAACATGGTGCTCAATCCCACGACCCTGAGACCACAATCTGGGCCGAAATCAAGAGTCAGATGCTTAACTGACTGAGGCACCCAGGCACCCCAATAAATAAATCATTAAAAAAAAATAAATAAATGTATTATGGTAAATGTTGCAGGAATTAATAGACTCTAAAACTAGTAAATAAAAGTCTGATTTTTTTTTTTTTAAAAGGATATTTAGGAAATACTCTGAGCTGGTTGCCCAACCCCTGTGGCGCTTCACCCACCTCTGCCACTAGTTGAAGGTGTTAGTACACTGAAAAGCCATACCCTGGATGCCATGCATCCTGCTTGGCAGGGACTGATTGATTTCCATCTCCTTCCACCCAGAACCAGGAGAAGACTGACCCCCTTTTGGACTGAGTAAGCTTCCCCTTTTGTGGTGACACTTTTATTTTTTTAATTTTATTTATTAAAATCAATTAATTAACATGTAGTATATTATATATTTCAGAGGTAGAGGTCAGTGACTCATCAGTCGCATATAACACCCAGTGCTCATGTCCTCCTTAATGCCCATCACCCAGTTACCCCATCCCTCCACCCACCTCCCCTCCAGAAACCTGTTTGTTTCCTATAGTTGTCTCTTATGCTTTGTAGCCTTCTCTGATATTTTATGTTTCCTTCCCTTCCTCTGTGGTGATAATTTTAGAAATTCCCAAATAGGGGGTGCCTGGGTGGCTCAGTTGGTTAAGCTTCTGCCTTTGGCTGAGTTTATGATCTCAGGGTCCTGGGACTGAGCCCCACATGCGGCTCCCTGCTCAGCGGGCAGTCTGCTTCTCCCTCTCCGTCTGCTCCTCCCCCACCCTTTGCTTGTGCTCTCTAATAAATAAATCTTAAAAAAAAAAAAAATCACAAGTGGAAGATAATTTCTCCTAAGCCCCACTTCAGGCAGAGCTCTTCCAAATGGTTGAAGGAAAAGCCCAATTCAAATTAGCTAATACAAAATAGGCAATATTAGTTTTATATAACTGGGGTAGTCAGAGGTTTAGCATTACTGAATCCAGGGGCCCTTAACACATTACAAAAAAGGATAGTTACATAGTCTCAGAGTACTCCCCTGGAAAAGTATTTATTAATTACAAAGTGCAGGGTAGTAACTTCACAGAGGAGAAACTTGGCAGAAACTACTGTTCTTAAATAAGTAATCAAAACTAACATCACTAGTAATGGGATAAACCTGTATCATGTGCCCTCTAATGTGATGCATGGAGGTCAGTGATCCTCACTTTGTGGTATCCCTGTCAAAAATAAGTAATAAGTTAACTATACTGGCATTAAAATAAAATTTAAAAACACCAAATAACATCAATCTATTCATGAGAAAGCTTCTCAGACTGATATTAAAGGATATTCTTTAAGAGAGTCCATATGCTTCAAAAGCATTAAGGCCATTAAAGACCAAGTTTATTTCAGACTGATGAACTATTTTAGATTGAAGGACACTAAAGAGACATGAGAGCTAAATACAATGTGTGATACTGGACTGGATCCTAGACCAGAATACTTTTCTGCCATAACACTACAGGACAGGGCGCCTGGGTGGCTCAGTCGTTGGGCGTCTGCCTTCGGCTCAGGCCATGATCCCAGGGTCCTGGGATCAAGTCCCGCTTGGAAGGGGGACTTGATCCCCTTATTTATTTATTTACTTGACAAAGAGAGAGAATTAGTGAGAGCAGGAACACAAGCAGGGTGAGTGGGAGAGGGAGAAGCAGGAAGCCCGCTTCTCCCGCTCCCACTCTCCCTGCTTGTGTTCCCTCTCTCGCTGTGTTTCTGTCAAATAAATAAATAAAATCTTCAAAAAAAAAAAAAAAAGAACATTACAGGATAACTGGATACTTTTCAGTAAGGCCTGTAAATTGCATCAATAGTTATTTCCTGATTTTATCACTGTAAGATCTCCATAAGAGAGTATCCTTCTTTCTTAGGAGAAATACACAAAATATTAAGGGGTAAAATGGCATTATGTTGGAATTTATATTCAAAGGTTGCAGAAAAAAAAAACAATACATACATACAGAGAGAAACAATAATAGTAAAATATCAAAATTCAGGAAATCTGAGTAACCATTATGCAAAATTCTGTTTTATTTTATTTCAAGGTAAAATGTTAAACTGTACCCTGAGCACTTCCATGTATATTTCATACTCCCATAAGTAGTTTTTAATTATGTAAAAAAAAAAAAAATCCAAGTTGTTTCCCATGTTTACATTAGCTGCTCCTTCTACATAGAATGTTCCTACCCAGATTTTCACATGGCTTTCTTCCTCCTCAGCGACTTCCTCAGGCCACTCAATCTAAAGATGACCCTACAAGGGCACCTGGCTGCCTTAGTCAGTAGAGGCTAAGATTCCTGATCTAGGAGTTTTGAGTTCAAGCCCCACGTTGGGTGTAGAGATTTATTACTAAAAAAAAAGTTTAAAAAGAACAAAAAATAATAATAAAGAAGACCCCATTGACAGCTGATCACCAATCATTTTCTTAAGTCAAATAGTGATTTTACTTGACTGTCTCTTCTCCTTTCCCACCCATATGTGAGGGACATTGCTTATTCCCAGCATTATCTGCAACAATACAATAGGTATTTAAATACTAGTTGTTGCAACACCAAAGAAATACAATTATAAGAACATATTATGAACAACTTATCCCAACAAATTAGACAATCTGGAAGAAATGGACGCATTCCTAGAGACATATAAACTACCAAAACTGAAACAGGAAGAAATAGAAAACCTGAACAGACCCATAACTAGCAAGGAAATGGAAGCAGTAATCAAAAATCTCCCAACAAACAAGAGCCCAGGGCCAGAAGGCTTCCCAGGGGAATTCTACCAAACATTTAAAGAAGAATTAATACCTAATCTTCTGAAACTGTTCCAGAAAACAGAAATGGAAGGAAAACTTCTGAACTCATTATCCCAAAATTTATAGATTACCGTATTAAATCCATGCTGTTTCATAGTATTTTTTAAGCCAATACTATGCAGATAAGGCAAAAAATAAGGAAGAAAAGTTTCATTAGCAATTTCAATTTTTTAAGATTTTATCTGAGAGAGAGAGCACGCACATGAGGTGGGGAGAAGCAGGCTCCCTGCTGAGCAGAGAACCCGATGTGGGGCTCGAACCCAGAAACCTGAGATCATAACCTGAGCCGAAGTCAGATGCCTAACTGACTGAGCCACCCAGGCCCCCCAGTAATTTGAAATGTTAGCATTTAATCACATATGTAAATTAGTATTCTAAGGGAGAGCCAATGGAAAGTCTGTAAGAGGAGCTCACAAGTATGGTCAAAATCTAAGAATAAACGCAATGGAGAATCTAAAGAACTGTCTTTAAAAAAAAAAGATTTTATTTATTTATTTACTTGACAAAGAGAGAGAATTAGTGAGAGCAGGAACACAAGCAGGGTGAGTGGGAGAGGGAGAAGCAGGCTTCCCGCTGAGCAGGGAGCCCGATGCGGGGCTCGATCCCAGGACCCCGAGATCATGACCTGAGCCGAAGGCAGACGCCTAACGACTGAGCCACCCAGGCGCCCCAAAAGAACTGTCTTTAAAGTATACACTTTATACTTTATATAAGAAGCCTGCTTCTCCCTCTACCTGCTGCTCCCCCTGCTTGTGCACGCGTGCGCATTCTCTCTCTCTCTCACTCCCTCAAATAAAATCTTAAAGAAAAAAAGATTTATTTGAGTGAGAGAGGGAGAGAGAGCATGCACAGAGGGAGAGGGAGCAGGGAGTCGGACTCAGGGCTCGTTCCCAGGACCCCTAACCAACTAAGCGACCCAGGCGCCCCCAATGAACTGTTTTAAAAGGCTAATTAAACGGACCACAACAGAGTAAATTAAGACATTAAATGACTTACAACTAATCTTCTGGTAAGTAACATGTTAATAAAACAAGAGACATTTATTCCTTAATTATTAAAGTAACAAACTATTTGTCCTGCACCACTATTAACTTACTATCAAACTGTACTAATATTCATAAGCAAAATAATTGTGGTTTTGAGCATGCAGGATACTGAATGTTTTCCCCCTCTTGCCCTGTGCTGGATGTTGGATTCAAAGCAATTCAAAGAAATCTCCAGACAGACCACAACCCTTTCAAGAATTTATCTAAATATACTTAGGGCGCCTGGGTGGCTCAGTTGGTTAAGCGACTGCCTTCAGCTCAGGTCATGATCCTGGAGTCCCGGGATCGAGTCCCGCATCGGGCTCCCTGCTCAGCAGGGAGTCTGCTTCTCCCTCTGACCCTCCTCCCTCTCATGCTGTCTGTCTCTCACTGTCTCTCGCAAATAAATAAAAAATCTTAAAAAAAAAAAAAAAAGATTTATCTAAATATACTTAAATACAGGTGTTATGATACAAAAAAAAATTTTTTTCAAAAAGTAAAGTTTAAAGTATACGTTTTAAGCATTTTTATTTAGTAATTTATGGGGCGGGAAGGGGAGAAGCAGAGTGAGAGGGAGAAAGAATCTGAAGCTGACTCTCACTGAGCGCATAGCCCGATCAATGCGGAGGCTTGATCCCACCACCGTGACACCATTACCTGAACCAAAACCAAGAGTCAGACTGTTTAACCAATTGAGCTACCCAGGCGACCCAGAAAAGGTAAAGTTTAATTGAAAAATCCTATACACAAAACAATGTCCGATTCACTTCTTTGAAAAAGTAAGTTTAATTAAAATCATACATACAAAACAATGATAAAAAATTTTAACTCGGGGCACCTGGGTCGCTCAATCACTTGGGCAACCGTCTCTTGATTTTGGCTCAGGTCATGATCTTAGGGTTCTGAGATCCGGCCGTGTGTCAGGCTCCACACTAAGTGTGGCATCTGCTTGGTATTCTCTCTCTCCATCTGCACCCTGCTTGTGCTCTCATTCTCTCTCTCGCTCGCTAAAAAATAATTTATAACTCATTTAAGTTTATATGTGAGGGTAGAGTAGACTGATTTTTTTTTTTTTTGGTCGAACTTGATTTATAAAAGGCCAATCTGAGTCCCTTACCACTACTTTACATCTTTCTTAAAAAGGATTAGGTATTGGGGTGCCTGTGTGACTCAGTCAACGGAGCATGCGGCTCTTGATCTCAAGGTTTTAAGTTCAAGTCCCATTTTAGGTGTAGAGATTACTTAAAAAATAAAATCTATTAAAAAAAGGATTAGGTATTGAATTAGGGATTTTAAAGCAAGCCAGAATCATTTTATCAGATTTTACTTGCTTTGGCTCCTTCAATTCAGAGTGTCTCATAATAACAGTTCCAAGCAGACATGGTTTCAGGGTGACCCACTAGTTAAGTCCTTACATCTTTTCATAAAGAAAAGCGATTTATGTCCACCTCTAATATTTAAAAAAAAAAAAAATGAATCCTTGAAAAAGGAAGGAGGCAAGAAGACAGATAACCAGCCTACTATCCACTTTGACTCTTTCCCTTCCTCCCTTCATCTCCCTGAAGAACCTGGGTCCCAGAATAGGTAGAAGTAGTTCAAATCCTGACCATGTACAAGTAATCTGCCTTTCTCAAGACTCAGTTCTCTCATCGGTAAAATGAGAATACTACCAGCAGCAACAATAATCCTCAGACGTCTTACTGGGGGAATTAAAGCAAAGTACATGTAAATTACAAGTAAAAGGCCTACTACACAATAAACACCCACAGTAAATATTAGCTATTATTAATTATTCCATTTTTGTCCAACTCACAAAGAGAAAAACATTCTGTAGATAGGTAACTCTGAAGTCTTAGGTAAGTACCCCAAAACAGGCCTAGCTAGAGCTCTTAACATTGCAGAGACCAAGCAAGGCCCAATGCTGTCCCTGAGCAGACTACTCTTGTCACAAAGAAAATCAAGAATGGAATTACATATGCTGCAATCCTCATCTTCAATTCCAAGAGAATTCTTTTAAAAACGAAACCATAGGGGCACCTGGGTGGCTCAGTCGGTTGAGCACCAGCTCTTGATTTCAGCTCGGGTTGTGATCTCAGGGTTGTGGGATTGAGCCCCGTGTCGTGCTTCACACTCAGCACAGAGTATTGGGATGTTCTGCTGGGATTTTCTACCTCTCCCTCTACCCCTTCCCAAGCCTGCTCACACGTGCTCTAAGAAATAAAATCTTTTTTAAAAATGAAATTAAAGGGGTGCCTGGGTGGCTGAGTTGGTTGAGCGACTGCCTTCGGCTCAGGTCATGATCCTGGAGTCCCTGGATCGAGTCCCGCATCGGGCTCCCTGCTCAGCGGGGAGTCTGCTTCTCCCTCTGGCTCCGCCCCTCCCCCTGCTCATGCTCACGCTCTCTCAAATAAATAAATAAATATCTTTAAAAAAAAAAAATGAAATGAAATTGGGGCGCCTGGGTGACTCAGTCGTTAAGCGTCTGCCTTCGGCTCAGGTCATGATCCCAGGGTCCTGGGATCGAACCCCGCATCGGACTCCCTGCTCAGCGGGAAGCCTGCTTCTCCCTCTCCCACTCCCCCTGCTTGCGTTCCCTCTCTCACTGTCTCTCTGTCAAATAAATAAATAAAATCTTAAAAAAAAAAAATTAAATTAAAAAAAAGAAAAACTAAACCATAAAAACCAAGATAGGGATTATGTTCAGAAATGCAGTTAACCTAATACCTACTAATAAATAAACTCACTAAAAATGGACAACTCATTCATTAACCTAAACACCACTAAAAAAATTAAAAGGAAAACATAAACAGGTCTTCTGATGCAGTGCAATATAGAATACATAACCTCCTCTATGCTTACCCAAAAAACTGAGCTTGAATCTAATCTTTAAAGCTAACTTACATTTACAGTAAATAAGGGGGCTAAAGAAATAAGCTAAGTGACACCACAAGAAACAAAAAGACCAATGCATAATGTGAAACATAATACCTAAAGGACAAGTAATATGGTTCTGACAACAAATCAATGGTAAGGAGAAAAAAGGGGAGGTACAAAGAAGTTAGGAAGAATATACTCTAGATTAAAGAGAATCAAAATATGTAATGTATGAATCTTGTTTCAATCCTGATTCAAAGAAATCAACTATGAAAAGACATTTTTTAAGTTATCAGGAAAATTTATACATGGGTTAAATATTAGATACCAAAAGTTTACTATGACTTTTTGAGCTGTTAAAATAGCATTATGGGGCGCCTGGGTGGCTCAGTTGGTTAAACGACTGCCTTCGGCTCAGGTCATGATCCCAGGGTCCTGGGATCGAGTCCCGCATCGGGCTCCCTGCTCAGCAGGGAGTCTGCTTCTCCCTCTGACCCTCCCCCCTCTTGTGCTCTGTCTCTAAAATAAATAAATAAAATCTTTAAAAAATAATAAAATAAAATAAAATAGCATTATGATTATATATGAAAGTGTCTACCTTTTTCAGAGGTGCTTACCATAGTAATTAGGGGTAAAGTGACCCAAAATATCTACTTTAAAATTTTTTGCAGTGAAGGAAGGTAGGAAAGATCTATAAAACCAATATGGCTAAAATCTTTAAGTGTTGTTGACTAAGAAGGAGAGGACATGTGGTTCAACTAACTATTCTCTCCACTTCGTCTAAATTTGGAATTGATCATAATTTTAAAAGGCTAGAAAAGGGAATTAAAATTGGTTAGATGGGGTCGCCTGGGTGGCTCAGTCAGTTAGGCATCTGTCTTTGGCTCAGGTCATGATCCCAGCGTCCTAGTATCCAGCCCCACATCGGGCTCCCTGTTCAGTGGAGAGCCTGCTTCTCACCCTCACCCTCGGCCTGCCACTTCCCCTGCTTGTGCGCTCAAGCGCTCTTTCCCCCTCTCTCTGTCAAATAAATAATTCTAATCTTATTTTGACTCTGCTGGGCAAATCAGTACATAGTTTTGCCTTCTCTGATCTCTGGATATCATTTACCTTTGGCAAATATAATATTTTAGTAAATGATAGTTGAATGAACAGCAAAGGGAGTTGGTACTATACATATTGCCTATGTTCTTTTTTTAATTTAAATTTTTAGGTAATTAATGTACAGTGCCTACATTACTTCTATGCTTAATAATATTGCTGATCAAAAATTCTGCCACTATGAACTGCTCATGAAGAGAACAGTCACAACTGCATTTAATAATACATCAAACAGAGGTTCCTGGCTGGCTTGGTCTGTAGAGAATGAGACTCCTGATCTCTGGGGTTGTGAGGGTGTGAGTTTAAGCCCCACGTTGGGTGCAGAGATTACTTAAAAATAAAATCTTGAAAAGAAAAATGAAATAAAATGGATCAAACAACATGTTAGTTCGGGTAACCCATCCACTGAACCAAAGCAGTATCTACATATTACCATCGTGTATCTTGATTTTATGACCCTGAGAAAATTCAGTAACAACTCTAAAGTATACGAAATTACATTATTAAAGTGGCTTAATGACATCCCAAGTTAATAAATGTTAAGAAATGATCACTAACAGAAAATATTGAGGGATGGGAAAGAGAGCTAATGAATGGGAAAATACTTTTAAGTTTAAAACCAGTATCATATGGGGGCGCCTGGGTAGCTCAGTCGGTTAAGCGTCTGCCTTCGGCTCAGGTCATGATCCCAAGGTCCTGGGATCGAGCCCCACATCGGGATCCCTGCTCCACGGGAAGCCTGCTTCTCCCTCTCCCACTCCCACTGCTTGTGTTCCCTTTCTCACTGTGTCTCTCTCTTTCAAATAAGTAAAATCTTAAAAAATAAATAAATAAATAAATAAATAAAACCAGTATCACATGGGTAAAACACATCTATTAAAGTCCAACAGAGGGGCGCCTGGGTGGCTTAGTCGTTGAGCATCTGCCTTCGGCTCAGGTCATGATCCGAGAGTCCTGGGATCGAGCCCCTGCTCAGTGGGAAGCCTGCTTCTCCCTCTCCCACTCCCCCTGCTTGTGTTCCCTCTCTCACTGTGTCTCTCTCTGTCAAATAAATAAATAAAATCTTTAAAAAAAAAAGTCCAACAGAGAAAAATTTAATGATTGTTTGATCAGAGCGTCAAGTTTTAAATTATTCATTTAAAGGGCTTTCTCAGATCAGGTGAAACCAACCAGTAAGTTTTCTCAAAATTATGTAAATGCAAACACTTCATTCATAGTCATCAACAAACCAACCAAAGATTGCAGAAGACCTACCCGTCTCTCAGAGCACACTGCCATGCCTATACCAATAGCCTGTCTCCTCCTTCCATTCAAAAGCATCTCCTTCTCCCTTATTCTATCTTACCTCTGCCACGAGCTCGCTTGCCACGGTCGGAAGCCTTGTCCCCTTGGTTGCAATCAATTCCATTCTCTTCGCCTCTAACTACGGGAGAAAAGAGCACCTCTTGTACATAATTGTACATAAGAGCTATCAAAGGCAAGGACAAAAAAATTTTAACAAAAGGGATCAGAAAATGGTAAAAACAAAACCAAGTAAAAGTGGCTGAAAAACTGATGACAGCACATTGCTTAATTTGTAGGCAAAAATTCTGTAAGGAAATAAAAATGATGTACCACTCTTTCTTTCTTCTAGCTGGACTTGCCCACCCCTAAAGCAAGTTTGCTTCAAAAAGCCACATTTGTTATGCAGCTGTACGTAATACACACCAAAACTGGCTCACTGGTTAGGTTCGAAGCCTGGAAAGGCCTAGAGTAGCAAAACAACAATACCAAGGAAATAACGAGTTGCTAAAAAAATTAGTGTTAGAGACAGGTTTTCCCAAGATGCTATCCAGAATATGCCAGCAGAGTCTTATCTTCTCCTCATACCTATATTGGAATTAATGACTCTATATAATACATAAATTTTGAGCACAGCTTGCTCTCCTCACCTCTTTCATGGCCTAGCCTAAATCCATGAGTTGTCAATGTTATCCCATGAGTGCCTTCCTTGGCCACTCCATTTAACTTTGTCAATCCCTTCCCTAAAACCACCATCTTGCTGCCTCTGTTTTTCCCCCACAGTATAATTTCCACATATAACATCATTAAAATACTGTAATATTACTGCAAAACATGTTAACTTCTCTTTCTTATTGTTACATCTCACTCTACCTCCATTAAAAGTTTTAGGAGGACAGGGGTGCCTGGGTGGCTCAGACATTAAGCATCTGCCTTCGGCTCAGGTCATGATCCCAGAGTCCTGGGATGGAGCGCCACATCGGGCTCCCTGCTCCCCGGGAAGCCTGCTTCTCCCTCTGCCACTCCCCCTGCTTATGTTCCCTCTCTCGCTGTGTCTCTCTCTGTCGAATAAATAAATAAAATCTTAAAAAAAAAAAAAAAAGTTTTAGGAGGACAAAGATTTGTTTTTTCATTGCTCTATGCCTATTAGAGTACCTGCCACATAGTAGGTACTCAGTAAACATCTGTGGAATAAATACACTAGTAAAGTTTCTAAGATGGTATGTCTGCACATAAGGTTGTGTTGTTATGGGTAATAATGCCAAAATATGGGTCAAATGAAAGGACTGAGAAAAAATCTTCCCTATTCGACAACCTCCCTCTTAATCTAACCCTTGCCTATTACAATGAGTATCCATTAAGTAGGAAGAATAAACAGCATTATCTATCAGTGAATGAAAACCCTCCTTTAAAATTAGAGGGTATACTTGATAAATAACAGAAGGCAGTCTTAAAACACACAATACACCTACCTACAGCCAAGGCAAGTGCTAATATAAAACTGCATCAGTTACGGTTCAGCTGTAGCTCATTATTAAGTGTTACCTATAAAAACACACACTGCATTGAGGCACTAGATTTATGGGCATTCGATGGACCACTCTTTCAGCTTTTCAGTGTGCACAAAAATTTTTTGAAATGTACTTACACTCTCTCCCACGATTGCCACCTCTTCCTTTCCGGTTGTTTCCACGTCCACGATTTATTTCTCTCTCACTTCTCTTCTCTCTATTCTCTTTGTTTTCTGAACTTTCTTTTACAAAATTCTTCTTCTTTCCCCCTACAGTCTCCCATGAAGTCTACCAAGATAAGAGTGGTCATTCAGAGTTGTTATCAAAGTGTATACAATTAAAAAGGATATGTGCATATATACCTTTCAGACCTAATAACCCATGCCTTGCAGCTCACTTGCCAGCATTTTAATTATTATCCATATAGTTCTACTTTCTGATGAAAAAGACAGCAGATCTCTTGCTAAGCTCCTGTTGCCATATACAGCACAAAAGACTACAGCAACTAGCTGAATTAACAACACACTATATGTTGTCCCACCACAGAGCCTTTTCCTGTGCTGATTTAAAAATAAAAGGTCGGGGGCGCCTGGGTGGCTCAGTCGTTGGGCATCTGCCTTCGGCTCGGGTCGTGATCCCAGGGTCCTGGGATCGAGTCCCACATCGGGCTCCCTACTCGGCAGGAAGCCTGCTTCTCCCTCTCCCACTCCCCCTGCTTGTGTTCCTGCTCTCGCTAACTCTCTGTCAAATAAATAAATAAAATCTTTTTAAAAAATAAAATAAAATAAATAAAATAAAATAAAATAAAAATAAAAGGTCAGGGCGCCTGGGTGGCTCAGATGGTTAAGCGTCCACCTTCAGCTCAGGTCATGATCCCAGAGTCCTGGGATCAAGCCCCGCATCGGGCTCCCTGCTCAGCGGGGAGCCTGCTTCTCCCTCTCCTTCTATTGCTCCCCCTGCTTGTGCTCTCTCGCTCTGTCAAATAAATAAATGAAATCTTTTAAAAAGAGGGGCGCCTGGATGGTTCAGTCAGTTAAGCATCTGTCTGCCTCCAGCTGGGTCATGACCCGGGGTCCTGGGATCAAGTCCCACGTCGGGATCCCTGCTCGGCAAGGAGCCTGCATCTCCCCTGCCTGCTATTCCCCCTGCTTGTGCTTGCTCCATCTCTCTTTCTCTTTCTCTCTGTCAAATAAATAAATAAAGTCTTCAAAAAAAAAAAAAAATCCTTTAAAAATAAAAAATAAAAATAAAAGGTAATTTCCCCAAGCTCCCACACTATGCCACCTCCACCTACCTCAGCAGGCCTTAAACCTATGAATAAGTAGATTAGCTCAAAGAATACAAAATTACATTAAAGTCCTTCCCTAAAACCTCAGGAATAACTTGCTCTATTCAGTTAACCAAAGTAACCATCTAAAAAAATTTAACGGTAGGCAAATAAAATCAGGGATTATTTTTTTAAACTAAGTGACCAAAATTTCAACCTCAAAGACGTGTTTCTAATGAGAAGTCAAATAACAACCTTCTCTGCCTCTCCTCTAATGGTGATTCAAAACAAATCATATATATATATAAACTGCTGATAAAAGAACACTTCGTTCTTGTGAAAATAATTGGTATTAGGATATCAATAAAGGTACATTACTGAGCAATCTCCAAACTGACGCATTTGTTTCTTTTTACTTTGTCATCATCTACCTCATTTCACAAGAGATTTGAAGTGATTCAATCCCAAAATAAGACCAGTAACTATTTTAAGCTTAAAAAAATCTTAGGAACAAAAGGAAATTACTAATATTGTATATCCAAATAAACATAAGCACTAGAAATTAATAAACTAAAATTAAAGAAACATAGCTGAATTACTTCCAAAACAGTGGAGGCCAGATTTAAAACACCTTTTTTTTTTTTTAAGATTTTATTTATTTGCCAGAGAGAGACATGGCGAGAGAGGGAACACAAGCAGGGGGAGTGGGAGAGGGAGAAGCAGGCTTTCCACCAAGCAGGAAGCCCGATGTGGGACTTGATCCCAGGACCCTGGGACCATGACCTGAGCCAACAGCAGATGCTTAACGACTGAGCCACCCAGGCGCCCCTAAAACACATTTTTTTTTATTTTTTTATTTTTTTTTAAAGATTTTATTTATTTATTTGAGAGAGAGAATGAGAGAGACAGAGAGCCCATGAGAGGGGGGAGGGTCAGAGGGAGAAGCAGGCTCCCTGCCAAGCAGGGAGCCCGATGCAGGACTCGATCCAGGGACTCCAGGATCATGACCTGAGCCGAAGGCAGTCGCTTAACCAACTGAGCCACCCAGGCGCCCTAGAAAGAATTTTTTTAACATCTACAAGCCTCTACTCAACCCATGTATTTAGTTACATATAAAATCATTAGATGTGAAAAAAATACTAAAACAAGTTGTTTTCCAACTATAAGCTTTTATCAATAGTTTTTAAAAATCAACAACTGACAGTTACAGCAGAATAATCTGGTATATTCACTTCTGGTGAATACTGATCTATTCTAATCTTCCTACAAGCCTACCTGGGAATAATAATACCCAAACTTTAATTAGTTCACAGCTTTTGACCCAGCAATTCTATTTCCAGGCCTTTATTCAAAGGAAATACGCCTCAATTGGTCAAGAATTTGCCTTCGGCTCAGGTCATGATCCTGGGACCTTGGGCCCTGGGATGGGGCCAGCATTTGGCTTCTCCCTCTCTGCTTCTCCCTCTCCCTCTGCCTCTCCCTTCCACTCATGCTCTCGTGCATGCGTGCATACTCTCTAATAAGTAAAATCTTTAGAAAAAAAGTTATCCAGGTGTACACAGAAACATATCCATGATATAAGTATAGCAAGCTAACCAACTGTGTATAAAATAGGATTACATTTTTTAGTTCAAAGAGAAGCCCATGTGTGTGTGTATGTATACATATATATGTATATACTGAAAAAAGGAGTTATCTAAATGAGGATGTTTAATTTAATTTTTTATCATTCTGCATTACTTTTTTTTTTAAAGATTTTATTTATTTGAGAGAGAGACCGTGAGCGCACACAGAGGGACAGGGAGAAGCAGATGCCCTGCCAAGCGCAAAGGCCAATGCAGGGCTCGATCCGAGGACCCTGAGATCATGACCTGAGCCGAAGGCAGATGCTCAACTGACTGAGGCACCCAGGCACCCCTCTGCATTGCTTTTTTAATTACAGGAAACAATAAAGCTTATTTATTCCAGAGAAATAATTCTGCAATGTACAAACTCAATTATGCTTGCTAATATGAATAAACAAGACACCTATGCAAGACAGAACCCTGTCCTCTTAGGTTAACAAGACAAAAAGTAAAAGTCCTAGAAAAATTACACATGGTATAGTCAGCACAGGTGCATATGTATACAACTTATATTGTCTTTTTTTTTTTTTTTAAGATTTATTTGCGAGAGAGAGAGCGCACGAGCACAAGCAGGGTGAAGGGCAGAGGGAGAAGCAGACTCCCCACGAAGCAGGGAGCCCGATGGGGGACTCAATCCCAGGAATCCGGGAAAATGACCTGAGCCGAAGACAGACACTTAATCGACTTGAGCACCCAGGCGCCCCAGTATGTGAAACGTTTTGAGAAAAACATCTTACCCCATTTCATTCAGCAAAGGACACCCATAAGTAAGTCTTGGGCTTGTGAAATCTACAAGACTGACAACAGCTTATTTGTGGGAGAAAGTAAGGAGAGCAAACTTAAGGGGCAACTGGTCTAATGCCACTGTAAATGCTAAAGAGAGTATCGCACACTTGACACAACAGTCTGTGAGCATGCACACAAGCTTTCAACATAAACCAAATAATTATAAAAGATTTTCAACTGAACTTCTGACAACCTTTGTCATCTGTATTTGGCCACTTGCAGAATAGGTCTTGAAGAAACTCTAAGAGGAAGAATGGTCCTCCCAGACACTACATTTAGTAATCAGAAAAGCAGCTTTCCAGGCCAGCTAATTAAAAATCACTCTCCCGGGGCGCCTGGGTGGCTCAGTCGTTAAGCGTCTGCCTTCGGCTCAGGTCATGATCCCAGGGTCCTGGGATCGAGCCCCGCATCGGGCTCCCTGCTCCACGGGAAGCCTGCTTCTCCCTCTCACACTCCCCTTGCTTGTGTTCCCTCTCTCGCTGCCTCTCTCTCTGTCAAATAAATAAATAAAATCTTTAAAAAAAAAAATCACTCTCCCACCTCTTATTTGCCAACACAAATTACTTTTTTAAAAAGAGTACATTAATGCAAGAGACTGATATTTCAGAACTATTCTGTGACTAAAAATAGCATTATAATGAAATAAAAGGTTTATTAGTACTTATGATCATGTTCAATGTTTTCCTTTGTGACAGCTCCTCTAACATGAGAAAGACAAACTCATCCTTAAAATTATCATGGACAGGGCACCTGGGTGGCTCAGATGGTTAAGCGTCTGCCTTCGGCTCAGGTCATGATCCTAGGGTCCTGGGATCGAGCCCCGCATCAGGCTCCCTGCTAGGTGGGGAGCCTGCTTCTCCCTCTGCCTCTGCCCCTCTCTCTCTCTCTCTCTGACTCTCATGAATAAATAAAATATTAAAAAAAAAAATTATCATGGACAATTACTCCTAACATTTTTTTTTTTTCAAAGTAATAATTTTGTTTCAGGGGCGCCTGGGTGGCTCAGTTGGTTAAGCGGCTGCGTTCAGCTCAGGTCATGATCCTAGGGTCCTGGGATCAAGCCCTGCATCTGGCGCCCTACATCTGGCTCCCTGCTCAGTGGTAGCCTGCTTCTCCCTCTCCCTCTGTCCTTCACCTGCTTGGGCTCTCTCTCTCGATCCCTCCCCCTCAAATAAATAAATAAAATCTTTAAAATAATAATAATAAGGGACACCTGAGTGGCTCAGTCGGTTGAGCGTCTGCCTTCAGCTCAGGTCACGGTCCCATGGTCCCTGGGATCTAGTCCCACATCGGGCTCCCTGCTCGGCAGGAAGCCTGCTTCTCCCTCTCCCACTCCCCTTGCTTGTGTTCCCTCTCTCTCTCTGTCAAAGAAAGAAAGAAAGAAATCTTTAAATAATAATAATAATAATATTAATAATAATTTTGTTTCAGAAGATCCTGGCACAAAAAGGACAAAATTTGTTTGCTTTCATGGTTTAAATGTTCTTGCTATTGGCAACCCTATAGTATTTATTTTGTCTAGCACCTCCACTCCAATGAACTCTATCCTAGTCAGGGGAAGATATTCCTTACAGCTGCTTAGCCATGGCTCCTAAAGACAGCAATCAGGTAGGGGACAAGACAAACACTATGGAAGTATGATCCTAAACAAACCAGAGTTTCAAAAGGACTTTTCCTCTGCCTCTCCATTTCTACCACAGCCTTCTCATCTCTCAACCAGCATACGCCTTTTGTGTCTGTATTCAGGACCTAATTTGCTGTTTTCTGATCTATGAAGAAACCAAACTAGATCCTAAATCACTACATGATTTCCAGATTCAAGGTAACCAAAGATATGTTCTTTATCATTCAAACTTCTTCGGTTGGACTACCTCCTTTGGGTTCAGTCCCAAAGGATCATAAGATGTTAAAACTCAGTAAAACACAGAGAACTGGACATTCACTTAAGACTTAAAATTCAGGGGCGCCTGGGTGGCTCAGTCGTTAAGCGTCTGCCTTCGGCTCAGGTCATGATCCCAGGGTCCTGGGATCGAGCCCCGCATCGGGCTCCCTGCTCTGCAGGAAGCCTGCTTCTCCCTCCCCCACTCCCCCTGCTTGTGTTCCCTCTCTCGCTGTGTCTCTCTGTGAAATAAATAAATAAAATCTTTAAAATCTTAAAAAAAAAAACAAAACAAAGACTTAAAACTTCAGCCCACTACCACAGAAAAAGAATGAAGTCAGCTAGAGCTAAAGGAAAGGCAACACAGAGTAGTATCCTGACCTACCTACAACATATAAAAAGAAAACAGGCCCTCCAATTAACAGTTTGGAAATATTTCACTTATTCACAGTGATTTTATGAAGGAGGTAGTTTAGGGGCACCTGGGTGGCTCAGTCAGTTAAGCATCCAATTCTTGATTGTGGCTCGGGTCATGATCTCAGGGTTGTGAGATCGAGCCCTGAGTCAGGCTCTGCACTGGTATGGATCCTATTTAAGATTCTCTCTCTCCCTCTCCCCTATGTCTCTCCCCCACTCTCTCCCTCTCTACAAAAAAAACAAGACAAAAACAAAAACTGAGAGCCATTCTATACCGCATCCATTAGCAATGAGGTAAACACATTCCCCATATTTAATAAAACACAGAAAATATAAGCCTAAGTATCAGCAGACAAAAACTATTCAAAATTTTATTTCGTCACTTAACATGATGTACTTACCCAACAGACAGACTAGTGTTATCTTGCATGGAATTTTACCCACAGATACTGCTATACTCAAATAGTGAAATACTATCCCAAACATCTGATTTTTTTTAATTATGTAACTCATTCTTTTTATTTCATATTAAATAAAGATACTTCTGAGCTTGTCACAACAGTTCATTTTTATATAGCCTGTCCCTAATACAGCCTTATCCTTAAAAATGAGAACCTGAGGGGCGCCTGGGTGGCTCAGTTGGTTAAGCAACTGCCTTCGGCTCAGGTCATGGTCCTGGAGTCCAGGGATCGAGTCCCACATCGGGCTCCCTGCTCAGCGGGGAGTCTGCTTCTCCCTCTGACCCTCCTCCCTCTCCTGCTCTCTCTCATTCTCTCTCTCAAATAAATAAATAAAATCTAAAAAAAAAAAGAGAGAGAACCTGATTAAACCTGAACACTGACAGGAAGGCACTTTTGGTTTTGTTCATCTTTATACCCCATTTTAAGGAGAATCATTATTTTGTTTTAATCTGTTTTGAAATGGTGCTTTGAAAATACAAATGAGGGGCGCCTGGGTGGCTTAGTCAGTTGGCAACTGCCTTCGGCTCACTGTCCTGGGGATCAAGTGCCACATTGGGCTCCCTGCTCAGCGGGGAGTCTGTTGCTCCCTCTCCCTCTGCCCCTCCCTCTGCTTGTGCTCACTCTCTCAAATTAGTTAATTAATTAAAAAAGAAAATACAAATGAAATACTGCACATGGTGCCTGGGTGGCTCAGTTGGTTAAGCAGCTGCCTTCGGTTCAGGTCATGATCCCACAGACCTAGGATCAAGCCCCGAGTTGGACTCCCTGCTCTGCTTCTCCCTTTCTCTCTAACCCTCCCCTCACTTCTGCTCTCTCTCTCTCACTCACACTCTCTCTCTCGAATGAATAAAATCTTATAAAGAAAAAAAGAGAAAAGGAAAGAAAAGAAAAGAAAAACAGTGTGCAATCTCAATGCAGAAATCAAGAGATTGGGGCTGAGAACTGCCTAGTGTGGCTTTAGTTGTATCTTCCTAAAATAAAAAGGATAAGCTTTAGTGTGCCTGCATCCTCAAAATTTACTAAGCTTAAAAACAACAACACCTTTCTTTCTTATTTTATCTGTCAAATGGTCATGAAAATGTGTCTGTAAAATATTCACACATAAGCAAATAGATACACCAGCAAATTCTGGTTTTCTGTTAGTCTAGAGATATAAGGAGTAGTAAAGAGATGACAATTGAGAGGAAGAAACGTGAGCAGAGTAGCCAAGGGAAGTTTTTCAGGTGGTGAAAATGTCCACAGGCCCAAAGAATTTGGGAACTGTGTAAGACTGGAGCAGATGACCAAGTTCACTTTCCAGTCTTCAGATTCTACAACTTCATGAAGAAACCGTATGTAACAGAAACAGTCATTTCAGGTTAGTGTTCTTTCTGGTCTTAAAACAAACATGGAATGGAACCCATAATGCCCTCCAACCCCACCCCAAAAAAGGTGAAGTCCAAAATGCAATATGGAATTGGAGATAAACCTTAGCACTGCAAATCAATTAATAATACTTATTAATAATTCTTACCGTGTCTGAATTCCCTTCCAGCAATATATTGATAGCTTTGTTCACATCTCCATTACAGTCATGTAGGGCCACTATGCATTCATCCTGATTTTTCCCCGTCACTTCCATAAGCTGTTGAAATTATAAGAATATGGTTAAGGGGACCCCAAAGTGGCACATGATATCAACTTTAAGATTCTTTTTTTTTTTTTTTTTCAGATTTTCTTTATTTGAGAGAGAGGGAGAGAGAGCACAGCAGGGGGAGCAGCAGGCAGAGGGAGAGGGAGAAGCAGGTCCCCCACCGAGCAGGGAGCCAGAGGTGGGGCTCGATCCCAAGTCCCCGGGATCATGACCTGAGCCGAAGACAGATATTCAGCTGACTGAACCACCCAGGCGCCCCTAAGATTCTTCTATTTACAAACAGAAATTACACAATCCTTCCACATGAAGATGGCCTCCTTCCATACTCTGAGCTTATAATGCAAGAACAGGTTTCCCTGCTTTTTGTGACCATCACTTGTCTTTTCATCAATACAGAAGAGTCAAATGACAGATCAACTCACCTCCAAGATGACCAAGTATCAGATTATTAATCAGCAGTAGACACATACATATATACCAACATTCTCCGCATACTCATAATCAGCTCTGACTACTCCAACTTAGTTCAGTGGCCTGGGATTCCCAAAATTCGCAACTACTCAAATAATAAGTGTATGTGGCCACCATTAACTGAACATCCAGTCCAACTATTTTGTACAAAGAAAACAATCCCTAGGTGGTTTATCATTGCTTGGATTAGAACACTCCACATACTTGTAAGTGACAACACCCAAAGGTCTCACAAGTGCAATTCTACAACTATCACAAACTCACTCCTAGACATAGTACTTGTGCAAGCAGCTTCAACAGCGTGCTATGTTTGAAGTAATGAAAGAAATCCCCTTGGTACATTCTCTTTAACAAGGGAGATTAAGCTACTTGGCATTTTCAACACAAATACAATCACAAATTAGGTACAAGTTTCTCAATTATTAGTGAACAAATGTATAATTTAAGTATCTCTTGTGTTTTTACACACATTTAACTGTTTTAGTATGTACCACCTGTTCAAAACGGTTTGATGCCAATATGTGAAGTGATTTTTCTGTGGTCAAAAAACTAATTAATAGGAAGGCCTATCCAGAATCCAGGTATCCTGATTTCATAACTAGAGCTCTTTGCACTATACCACTCTCTGCTTTCTTCCCTGCATTGCACAGTGGAAGTTCTACACGCACTACAGCTTTCCAGTCCTTTGGTCTTTGGATATCGACTAGCGTCAGTTTTTATCAGTGTGTGTATTAACCCAATACCTGTAATATGCAAGTGATAAGATGAACATTATCAAAATTACCCCCCAGTGACTGGATTAGTAAGAGATCAAACTGAAGTGTAGGTCCATTTCTGTATCAGTTAGGGAGGACGTTAGGTTTGAGGTTGGTGTCGAGGAGAATAACTACCATGACTTCCAGTGCTTTGACGAAACCTCAGATGCGAGGCCTTCTGGCCAAGCGCCTGTGATTTCATATTGTTGGAGCGTTCACTGTAGCCCTGGGGGTTGCAGCTTTCTACAAGTTTGCTGTGGCCGAACCAAGAAAGAAGGCATATGCAGATTTCTACAGAAATTATGATTCCATGAAAGATTTTGAGGAGATGAAGAAGGCTGGTATCTTTCAGAGTGCAAAGTGATTTTGGAATGTAAAGAATTTCTTTGGGTTGAGTTCCATTGAAGTCTGTCACTGACCTGTGTTCCTGTACTATGAAACACGAATATTGGGTTATGGGATAGTTTGTCTTGATAAATAAACAACAAATAAAATAAAACACACACACAAAAAAACTAAAGTTTAACCATAAAACTCTGAACTCCTGGCCCAGTGCTCTTTTTTGTGTATCTGCTATACTATTCAGACAAAAGAAAATACGATATGCAGAAGTATGTCTCGAGCTATACATAAATCTCATTCCAGAGAATAAGTTCTATCATTTTTTTTTTAAGATTTTTATTTATTTATCTGAGAGAGAGAATGGGAGACAAAGAGCATGAGAGGGGGAGGATCAGAGGGAGAAGCAGACTCCCCGCTGAGCAGGGAGTCCGATGCGGGACTCAATCCCGGGACTCCAGGATCATGACCTGAGCCGAAGGCAGTTGCTTAACCAACTGAGCCACCCAGGCGCCCAAGTTCTATCATTTTTAATAAATCCTTTTTGTGGCCTTCTAAAACTATTACTATTAGTCTAATGACAGCAACTCTAAGTATAAACAAAGAGTTTACAGAGTAAAGGGCTAAAAAAGTTAGGCAGGAAGCTAGGCATGAGCAATAGGAGGATGGACCTTAGATATCATAATGGAGAGCCCCGCAAGTGAGGACAGCCTGGGAACCACCCCATTCTCCCCAACTAACAATGGGTTTGTGGTTACAACATCCTGGGCAGGAGTTAGAGCTAAATTTGCTTGTTGCACTTGTGCAGAAAGCAGCAGTTTGTCCTTATTTAACCTAATGTCTCTAAAATAGAAATAATGTTGCAGATTCTTACCCCATGCAGGCATTTTGAATACAATTTGGGAAAGTTGGCTATTATATAATCCAGGCCTGTCACTCAAATGTTGCAACCCTACGGCCCGCCCAAAAGAAAAAAACTGATAGAAGGCCACACCACCAAGTTTCCAGGGCCACTGTCTCTTGACTAGCCCACTTCTCCCTTGGGGGTATACTTTAATGAAACTCTGCTTTGCTTTCTTTTTTTTTTTTTTTTTTAAGATTTTATTTATTTATTCATAAGAGAGAGAGAGAGAGAGAGGCAGGCTCCCCGCTGAGCAGGGAGCCCGATGAGGGACTCGATCCCTGGACCCTGGGATCATGACCTGAGCCGAAGGCAGACACTTAACGACTGAGCCACCCAGGCGACCTCTGCTTTGCTTTCATTCTGCTGTTCCGTAATTCTTTATGGTGGCAGTGAAAAGAACCAAGGCTTCTTTCCTTTTCCAGCTAACTCTCAGTAACAAGTCCACTGTGGGACATTCACTCAAGGAACAATTACTTGTAGACCTCTTCCAAGGTCTGGACTGAGGTTATACAGCTTGATTTCTAGAATCTTGAAGGGAAAAGAAGCCTTATCAGAAGATTTTTAAATTTATATTATCAAAAAGGCCTCTCACTAAAATTCTAAATGAAGACATCACACTAAAATTTAATGTTATATTTTTGCAGCATATGTTTGGAATCATCAACATGTTGGAAAAGGCAATTTGGTTAACATTAAACAAAATTTTCTGAGAACTTGCCAAATACTAAATGTACTCTCTATACACAGGTACAGACAAGGTCAGGGTGCTTCTTCACAAATGTCTAGCTCATTGTTGGTAACACTAGTAACTAGGGAGATTCTACTATCAAAATAATAGTATCTTTGCCACAAACATACCTGTTTAACTTTAGCTTCAAATTCTGAATCATTTTTATCGAAGATCACTTGAGCAAGACGCATCTGTTCAGCTGTTGCCTGAAAAGTACATACACAATTGTTAAAAAGATCTCAGCACCTTAAACACAAGTTAGATGCCAAAATCTGCTGCAAAAAGATAAAAAGCTCAAGCACTACAGTTCTATTGTAACAAAAATACTGATTAGAGCTCTCAAATGTTTACAACTTGCTTCCATAAGCCAAATAAACATCAAATTAAATGGCATAAGGGTCCCATTCCTTTGGCCAAATGACCTAAAGTTATTATTCATCTTAACTGGCCATGTGATTCATTTAAATATTCTTTCCCTTGGGGAAATGGGAGTAAATAAGAACTACAGAAAATTAGAAGAACAGGAAGTAGTGGAGACTGCTAGGACACAGGCTTAGAACCAGCATGTCTGTCAAAAAACAAACAAAACAAAAAAGCTCTGCTGTCAACTCTTTTAAGATATCCTGGTCAGCTCTGAAGAAAAACGGCTGTATTTAACGTAATAAAAATTATTTTTAGGGGTGCCTGGGTGGCTTAGTCAGTTAAGCGTCTACTATCAACTCAGGTTATGATCTCAGGGTCCTGGGATTGAGCCCTGCATCGGGTTCCCTGCTCAGCAGGGAGTCTGCTTCTCCTTCTCCCTCTGCCTCTCCCCGCTGCTTGTGCTCTCTGTCTCTTTCTCAGTCTCCCTCTCTCACTCAGATGAATAAATGAAACCTAAAAAATATATGTATTTTTTTTTAATTAATTTTTTTTTAAGCCACAATTTAAAAATTTTTAAGAAAAAGGGAACTTTAGGGACACCTGGGTGGCTCAGTCAGTTAAGCGGCTGCCTTGGGCTCAGGTCGTTCATGATCCCAGGGTCATGGGATCATGTCCCATAGCAGGGAGCCTGCTTCTCTCTCTGCCTGCTCTGCCTGCCGCCCCCCTGCTTGTGGGCTCTCTCTCTCCCTCTGACAAATAAAGAAGACCTTAAAAAAAAAAAAAAAGGAAACTTTCAAATGCTACAATTAGTCACCCTAACAGAAAACTCTCTTCCAGTGGCTTTTCAGCCAAAACACTCATTTGTTTTAAATATTTTTTAATATTTTATCCATTTATTTGAGAGAGACAGACACAGCGAGAGCGAGAACACAGCAGGGGAAGTGGGAGAGGGAGAAGCAGGCTTCCCGCCAAGCAGAGAGCCCGATGTGGAGCTCGATCCCAGCACCCTAGGATCGCGACCTGAGCCTAAGGCAGACGCTTAACAACTGAGCCACCCAGGCGCCCCCCAAAACACTTAAAAAAAAAAAAATCAAATTACTGAAATTTTGCCGTTTCCTTTTGTAGTATTTTTGGCAATAAAAAATTAGAAAGTTGGGCGCCTGGGTGGCTCAGTTGGTTAAGCGACTGCCTTCGGCTCAGGTCAGGATCCTGGAGTCCCAGGATTGAGTCCCGCATCGGGCTCCCTGCTCGGCAGGGAGTCTGCTTCTCGCTCTGACCCTCCCCCCTCTCTTGCTCTCTCTCTCTCATTCTCTCTCTCAAATAAATAAATAAAATCTTAAAAAAAAAAAAATTAGAAAGTTATGGGGCACCTGAGTGGCTCAGCCGTTAAGCATCTGCCTTCGGCTCAGGTCATGATCCCAGGGGCCTGGGATCAAGCCCCGCATCGGGCTCCCTGATTGGTGGGAAGCCTGCTTCTCCCTCTCCCACTCCCCCTGCTTGTGTTCCCTCTCTCACTGTGTCTCTCTGTCAAATAAATAAATAAAATCTTAAAAAAAAAATTAGAAAGTTACTGTATAAAAAAGTTAACTCTTGGGGCACCTGACTGGCTCAGTCGATTAAGTAAGTGTCTGCCTTCGGCTCAGATCATGATCCCAGAATCCTGGGATCGAGCCCTGCATTGGGCTCCCTGCTCAGCAGGGAGTCTGCTTCTCCCTCTACCCCTCACCCCACTCGTGCTCTCTCAAGTAAATAAAATCTTTAATTAATTTAATAAATAAGTAAATAAGTAACTTTTGTGCAGTGAGTTTATAGTAATATGCCCATTTGGCTTGTTAGCTTTTACAAAGGTACCTTGATTAATAACAGGAAACTAGGTGAGGGGCACATAGGAACTCTCTGTACTATTTCCATGCAACTTTCTGATAAACCTAAAATCACTCCCAAAATTTACAGAAATAAAAATATTACCCGTCTGCCTTCGGCTCAGGTCCTGATCCCAGGAGCCGGAGATGGAGCCCTGAGTCGGGCTCCTTCTCCCTCTACCATCCCTCGCCGCTCATGTTCCCTCACTTTCAATCTCTCAAATAAATAAAAATCTTCAAAAAATAATAAAAAAATAAAAATATTACCCTTGTTCACTAAAACCTTTACTAACTCCCAACAAATATTTAAAAAGTTAAACCATTTAAATTACTGAATGAGCATAGAGAATGAAGAAAAAAATAAATCAAGGAGCTAATAATGAACAACTTTTCTACCCAAATACTACAGAGATCAAGTCTTATACCTAAATTTGTACACATATCCATGATAGCTTTCTTAGAATAAGTACAAAGATGTGAAACTACTGACCAAAGAAATACCTAGAAAAATGTTTCATACATCTGAAACTAATGATGTACTGTATGTTGGCTAAGTGAATTTAAATTAAATAAAGAAAAAAACATTTCAAACCATCTGTTCAAAAATTCTCTGCACACTGGCTACAAAGATTTATTCTCCACCAGCAGTATAAAACAGCCTGTTTTCAAAATCTTTCCAATTTAAAAAAAAATGCCAATTCTGGGCGCCTGGGTGGCTCAGTCGTTAGGCGTCTGCCCTCAGCTCGGGTCATGATCCCAGGGTCCCAGGATCGAGCTCCACGTAGGGCTCCCTGCTCGGCGGGAAGCCTGCTTCTCCATCTCCCACTCTCTCTGCTTGTGTTTCCTCTCTAGCTGTCTCTCTCTCTCTGTCAAAATAAATAAATAAAATCTTTAAAAAATAAATAAAAATTAAAAAATTAAAAAATGCCAATTTAATCAATGAAAAATGGTCTCTATTTGGTCTAATTTTTATTTCTTAAATCACTAAGTAAGGGTAATCTTTTTAAAATATACTTAGTAATGGGTGCCTGGGTGGCTCAGTCGTTAAGCGTCTGCCTTCGGCTCAGGTCATTGGGGTGGAGCCCCCATCGGGCTCCTTGCTCAGCGGGGAGCCTGCCTCCTCCTCTGCCTGCAGCTCCCCTTGCTTGTGCTCACTTGCTCTCTCTCTCTTTCACTCTCTGACAAATGAATAAATAAAATCTTAAAAAAAAAAAAAAACTTAAGCCACATATACAGGGAAGAAAAGAAGGTCCGCAATGGTGGAGGGGAAGGGGCCAGGAAATCTCAGAAAGTAAGCCAACATAATTACACAGAAAAGAAACTCTCTACGGTTTATTAGTTAAATTAATAAATTATTAATTTATTCTAAATTAGAAAACCCACTCATAACCATGTAGCCATCTGAAAGTCCAAGAAAACTCACTGCACATAAATAAGAGCAAGAGAAAAATAAAGGTCAAATCCTATACAAAGTTATTTTAAGAAAAACAGAGTAAGAAGATAATACCCCCATAACCAATGAAAACACACCAAAAAAAAAGTACCTAGAGAATAAAGCCCTGGGGCGCCTGGATGGCTTAGTCGTTAAGCGTCTGCTTTCGGCTCAGGTCATGATCCCAGTGTCCTGGGATCTAGTCCTGCATCGGGATCCCTGCTCAGCGGGAAGCCTGCTTCTCTCTCTCCCTCTCCCACTCCCCCTGCTTGTGTTCCCTCTCTTGCTGTGTCTGTCAAAAAAATAAACAAAATCTTAAAAAAAAAAAAAAAAAGAATACAGCCCAACCGCTATCTTCTATCTCAAAACTAAAAGGCACCGAGCATGGGGTACCTGGGTGGCTCAGTCGGTTAAGTGTCTGACTTCGGTTCAGGTCATGATCTCAGGGGAAAGGAGTCTGCTGCTTCTCTCTCTTCTCTGTACACCCTCCCCTTGCTCATGCACGCTCTCTCTCAAATAAATAAAAATCTTTTAAAAAGGCACTGGGCATAAAGAAAATTATATAATACATAAATAACTATGTCTTTTTCTAACTCAGAAATAAAAATGAGGGGCGCCTGGGTGGCTCAGTTGGCTGGGCGACTGCCTTTGGCTCAGGTCATGATCCTGGAGTCCCTGGATCGAGTCCTGCATCGGGCTCCCTGCTTGGCAGGGGGTCTGCTTCTCCCTCCGACCCCCCCCCCTCTCATGTGCTCTCTCTCATTCTCTCTCTCTCAAATAAATAAATAAAATCTTTTAAAAAAAACATTAAAAAAAAAAGAAATAAAAATGAGGACTACACACAAAGAAGGAACACAAAAATAAACTTTTAACAGTTAATGCTTCAAGAGAAATAAAAGGTGAAAGGGTGAAATATTTTAAGTAAAAAATTTAAAAAGGAAAAATAAATAAAAAGCTAAGAATTAATGACAGAAGGGGTGACCGTCTTGCTCAGTTGGTAGAGCATATGACTCTTGATCTCGGGTTTGAGAGTTCAAGCCCCATGATGGGTGCAGAGATTTTTTTTTTTTTTTAAGATTTTATTTATTTATTTGACAGAGAGAGACACAGCGAGAGAGGGAACACAAGCAGAGGGGGTGAGAGAGGGAGAAGCAGACTTCCCACAGAGCAGGGAGCCCGATGTGGGGCTCAATCCCAGGACCCTGGGACCGTGACCTGAGCCGAAGGCAGACACTTAACGACTGAGCCACCCAGGAGCCTGTTCCAAAATAGTTTGTTTTTTAAAGAAGGAAATAACAGAGACAACAGTAAAAATAAACGAAAAAGACAGTAGGAAAAAAAAAAATCTGATTCTTTGCAGAGGGGAAATCGACAAAACCGACAAACCTTTTAGCTAGATCAGCCAAGAAAGGAGAGAGAAGACTAAAGTCATTAAAATTAGGAATGAAATTGGGGACATCGCTACCTATGTTAGAGGAATAAAAAGGATTATAAAATTCCATAAACAAATGTATGCCACAAACTGCATAACCTAGACAAAAAAAATTCCTAAAAAGATACTACTGAAACTATGTCAAGAAAAATGAAAATTCTATAACAAGTGACTGAATTAGCCATCAAAAAGTTCCCACAGGGGCACCTGGCTGGCTCAGTCAGAAGAGCATGGGACTCTTGATCTCAGGGTCTTGAGTTCAAGTCCCATGTTGGTTGTGGAGCCAACTTAAAATAAATAAATAAAAAGTTCCCACAAAGAAAAGCCCAGGGCCAGATGGCTTCAATGGTAAATTCTTCCAAATGATGAAGGAATTAACATGCATACCAATTCTTTACAAACTCTTCCAAAAAATATAGAAGGGAACACTTCTAACTCATTCTACAAGGTCAGTATTATCCTGATACCAAAATCAAAAACATCACAAGAAAAGACACCTACAGAAAAATACCACTATGGATGAAAAAATCTTTCACAAAATCCTAGCAAACCAGCAACATACACAAAGGATTATATACCATTACCAAGTAAGGTTTATCCCAATAATTCAAGGTTGTTTAACATCTGAACAATGTAATAGATCATATTAATAACAACACCCCATGAATATTTCAGAAGACACAGAAAAAGCATTTGATAAAATCCAATATCCTTTCATGATAACAAGGAGTCAACAAATCAGAAATAGAAGGGAACTTCCTCAACCTAATAAAGGCAACTACAAAAACCACAGCTAACAACATACTTAACAGTGAAAGACAAATGAAAGCTTTCCCCCTAATATCAAGAACAAAACAAGGTATCTGTTCTAACCTTTTGTACTGGAGGGTCTAATTAAAGCAATTAGACAAGGAAAGTCCTGAGGCAATTAAGCAAGGAAGGTAGGAGCATACATATATAAAGATGGAAAATGTCCAAATATACACCCTTACAATATGCATGCAAACTTCAGAAAAACTGTTATACAGGAAAGGGCCAACAACAATCTGGCAAGCAAGCATTATCTTTCCATAAGATAAAAAAAAGTTCCTATTATAAAGATTATTAAATCGTTAAGTGGAGCTTCAATTTTATTGCTAGGAAAGATCTTAGACATAGTAGTACAGTTCAACACCATAGTGTCCCCTAAGCAATTTACTAACACTTTATGCTGGATGTTAAAGGCATAGGGTTCCTAACTACCACAGGTATGTAGTGCCGAGTGTATCAATCACACTGCCTCCAAGCTAGGGAGGAACCTATTTTATCAGTCTAAGAATATAGTAATGAGGGTCTAGGCTAGTGTGGTTGCCATAAGAAGGAAGGGATATAACGGAAGATGATGTTTTTTTCTGTCATTTTATACTTGAAGACTGAGGAAAATGACTACAACATGTGCGAAGACTAGAAAACACAGTCCACATTAGTTATGAGAAACCTGCAGAGTCTTAAGGGAAAAGAGGCACATAAAAAGATACAATGAGGGGCCCCTGGGTGGCTCAGATGGTTAAGCGTCTGCCTTCGGCTCGGGTCATGATCCCGGGATCCTGGGATCAAGCCCCGCATCAGGCTACCTGCTCAGAGGGGAGCCCGCTTCTCCCTCTCCCTCTGCCTGCCATTCCCCCCTGCTTGTACTCTGTCAAATAAAAATTTAAAAATCTTAAAAAAAAAAAAAAATGATAAAATGAGAGTTAGAGGCAAGGTGAAAGAAATCAGCAGTACATAAAGAAAATTGCCAGAAGCCTAAAAGAAGTCAGGATGCCTGCACCAAGAAAACATAATAAAAGCTGCAGAAGCTTCTGGGATGAGGGTGATGTTCTGTATCTTTTTTTTTTTTTTTTTTGATAGAGAGAGACACAGCGATAGAGGGAACACAAGCAGGGGGAGTAGGAGAGGGAGAAGCAGGCTTCCCGTGGAACAGGGAGCCCGATGCGGGGCTCGATCCCAGGATCCTGAGATCATGACCTGAGCCGAAGGCAGACGCTTAACGACTGAGCCACCCAGGCGCCCCGTGATGTTCTGTATCTTGAGAGAGGACTGAGTTATACAGGTACATGCATCCAACAAAAAATAATCTGGTAACACTTAAAATGTCTCCCTATGGGGCACCTGGGTGGCTCAGTTGGTTAAGTGACTGCCTTCGGCTCAGGTCATGATCCTGGAGTCCCAGGATCGAGTCCCGCATCGGGCTCCCTGCTGGGCAGGGGGTCTGTTTCTCCCTCTGACCCTCCCCCCTCTCAGGCTCTCTCTATCTCATTCTCTCTCAAATGAATAAATAAAAAATCTTAAAAAAAAAAAAAAAATGTCTCCCTATGTAAATTTCAACTTAGAAAAGTGGGGGGGGGACCTAAACAAATATCAAACTCTAGTTAGATATGTGTATATGCTAAAGAGCATAGGACTAAACTATATCGGTGACTTTAATTTACCTTGAAATGCATCAAGAAAATAAGGTAAAACAATGGATAGCTAGCCAGATGTAATAAAACAAATATATCAAAAAGCTAATTTTGGGGGGTGCCTGGGTGGCTTGGTCATTAAGCGTCTGCCTTCAGCTCAGGTCATGATCCCAGAGTCCTGGGTTCAAGCCCCGCATCGGGCTAACTGCTCCGCGGGGAGCCTGCTTCTCCCTCTCCTCCCTGCTTGTGCTCTCTCTTGCTATCTCTGTCTCCCTCTCTCAAATAAATAAAATCTTAAAAAAGGGGGGGGGGCGCGCCTGGGTGGCTCAGTTGTTGGGCATCTGCCTTCGGCTCAGGTCATGATCTCAGGGTCCTGGGATCGAGCCCCACATCGGGCTCCCTGCTCCGCGGGAAGCCTGCTTCTCCCTCTCACACTCCCCCTGCTTGTGTTCCTTCTCTCGCTGTGTCTCTCTCTGTCAAATAAAATCTTAAAAGAAAAAAAAAAAAAGCTAATTTTGAGTGTATGGGTGTTCACCATACAACTCTTTTCAAAGACTCTCTGTATTTGAACATCTTCCTAACAAAATGTTAGGGGGGGAAATTTCAACACTTCACCCTGCTTCTCCCTCTTTCCTGTCATGCTTCCCCTGCTTGTGCTCTCCATCTCTCTCTGACAAATAAAAAAATAAAATCTTAAAAAAAAAAAAAAAGAATGTGCTTGGTTCAAGACATTTCAGACAGAAAATATAACACACAGCAATGTCACAGAGTACAAGACACACATAAAACCAGGGACTCTGGCTGTAGTATCTTTCTGAAATGGGTATGGGATTAAAAGTAATGGGGGGGTGGGGGGGACAGTCACTAATAATAGATCTGAAAGCAGCAATATTTAAATTTGCTGGCCTGAGAACTGCCTTTGATTCCTTAATGTACCTAGTTACACACACACACACACACACACACACAAAATGCTTCCCCTGACTCTATTAAACTATCTTACAAAGTATTAGCAAGAAAACACTTGAATTCACAGACTTTCACTTAAGAATAGTTATTAGTAATAGCGTTTTGCTATAGGTAACAGTCTGGGGCTTCCACATATTTTTTACATTTTCATTTTATATTGTTTCACCTCCAAATTTCTAAAATGTAAAGTTAAGGGACCACTGGCTGGCTCAGTTAGTAGAGCATGCAAATCTTGATCTCAGGATCTGGAGTTCAAGCCCCATGTTGGGTGTGGAGTCTACTTTAAAATTACACATACATACCTAAAAATAAAAAATAAAATGTAAAGGGGCGCCTGGGTGGCTCAGTCATTAAGCGTCTGCCTTCGGCTCAGGTCATGATCCCAGGGCCCTGGGATCGAGACCCACATCGGGCTCCCTGCTCGGCGGGAAGCCTGCTTCTCCCTCTCCCACTCCCCCTGCTTGTGTTCCCTCTCTCACTGTGTCTCTCTCTGTCAAGTAAATAAATCTTTGAAAAAAAAAATAATAATTATAATAAAATGTAAAGTCATACATTAGGTAAATACCAATTACTAATTTATTCAGACTAAATTTTCTCAGCTTAAGTATTAGACTCAAATATTCTTTGCATTTCTCTTCAGTGATATCATCTGTATTCTTCCTAAGAGGGCCATTTAGACATAACTTCTGAAAGCGGACCTGATGCATTTAACAGATGTTTAACAACTACAGTGCTGCAGTACTAGCCTATCATATTAATGAAATAAAAAGCATTTTAAATCAGAACTTTAAATATTTTTTACCTTTGGTGACTAACCTAGCCAAGAAAATTACGTTAAATATACGATAAAGAAAACCCCAAACATAAATTCAACTAAGACAGGAAACTTGTCAGACAACCTCTGGGAAATGTCAAGAAATCTGTACAACTTGAAAAATCAGAGGAAAAAGCAAAATCAACTGATAATTTGAAGTTAAACAAGGTGACTGCACCCTACCCTACGACAAACACTAGTGACATCCACCACCCAACTGTCAGGTCTTGCCAAGAAAAGCAGCATTACTTCCATTCACTTGGCTTATAATAGGCTAAGCTACTTTCTTCTTTTTTTTCCTCCTAATTTTTTTAGGTAAACTCCACGCCCCCTAGGGCTTTATCTCACAACCTTGAAATCAAGAGTTGCATGCTCCATGACTGAGCCAGCCAGGCGCCCCAGAGCTAAGCTACTTTCACAGTGAAGAATGTATTGACAACTTTTCTATGTAAGCCAAATATTTTTTGTTGTATTTGCCAATGAAAAAATTTGGAAAATATAATGAAGTACGATTTTTTTAATCATCCTTATGCCTACCACCCAAAGATAAACATTATTAACATAGTCTACTTGTCTTTTTTTTTTCTTGTTTTAACAGTCGTTCTATACTATAATTTTGGGTCCTGTCTCAGTTGATCAGGAACCAGGCATTTTCCAACATAATTTCAAACGGTATTATAATCACTTCATAACTTATGTGGAATATACAATGAGTAAAGGTTAACAATTCCTGAATACAACCTACACCATTTCTAATTCCTTACAACCATCCTGAAAAGTCACTTTTATTTATTTATGAGAGAGAGAGAGGGAGGGAGGGAGAGAAAGCAGCAGGTGGAGGGGCAGAGGGAGAGGGGAGAAGCAGACTCCCCGCTGAGCAGGGAGCCCACCTCTGTGGATCCCAGGACCCAAAGCAAAGGCAGACGTTCAACCGACTGAGCCACCCAGGCACCCCTCCATGTCACATTTTAAAAATCTGGAGTTCTGGGGTGCCTGGGTGACTCAGTCGGTTAAGTGTCTACCTTTAGCTCCGCGTTGTGATCCTAGAACCCAGGGATCGAGTCTCGAATCTGGCTCTCTGCTCAGCGGAGAGTCTGCTTCTCACTCTGCTCCTACCCCCTACTTCTGCGCACTCTCTCTCAAATAATAAATAAATCTTAAAAAAATAATAAAATAAATCTTCAAAAATGCATAATTCTGAGTATCTCAGACAAACTAAAACTGATAGTTATTCTACAAAGTAACTGCCCTATATTCTTCAAATGGGTCAATGTTATGAACCAGAGGAAACGAAGTTCCACATTAAAAATGACTGAAGAGGGGCGCCTGGGTGGCTCAGTCATTAAGCGTCTGCCTTCGGCTCAGGTCATAATCCCAGGGTCCTGGGATCGAGCCCCGCATCGGGCTCCCTGCTCCACGGGAAGCCTGCTTCTCCCTCTCCCACTTCCCCTGCTTGTGTTCCTGCTCTGGCTGTGTCTCTCTCTCTCAAATAAATAAAATCTTTAAAAAAAAAAAAAAATGAAAAGAACGGACATCTGAATACAATGTATGATAAAGGACTTAATTAGCTAAAAAAAGGACATTATTGAGACAACTGGGACTACAGTAATATAGTCCGTAGATTACATGAGTTGATTTCCTGATTTTTTAATAACTGTTCTGTAATTATGTCTTTGACAAATAACATACTGAAGTACTCAGATGTGGTATTTACCACATCTACAACTTACTCTCAAAAGGCTGTGGGGAAAAACTGTATGTAGTTTCTTTTTTGGAGGAAGGAGAAAAATATAAACATGGTAAAAATGTTAATATTTGGGAGATCTGGATGAAGGATATTCAGGAATTATGTATACTATTCTTATTTAAATCTCAAAGCATGTTTTTTGGGTTTTTTTCTTTTTAAGTGAGGTTCAAAGAGACTTAAGTAATTCATCTAGTTGGTAAAGTGACAGACCCACTTTATTCAGAATCTAAGAGTTAATGGTCTTCTCTCTTACATCCCTCTGCTTTGATAGAGGTGTTCTGAGATAACCTACCTTTGGACATTTAGAACTGGGCAAAAAACATCTTACAGAATAAAGCGCTACCCCCACCCCCAGTTTAAGGTTGCTTCCTTAGGAAATACTTCCTAGAATGGGATTCATGCATAAATGAACATGAACAATGTTATTCATACTGCTTTTCTGAGAAATTCTCACCATACTTTTTTAAAAAGGAAAACTAGGAATGTAAAGGTCTAAGAATCCTTCCCACAGCTCAGTGGGCAGTTTTTCATCTACTTAAATAAAATGAGCCATCCCCAAAGTGCCCATGGAAAACTATTAGTGACAACAACCCTTGGGAGGAAGAGAGCCCTCCCTCCTCCAGTCTGGAGACTGATTCACTGGAAATCAGCCCAAGGACTCTACTTGGGTGGGAGACAGAAACAATTTACATTCCCAACATTTCATTTGGCCCTCTTTAAAAGATTACACTTTTTTTTCTTTTTTAGTTTTTTTAAAAGATGTTACTTATTTATTTGAGAGAGAGAGAATAAGCAGGGGCAAGAGGGAGAAGCAGGCTCCCCACTGAGCAGGGAGGCCAATGGTGGGCTCCACCCCAGAACCCTGGGATCATGACCCGAGCCAAAGGCAGACGCTTAACCAACTGAGCCACCCAGCAACCCTAAAAGATTACACTTAAAAAAAAAAAAAAAGATTTTATTCTGAGGTAAACTCTACACCCAATGTGGTGCTTAAACTTACAATGTGAGATCAAGAGTCGCACGCTCCACTGACTGAGCCAGCCAGGCACCCCTAAAAGATCACACTTTTAATCTTGACTGACTGGATGAACAACAACAAAATGTTGTTTTATTTTATATTTGATTATAAACAGGGTTGCACCTATGATTATTCATAAATTGTATTTCTTCTTTGATAAGAAAATGTTTCATGAATGGGGCACCTGGGTGGCTCAGTCATTAAGCGTCTGCCTTAGGCTCAGGTCATGATCCCAGGATCCTGGGATCGAGCCCCACATCGGGCTCCCTGCTCCACGGGAAGCCTGCTTCTCCCTCTCCCACTCCCCCTCTTGTGTTCCCTCTCTCGCTGTGTCTCTCTGTCAAATAAATAAATAAAATCTTAAAAAAAAAAAAAAAAGTTTCATGAATAGCCTCTTAAGCATTCACCTACAAAAGGAGGGTCTAGTATAAAAAGTCAAAATTTTTCCAACAAGAGGTAGTCTTTCATATCAGTTGTGAATAATTATCAGGGTAAATGTATTTAGGAACAAGCACTGAACAGCAGAGTTTTTTTTTTTTTTAAAGATTTTATTTATTTATTTGACAGAGAAAGACACAGCGAGAGAGGGAACACAAACGGGGAGTGGGAAAGGGAGAAGCAGACTCCCTGCCGAGCAGGGAGCCCGATGCGGGACTCGATCCTGGGACTCCAGGATCATGACCTGAGCCGAAGGCAGTCGCTTAACCAACTGAGCCACCCAGGCACCCTGAACAGCAGAGTTTTAAGTCTATTGATAGAAGCAAAATTTAAGGCTAACCTTATACAGAAAAATGTAAAGCAACAATAGAGTCTACTCTCTGTCTCCCTTACTCCCTTAATATCAACAGGGCACTTGGTTATGACTGATTATAAAAAAGTACTTGTATTAGCTGTCAAAGTATAATCAAATCGTCAATCTGAAATTTATGATGGGCCTCTGAAAAAGGGTTTGCAAATCTAGTCAAAAACGTGTATAAAATGCTCGATTTGGGGGGCACCTGGGTGGCTCAGTCAGTTAAGTCTCTGCCTTCGGCTCAGGTCATGATACTGGAGTCCCAGGATCAAGTCCCGCATCGGGCTCACTGCTGGGCGGGAAGTCTGCTTCTCCCTCTGACCCTCCCCCTTCATGCTCTCACTCTCATTCTCTAACAAATAAAATCTTAAAAAAAAAAAAAAATGAATAAAAACAAGATTCAAAATCCTAAGGTATCCAACAAAGGAGAGTATGTGCTCCCTAATTAACATAACTCTACACAAGAGTTCCACAAAAACTTACCTGTACTACTTGTTTCTGTAGTTGTGATGCCTGTGTCGCTGAAGTTTGTGTTTTTTCCCGAGCACCTCGGGAACGGTCACTGCTCACCGAAGTCATCATATACAGTATATACAAAATAACGTATGTACAAAATAGAAAATCTGCAAGAAAGCAGGCATGGTAGTAAGCAAAACTTCCAAATCATAGTATAAGATAAGAATAAAATTCAGGAATAAGGAGAAAACACGAGACAAAACATAACAGGTCTCCAAAACACAAATTCTCGGGGCACCTGGGTGGTTCAGTGGGTTAAGCTCCTGCCTTCGGCTCAAGTCATGATCCCAGGGTCCTGGGATCGAGCCCCACTTCAGGCTCCCTGCTCATCGGGGAGTCTGCTTCTCCCTCTCTCTCCCCCTCTGCCTCTACCCCTGTGCATGCTCTTTTTCTCTGAAATAAATAAATAAAAGCTTAAAAAACAAAACAAAGCACCACAATTCTCAAGAAACAACCCATTAGGATTTTACATTTTCCTAGTGACAATTAAGCCAATTTTACTAATGCAATCTAAAAGTCTATGGTTGGGGCACCTGGCTGACTCAGACAGTGGAGTGTACAACTCTTGATCTCAGGGTTATGAGTTCGAGTCCGATACTGGGTGCATAGATTACTTAAAAATAGGGGCGCCTGGGTGGCTCAGTCGTTGGGCGTCTGCCTTCGGCTCAGGTCATGATCCCAGCGTCCTGGGATCAAGCCCCGCACCAGGCTCCCTGCTCAGCGGGAGGCCTGCTTCTCCCTCTTCCACTCCCCCTGCTTGTGTTCCTCTCTCACTGTGTCTCTCTCTGTCAAATAAATAAATAAAATCTTAAAAAAAAAAAAAAAGATTACTTAAAAATAGTATCTTACGGGTGCCTGGGTGACTCAGTCAGTTAAGTGTCTGCCTTCGGCTCAGGTCATGATCTCAGGGTCCTGGGATCAAGACCTGCCATCAGGCTCCCTACTCAGTGGGAAGTCTGCCTCTCCCCCAGCTCATGCTCTCTCTCTCTCTCAAATAAAAATAAGAAATAAAATCTTGGGGCGATTGGGTGGCTCAGTTGGTTAAGCAACTGCTTTTGGCTCAGTTCATGATCCTGGAGTCCCAGGATCGAGTCCCACATCGGGCTCCCTGCTCTGCAGGGAGTCTGCTTCTCCCTCTGCCTCTCCCCCCTCCCACCCGCCTCATGGCTTGTGCTCTCTCACTCTCTCTCTCTCGCAAATAAATGAATAAAATCTTTAAAAATAAAAAATAGGGTGCCTGGGTGGCTCAGTTGGTTGGGCGACTGCCTTTGGCTCAGGTCATGATCCTGGAGTCCTGGGATCGAGTCCCGCATCAGGCTCCCTGCTCAGCAGGGAGTCTGCTTCTCCCTCTGACCTTCCTCCTTCTCATGCTCTCTGTCTCTCATTCTCTCTCTCGCAAATAAATAAATAAAATCTTTTAAAAAATAAATAAATAGTAAAAAATAAAAAATAAAATAAAATCTTAGGGGCACCTGGGTTTTTATTTTAGTTCAGGTCGTGATCTCAGGGTCGTGAGATTGAGCCCCATGTGGGACTTTATGCTCAGCACACAGTCTGCTTAAAACTCTCTCTTCCCCCCTCCTCCACACCCACACTCTCACTTGCGCTCTAAAATAAATCTCTTTAAAAAATAAAATTAAAAGGGTGCCTGGGTGGCTCAGTCAGTTAAGCATCTGCCTTTGGCTCAGGTCATGATCCCAGGGTCCTGGGATCGAGTTCCACAATGGCCTCCCTGCTCCACAGGGAGCCTGCTTCTCTCTGCCTCTGCCTCTCTCTGTGTATCTCATGAAAAAACAAATAAAATCTTTAAAAAATAGGGGCACCTGGGTGGCTTAGTCATTAAACATCTGCCTTCGGCTCAGGTCATGATCCCAGGGCCCTGGGATCGAGCCCTGCTTCAGGCTCCCTGCTCCACGGGAAGCCTGCTTCTCCCTCTCCCACTCCCCCTGCTTGTGTTCCCTCTCTCGCTGTCTCTCTCTCTCTGTCAAATAAGTAAATAAATCTTTAAAAAATAGTAGAAAAATAAAAATAAAATCTTAAAAATAAAGAAATAAGTCTATGGTTTATGATTATAGCAATTCTAAACAAAAATCTCAAACATCACCAATTGTTCTTAACCAGTATTTATTTTACCACTGTTTTTTTTTTAAGATTTTATTTATTCATTTGAGACACAAAGATACAGAGAGACAAACAGAGCATGAATGGGGGAGAGACAGAGGGAGAGGGAGAAGCAGGCTTCCCGCCTAGTAGGGAGCCCGATGCGGGGCTGGATCCCAGGTCCCTGGGATCATGACCTGAGCCAAAGGCAGATGCTTAACGACTGAGCCACTCAGGCGCGCTCTACAGTAAGAATTAAAAATAGAAATTAGGGGTACCTGGGTGGCTCAGTCAGCTGGGCGTCTGCCTTCATGATCTAGGGGTCCTGGGATGGAGCCCCGCCATCTGGCTTTCTGCTCCGCAGGGAGTCTGCTTCTCTCCCCCTCTGCCCCTCCCCCCAACTCATGTTCTCTCTCTCAAATAAATAAAATCTTTAAAAAAATAAATAGGGTGCCTGGGAGGCTCAGTAGGTTAAGCATCTGCCTTAGCTTGGGTCATGATCCCAGGCTCCCTGCTCACTGGGAAGTCTGCTTCTCCCTCTACCCCTCACCCCTGCTCATGATCTCTCTCTCTCTCTCACACTCTCTATAATAAAATCCTTAAAAACCAATCAATAAAAATAAAAACAGGAATTAAATTTTGGACAGGATGCAGAGAAACTGTAACCCTTGTATACTGCTAGTGGAAATGTAAAATGGAACAGCCAGTACGGAAAACAGTATAGCTACCTCAAAAAAAAAAAAATACTATCTCATTCAGCAATTCCACTTCTGAGTATATACAAAAAAAAAAAAAAACTGAAAGTGGGGTGTCAATGAGGTATTTGTATACCCATGTTTATAGCACTATTATACCCAATAGCTAAAAAGTGAAAGCAACCCAAGTTTCTACCAAGAGATAAATGGATAAGCAAAATGTAGCATATACATAAGAGGCTGAGTAATATTCTGGGGTTTTTTATTTTTATTTTTTAGTTTCGTTTTTTTTTTTTTAAGATTTTATTTATTTATTTGACAGAGAGAGACACAGCAAGAGCAGGATCACAAGCAAGGGGAGGGGGAGAGGGAGAGGGAGAAACAGGCTTCCCGCGGAGCAGGGAGCCCGATGCGGGGCTCGATCCTAGGACCCTAGGATCATGACCTGAGCCAAAGGCAGACAACCAACGACTGAGCCACCCAGGTGCCCCTATTTTTTAGTTTTTATGTGGGGCTTGAACTCACAACCCTGAGATCAAGAGTCACATGTTCCACCAACTGAGCCAGCCAGGCACCCCTATTATTCAGCCTTAAGAAGGAAGAAAATTTGGGCGCCTGGGGGGCTCAGTTGGTTAAGCATATGCCTTCAGCTCAGATCATGATTCCAAGGTCCTGGGATCAAGTCCTGCATCGGGCTCCCTGCTCCTTGGGAGCCTGCTTCTCCCTCTGCACCAGCCCCCCCACCCGCATCTCTCATGAATAAATAAAATCTTTTAAAAAAGGGGGGGGGAGAAATTTTTTTTTTTTTTTTTTTTTTTAGTAGGCTCTACACCTAACATGGGGCTTGAACTCATGACTTGGGAGATCCACAGGCTGAACCAGCCAGGTGTCCCAAAAAAGAAGAAAATTCTGACACATGCTACATATGGATGAACCAGGAGCATTATGCTAAGTAAAATAAGCCAGTCACAAAAGGACAAATACTCCATGACTCTACTTATATGAGTTACGAACAATAGTCAAATTCAAAGATTTATTTATGAGAGAGAGAAAGAGCACGAGTGAGAGTGAGCATTGAGGAAGGGTAGAGGAGAGGGAGAGTCTCAAGCAGATACCACACTGAGTACGACCCTTAGGATCCTGACTTAAGCCGAAACCAAGTTTCGTACACTTAACCAACTGTGCCCCTAGGCGCCCCTACAATAAGTCAAATTCATAGTCAAGGAGCACCTGGGTGGCACAGTCGGTTAGGTGTCCAGCTCTTGGTTTTGGCTCAGGTTGTGATCTCAGGACCCTAAGATTCAGGTTCTGCACTCAATGCGGAGTCTGCTTGGGATTCTCTCTCCTCTCCCTGTGCCCCCCTTGTACCCTCCCCTTGTCTCTCTCTCAAATAAATAAATCTTAGGGGAACCTGTATGGCTCAAGTCAGTTAAGCATCTGCCTTCAGCTGATGACCCGAAGGTGCTGGGATCGAGCCCCACATTGGGCTCTCTGCTCAGTGGGGAGCCTGCTTCTCCCTCTCCACTCTGCCCTTCCCCTGCTTGTGCTCTTTCTCTTTCAAATAAATAAATAAAATCTATTAAAAACAAATTAAATAAATAAATCTTTTTAAAAATTCATAGTCAAATCTGAAAGTGGTCACCAGGGGCTGAGAGTTGGAGGGACTGGGGAGTTCTGCTTAATGGTTTTGAAATTTCTGGGAAGATAAAAAGTTCTAAAGAAAGATGGTAGTGCTGATCACAAAACCATCTGAATGTACTTAATTCCAGAGAAATGTACACTTTAAAGCTGTTAAAAGAGCAAATTTTATTTTGTATATTTTACCTCAATTTTTAAAAACAATGCAGCAATGCCTTAAAAGTTTCATTTCCAAGCCCAAATTCTACACTCGGCAAAAATACCAAGTGGGACAACTGGCTGGCTCAATCAGTAGAGCATGTGACTCTTGATCTTGGGGCTATGGGTTCCAGCCCCACAATGAGTGCAGTAATTACTTAAACATAAAACCTAGGGGTGCATGGGTGGTTCAGTCAGTTAAACATCTGTCTTCGGCTCAGATCATGCTCCTGGGGTCCCGGGGTCAAGCCCCTCACAGGGCTCCCTGCTCAGCAGAGAGTCTGCTTCTCCCTCTGCCCCTCACCCCACTTGTGCTCCCTCACTTGCACATGCGCTCTCTTCTCTCTCTCATATAAATAAAATCTTTCAAAAAATAAATAAAATCTAAAAAAAATGGGGGGGGATGCCTGGCTGGCTCAGTTTATAGAGCAAACAAATCTCAGAGTCATGAGTTCAAGCCCACATTGGGCAAGGAGCTTACTTTTAAAAAAATAAATAATAGGGGTGCCTGGGTGGCTCAGTCACTTAAGCATCTGCCTTCGGCGGGTCATCATCCCAAGGTCCTGGGATGGAGCCCTGCTTCGGGCTCCCTGCTCAGTGGGAAACCTGCTTCTTCCTCTCCCTTTGCAGGTCCCCATGCTTGTGCTCACTGTCTGTCAAATAAATAAATAAAATTAATAATAATAAATGTTTAAAAAAATACCAATCAAGGGGCACACCTGGGTGGCACAACTGGCTGAGCGTCCAACTCTTGGTTTCGGCTCAGGTCGTGATCTCAGGGTCACGGGATCAAATCTTGTATAGGTCTCTGTGTGGAGTCTGCCTAAGACTCTCTCCCCTCTCTCTCTCTGCCCCTCCCTTCTGCTCTCACCAGATCTTTAAAAAAAATTTTTTGGGGGGCGCCTGGGTGGCTCAGTTGGTTAAGCGACTGCCTTCAGCTCAGGTCATGATCCTGGAGTCCCAGGATCGAGTCCCGCATCAGGCTCCCTGCTCGGCAGGGAGTCTGCTTCTCCCTCTGACCTTCCCCCTCTCATGCTCTCTGTCTCCCATTCTCTCTCTCAGATAAATAAATAAAAAATCTTTAAAAAAAAAAAATTTTTTTTAATGGGGCACATGGGTGGCTCTGTCAGTTGAGCATCTGACTCTTGATTTCAGCTCAGGTCATCATCTAGGGGTTGTGGGATAGAACGCGGTATTGGGGTCCACGCTGAGCATTGAGTTGGCTTGGGACTCTCTCGCTCCCTCTATCTCTGCCCCTCCACCCCCACTTGCACAAATGCACTTTCTGGAAAATAAATTAGTATTTTTAAATGCCATAAAAATTTTTAAATGCCAATTAGGGGCGCCTGGGTGGCTCAGTTGGTTAAGCTTCCAACTCTTGATTTCAGCTCAGGTCATGAGATCAAGCCCCACATTGGGCTCTGTGCTCAGCAGGGAGTCGGCTTGAGATTCTCTCCTCTCCCTTTGTCCCTGCCCCTGCACACTCACTCCCTCTCTCTACAAATAAAATCTTAAAAAAAAAAAGTACCTATCAATTTAAAGACAAAACCAAGTTGTGTACACATATGCAATAGCTCAGAAAATCAGGACACTCCAGGAACCAACCAAAAACAAAAGAACAAACCAAGGAGAAGCTATTTACAATTAACACCATGAATTACCTACCAATATCCATTCACAACATACTATTTCTCCCTTGCAATCCTCTTGTGAAGAGGGCAGAAAGCTAAATACATAATTTCACAGCCTCCCTTGCAGCTTGGAATGGCCATGGACCACTTTCCTGAAAAACCATCTGAATACTCATAGCACCTTCACTCAGTCCCCTAAAACCGAAAATAAGCCAATGTCCTTCAAAGGCTGAATTATCTGGAGCACAACCATATGGTTGGAATATTTCTCAGCAATAAAAAAAGAATGAAGTATTGATAAACACAACAGAGATAAACCTGAAATATATTGAGAGAATCCAGCCTCAAATTCATTATGATTCAATAGTATTCTATTTTATTTTGACATTATGGAAAAGACAAAACTACAGTGATAGAAAACAGGTGACTGGTTGCCAAGAACGGGGCGGGGGGGATAACAAAGGGGTCCAACAGGGTCCAACACAGGAGAAGGATCACCCCAATGACAGTGAAAAAAGATCAAGAAGACAGCTATTAGGAGGCCTATGAAGCAATGAATTCTAATCAGAGGAAAGAGGGCAACCACAGAGATGCCTCCAAGAAAATGTTTTTGAGAACCCTTAGAATTTGCACATACAAAAGAAAGTATAGAGGTTAATCAATGGTGGGTACCTAGAAAACTAAGGACGGTGGAAAAAAACAATTGTTAATTCCAAAAAAAAAAAAAGGGTGCAACATGGCTCAACTATAACATTTATATTGTTATAATAATATAGACAGTGAATACTGATCTAACCAAAAATCACTATATAATACTGGGAGGACAGAAGAGAAGAAAGTGTCATATAAACTGAAAAAAAGGCGGGAGGGAGGCATAAGAAACACCTAAGAGTTGAAATTGACAGCTTCTGGAGAGTGAGATTCAGGAATAACTCCAAACAAGGTGAAGGATTACTGTGGACATACTGAACATGTTGAAAACAACAAAATGTTTTATTGAAATTTACTATGTGCTACCAAGTTAAATATTTTATATACATTACTCCCAGTAATCCTCAACAACACTCTACAGAACTTGGCATAATTCCCATTTTAAGAATCAGAAATAAAAGTCGGGGGAAGCTTAGGTGGCTTGGTTGGTTGAGCATCCGACTCTTGATTTCCACTCAGGTCATGACTTCAGGGTCATGAGATCGAGCCCCACCTCCAGCTCTGCGCTCAATGTCGAATCTGCTTGTCCCTCTCCATCTGCTCCTACCCGTGCTCGCATTCTCTATCTCTAAAATAAACAAAATCTTAAAAAAAGAAAGAAAGAAAGAAAGAAAGCTAAGAAAGGTTCTACATAGACCATTAAGATGCAATACAGAGAGTCCTAACTGCGTATTTCCTGAGGTACAGAGCCTACAAACCAAACTACATACTATATTATGAAATAACCATTGCCTTCATAATCCTAAACTAGGAAAACAGTGGCAAGAGGGCAAGCTGGAAGAGACAAAACTCTTAACTATGAAAACAAGACACACAGCAACAAGCTCCGAAGTCCATCTGTACCACACCTAACTTTTCAGGATAGTCATATACACTCAGAAAAACAGCAATGTTGAACATTATCATTTAAAATAACATGGAAATGCGCCTGGATGGCTCAGTCAGTTAAGTGTCTGCCTTCTGCTCAGGTCATGATCCCAGGGTCCTGGGATCAAGCCCCACATGGGGCTCCCTGCTCACGAGAGGCCTGCTTCTCGCTCTCTTCCCTGCTTGTGCTCTCTCTCGCTCTCTCTCTCTCAAATAAATAAAATCTTAAAAAATAAAATAACATGGAAGTAAAACCTTTTAAATTTCAAGAATTTTAAATCACTGAATGGAATGTCCATTGGGACTCCAACTAGGTCTTCACTGGTGACCACTATCAATACAGCTTCAGTAAAAAAAAAAAAAAAATAGTGATGAGGAAAAAGCCAAGATAAGTGAGGAAGAGAGACAGCAAACTAAGCATACTTGAAAGACGTGGTAGCTAGGAGATAAAGAGCATCAAAGAAGAGTTTTGCAAGGATGAAGAACACTGGGGCGCCTGGGTGGCTCAGTCGTTTAAGTGTCTGCCTTCAGTTCAGGTCATGATCCTGAAGACCCAGGATCGAGCCCCACGTTGGGCTCCCCGCTCAGCAGGGAATCTGCTTCTCCCTCTGACCCTCTTCCCCTCTTGTGCTCTCCTCAAATAAATAAAATCTTAAAAAAAAAAAAAAAAAAAAGGATGAAGAACACTGATCTAGTCTAATATATGCTAAGCCCCTTGAGGACAGTGTTTATTTCTGTCCCATCACCCTTGTTCTTCTGGGGCCGAACATGGGAGGTACGCACAATTTAATACATACATATTTACTGAACAAAAGAGACCTAGGGGTACCTGGCTGGCTCACTGTGTAGAACATGCAAGTCCTGATCTCCAGGTCGTGACTTTGCACCTGAAGTTGGGTGCAGAGATTACTAAAAAAAAAAAAGAAATTAAAAAAGAGAGGGGGCGCCTGGGTGGCTCAGTCAGTTAAGCAACTGCCTTCAGCTCAGGTAATGATCTCCAGGTCCTGGGATGGAGCCCTGCCTCGCCTTGGGATCCCTGGTCAGCGAGAAACCTACTTCTCCCTCTTCCTCTGCCCCCGCCCCCTACATGTGCTCTCTCTTTCTCTCAAAAAAATAAATTAAAAAATCTTTTTAAAAATTTTAAATAAAAAAAAGAGAGAGACACCTATGCATGGGCTGAAGAGATAACTGAGAGGCAACACATTTGAGACAGCAATGAAGGAAAATGATCCACTTGGAGAAAAAGAGGGATCTGTCACCATACCCAGCAGAATGAAGAAAAAGAGAGGCATAAGAGCAGCTAAATTTTTATGATTAGGAGAGACAGTCAACAGAGTTTGTTGTATTGGTCTTTAATTTTTAGTAAAATAGACAAAAACATCTGCAGAGAAGGAATACTAGATGGGGGGTGGGTAGAGGAATATAAGAAAATGGCAAAGGTTTGTGACAATTACTAAGGTGAATATAAGGGGAAATCAATAGAAAACAAGTAAAAAGAACTGAAGAGTGACACAGAGGATCCCAAGTGAAAGCAGAAATCCTGAATATACATATAGTGCCGTTAATCCACATATTAACCATGAAAGCAAATCAAACATCAGAAATTCAGAATCACAATTTAACTGAATAATCAAGGGAGATGTGGGTTAAGATGAATAAATCCCTTGTTGAAATATCCACAAGGGATGCCTGGGTGGCTCAGTCGGTTAAGCATCTGCCTTCAGCTCAGGGCATGATCCCAGAGTCCTGGGATCGAGTCCCACATCCAGCTCCTTGCTCAGCAGGGAGCCTGTTTCTCCCTCTGCCTGCCGCTCCCCCTACTGCTTGTGCGCTCTCTCTCTCACTGACAAAAATAAAATTTAAAAATTTACCATGTGGTAACTGAAATATCCCACAAAATAAAAGAATTTGGATTTTAAACAGGAGTCCATTTATTCGGGGCACCTGGGTGGCTCAGTCAGTTAAGCGTCTGCCTTCAGCTCAGGTCATGATCCCAGGGTCCTGGGATTGAGCCCCACACTGGGCTCCCTGCTCGGCAGGAGGCCTGCTTCTCCTCCCTCTCCCACTCCCCCTGCTTGTGTTCCCTCTCTCACTGTCTCTCTCTCCATCAAATAAATAAATAAAATAAAATAAAATAAAATAAAATAAAATAAAATAAAATAAAATAAAATAAAGAAGAGTCCATTTATTCAAGGCATAGATGATGTCACCAGGTGAAGAGCTGCTCATACCTACCCCTAACACTGGGGCCCTTTCCAATAAGCTTCAATAAATTTGAAAATATCCTTCCTAAAGAAGGCTCTCCAGCTTATTACAATCCTAGCTGCAAGATTCACAATCTCTGTCTTGCCCCCTGCTCAAAATAAAGCTGTTACCTTTCTAGCCCTGTCCGCCATGGTGCTTAGCAGCCAGGAATGCATGGTCTCAGACATGTTTACCAAGTAAAACACTGATTTGAGGGGCGCCTGGGTGGCTCAGTCATTAAGCATCTGCCTTCGGCTCAGGTCATGATCCCAGGGTCTTGGGATCGAGCCCCGCATCGTGCTCCCTGCTCAGCGGGGAGTCTACTTCTCCCTCTCCCACTCCCCCTGCTTGTGTTCCATCTCTCGCTGTGTCTCTCTCTGTCAAATAAATAAATAAAATCTTTAAAAAAAAAAAAAAAGATTCACAATCTCACTAAAGGTAAAAATAACATGTTTAAATAATATATATATATATTTTTAAGATTTTATTTATTTGCTTGAGAGAGAGAGCATGCAAGAGAGTGAGGGCAGAGGGAGAGGGAGAAGCAGACTCCCCGCTGAGCAGAGAGCCTGATGCGGTGCTTGATCCCAGGACTCCAAGATCATGACCTAAGCCAAAGGCAGACGCTTAACCCAGTGAGCCACCCAGGCGCGCCTTAAATAATGTTTTTCATTAAATATGTGTTTCATTCTGGGTGCCTGGGTGGCTCAGTCGGTTAAGTGTCTGCCTTTGGCTCAAGTCATGATCCCAGGGTCCTGGGATTGAGCCCCCCATTGGGCTCCCTGCTCAGCAGGGAGTCTGCTTCTCCCTCTCCTTCTGCCCCTCCCCTCCAATTCGTGCTCATGCGCACGCTCGCTCTCGCTCTCAAATAAATAAAATCTTCAAAAAAATAAAGATGCGTTTCATTCTAGTATTTTGAGTCTCATTAAACCTTCTGGGTCATTAAGTACTTAGACAATTTGGTGAAAAGTATGGACTCTTCCCCCAGAAAAACACATATGCATGCACAATTCTACCTTGTGAAAATTTCAGTAGGTTTAGATCTCTCATACCCTTCTCCAAAGCAATAGACAACCCCATTCCACCACCCCCCTCAATGTCCACGGATGCCCAGGCTAAAAACCATGCTCTAAAAATTAGAAGTACTCTCATGGGGCCTGGCTGGCTCAGTCAGAAGAACACATGACTGCTGATCTCTGGGTTGGGAGTTCGAGATCCATGTTGGGGGTAGAGACTGCTTAAAAAAAAAAAAAGTTTAGGGGAGCCTGGGTGGCTCAGTCAGTTAAGTGTCTGCCTTCAGCTCGGGTCATGATCCCAGGGTCCTGGGATCGAACCCCGTGTCGGGCTCCCTGCTCCGCGGGAAGCCTGTTTCTCCCTCTCCCATCCCCCTGCTTGTGTTCCCTCTCTCGCTGGGTCTCTGTCAAATAAATGGTATCTTAAAAAAAAAAAAAGCTTAGAAGAACTCTAAAATATACTTAAACCTGGGGCCCTTATTCTTTTTTTTTTTTTTTAAGATTTTATTTATTTATTTGCGAGAGAGAGAATGAGAGACAGAGAGCATGAGAGGGAGGAGGGTCAGAGGGAGAAGCAGACTCCCTGCCGAGCAGGGAGCCGGATGCGGGACTCGATCCTGGGACTCCAGGATCATGACCTGAGCCGAAGGCAGTCGCTTAACGAACTGAGCCACCCAGGCGCCCTAGGGCCCTTATTCTAAAGGGCATCCCTGATCAGGCAAATTTAAAATTGTAACTGCAAGGGCACCTGGCTGACTCAGTCAGTAGAGCATGCAACTCTTAATCTCTAGGGGTCATGAGTTCAAGCCCCACGCTGGGTATAAAGATTACTTAAAATATAACTGCTAAATTAGTTATGAATCAAATCTCATAATTATCGGGCGCCTGGGTGGCTCGGTTGGTTGAGCGACTGCCTTCGGCTCAGGTCATGATCCTGGAGTCCCTGGATCGAGTCCCGCTTCGGGCTCCCTGCTCGGCAGGGAGCCTGCTTCTGCCTCTGACCCTCCCCCCTCTCATGTGATCTCTCTCTCTCATTCTCTCTGTCTCAAATAAATAAATAAAATCTTTAAAGAAAAAAAAAATCTCATAATTATCACTTTTTATATGGGCTCTCTTCTCTGCTCCCCTAAAAACAAAAGGCACCTGTTTTGCTCCCAAAGGAAAAATTAAGGGAAAACTCATACTCTAACCCTCAAAAAAACTTACACCTAGGGGCGCCCGGGTTGCTCAGTCGTTAAGCGTCTGTCTTCGGCTCAGGTCATGATCCCAGGGTCCTGGGATCGAGTCCAGCATCGGGCTCTATGCTCAGCAGGGAGTCTGCTTCTCCCTCTGCCCCAACCCCTGCTCATGCTTGCTCACTTTTGCTCTCACAAAAATAATCTTTTAAATAAAATAAAAAATAAATCTTAAAAAATATTATTGCTATCCCCATTTATACAGAAGCACAGACAAAATATTCCTCAAAATAAACAAGTGAACAATGTATGAGTTGGCTCAACCCCTCAAAATTCTATGCTATGGCCTGTAGCAAAACTTCTAGATACACACAAAAAAAGAAAAATCAATGGATAAAAATTAAGTATATGTACCTAAATGCCAGCTAACAGAAAAAAGTCAATTTCTACGAAATTGTCTATGACTACTTTTGCACTACGATGGCAGTACTGAATAGCTCTAACACAAGCAAGGCAGAAATATTGACTACCTGGCCCTTAACAGAAAGTGTTCCAACCCTTTCAAAAAATATATAAATAAATAAAGATTTTATTCATTTATTTGACAGAGAAAGAGAGCACAAGCAGGGGAAGCAGCAGGCAGAGGGAGAGGGAAAAGCAGACCCCGCACTGAGCAGGGAGCCCAATGCGGGGCTTGATCCTGGGAGCATGACCTGAGCCAAAGGCAGACACTTAATGGACTAAGCCACACAGGCACACCTGTTCCAATGCTTTTTAAAAGGTTCATGTGTAAGAGTGATAAATCTCCCTCAACTACATATTTAACTTAACTCCCATCAAAATTCTAACAAGGTTGTGTTTTTTTCAAGTTAATTTACATTCTTTAGTAATCTCTACACCAAAGTGGGGCTCAAACTCACAACGTGGAGATATAGAGTCAGACACTCCTCTGACTAAGCCAGCCAGGCACACCCCTCTAATAACGTTTTATTGTCTAAAACCTGACTAGCTGATTCTAAATTAACACGGGGAGCGAACAGTCAACACCAGTCAAGATACTCCTTCAAGGGCGCCTGGGTGGCTCAGTCGTTAAGCGTCTGCCTTCGGCTCAGATCATGATCCCAGGGTCCTAGGATTGGGCCCTCGCATCGGGTTCCCTGCTCGGCGGGAAGCCTGCTTCTCCCTCTCCCACTCCCCCTGCTTGTGTTCCCTCTCTTGCTGTGTCTCTGTCAAATAAATAAATAAAATCTTTAAAAATATATAATTTCTGGGCGCCTGGGTGGCTCAGTTGGTTAAGCGACTGCCTTCGGCTCAGGTCATGATCCTGGAGTCCCGGGATCAAGTCCCACATCGGGCTCCCTGCTCGGCAGGGGGTCTGCTTCTCCCTCTGCCCTCTTCCCTCTCGTGCTGTCTCTCATTCTCTCTCAAATAAATAAATAAAATCTTAAAAAAAAAAAAAAAGAAAAAAAAATATATAATTTCTTTTTTTTTATTTTATTTATTATTTGAGATAGAGTGAGAGCCAGGAGCCAGAAGGAGAGGGAGAAGCAGACTCCACACCAAGCAGGCCCAATGTGGGACTCAATCCCAGGACCCTGAGATCTTGACCTGAGCCGAAGGCAGACATTTAACTGACTGAGCCATTCTGGCGCCCCACAGATATAATTTCTAACAGAGATGGCAGTACATGTGATGAGAAAAGGTAAACTTTTAAAGAAGTGAGGTTGAAAGGAGTGGTTGATTATACTTTTTTAAAAAATGATTTTTTATTAGACCATACATTAAAAAGCCAATTTTAGGGGCGCCTGGCTGCCTCAGCCAGAGGAGCATGCAACTCTTGATATCAGGGTTTTGAGTCTGGGCCCCACATTGGATGTACAGATTAATTAAAAATAAAATCTTAAAAAAAAAAAGCCAATTTACAAGGGGCACCTGGATGGTTAAGTCAGTTAAGCGTCTGACTTCAGCTGAGGTCATTATCTCAGGGTTCTGGGATCAAGCCCCACATTGGGTTCCCTGCTCGGCGGGGAGTATGCTTCTCCCTCTCCCTCTGCCCCTCCACCCACCCCCCTCATGCTCTCTCTCTCGAATTAAAAAAAAAAAAAAGCCAATTTACAAGTATTTTAATGATATACAAAAAGCAAAATTACAAATTTCAGGAAACAGGGCGCCTGGGTGGCTGAGTCGGTTAACCATTTGCCTTCAGCTCAGGTCATGATCCCGGGGTCCTAGAATCAAGTCCCGCATTGGGCTCCCTGCTCAGCTGGGAGTCCGCTTCTCCCTCTCCCTCTGCCCCTCCTTCCTGTTCATGTGCTCCCTCTCGCTCTCTCAAACAAACTCTTAAAAAAAAAAAAAAAGGAAAGAAAAATACTATGGGGCATCTGGAAGCTCAGTCAGAAGGGTATGTGACTCTTGATCTCTCTCGAGCCCCTGTTGCTATAACAATCTAGCATTATTTAATGAAGGTGAACATGTATATACCCTATGATTTAGCAATTCCACTTCCTGGCTTATACCCCCTCCCCAAGATATATATACCTCTAGCACATCTATACCAAAAAACATGTAACTAGTATGTTCAAGGCAACAATCCAAACACCATCTTCAATATATTCCTACCAAGGAATACTATAAAGCAGTGAAAATGGATAATAGCCATACACATGTTGGCTGAGTCTCAGTAACATACTCTAAGGGAAAATGAAAAAGAAAACACAGTGACTGAAGAATATACATACTATGGTTACATTAATACTCAGAAGCATAAATAATTATTAATTTTGTAAAAAGGTGTTAAAATTATAAGGAAAAGCAAGGAAAGGATAAACTCAAAATTCTGGATAGGGGTTCACTTTACCTAATTCACAGGTTGGGACTGGGAAGTAGCAGACCATGAATTTCAAAAGATTTTTTTCTTAACTAGGTCATGGTACATGAATATTTTTTTTGTTCTTCATATTTATGTATTTTATAAATGTTGATCATTGATTATACACTTCTTCACATAAAATCTCTGAAGTCAACACGTTACAATCATCAATATCTAAGTATTCTATATACTCAATATTTGATAAAAATTTAAAGTAATGTATACTTGAAAAACAATCAATCAGAAAATAACAATCTGCCCTAATAAACAAACATGCAAAATTAAAATGCAAAGTTTCATGATCATTTTCATTTCTGGCCTAGTGACCCAGAAGGATAAAGATAAATAGTTCAAATAGAATAGATCACACTAACAAGCCCTTAAGTTTCTATCAAAGTCCATTTAAAATATTCCACAACAGGCTACAGATTTCTAGAATTTTATTTCCTAATGCTTTTAATATATTAGCTTCTCTTTAAATACAACAGTACTTATATACAATATGTATTTTAGTTTACTATTTTTTCTAAATTTAAATTTCCTTCCTAATCATATCATAAATAAGACCAGACACTCATCTTGTTTTGTTCCTTTCACTACTTAGTAGCTACCAATATAAGAGACATTTGGTAAGTGTGTTGAAATAACATGCTACAAAAGCTGGTAACTTTTAGAAATTAAGAATGATCTGAGAAAGAACAAATCCTAGCAGAGCCAATGATTCCAAAAAGAACAATAAATGGAATTCTATTTTCCAGAACAATCAATTACAGAGACCTCAAAACAAGCTTTCCTATGATGTGGAACAATGTTCCCCTATTTGTAAATCTTACAGATCTCAGGTTAATGAAATGACACTATACTAGCATTTCTAGGTATCTTTTTGACCTGTGTATCTTTTCTTAAAGAGCCACCCAGGTGCCCCTTGACCTGTGTATCTTAAAATAGAGGAGACTAACTGAAATTCAGTGTACGAATTCAGGCATCCACAAGAAAAATTATGTTCCTGAAAACTATTTTAGCTAGAAAAGGTCTGACAAACTTCTTCTAAGTTAGCTATCCTAGTATTATTTACTTATTTTCTCAATAGGTCCTCTGTTAATTGGAATGCTAGATAAAAGCAACAGACATATTACTACACTGCCTTTTACATAAACTGGAATAGTAAATAACCAATTAAAAAGAATATATCGGGGCACCTGGGTGGCTCAGTCGTTAAGCATCTGCCTTCAGCTCAGGTCATGATCCCAGGGTCCTGGGATCGAGCCCCACATCGGGCTCCTTGCTCAGCGGGAAGCCTGCTTCTCCCTCTCCCACTCCCCCTGCTTGTGTTCCCTCTCTCGCTGTCTATCTCTCTGTCAAAAAATAAATAAAATCTTTAAAAAAAAAAAAAAAGAATATATCACATGCCAAATATTCTGATTTAAAACTTAATATATTGGGTTTTTTTTAAGATTTACTATTTGAGATAGAGTGCATGCACATGTGTGCGTGCGGGGCGGGGGGGGGGGGGGCAGAGGGAGAGGGAGAGCATCTCAAGCAGACTCCCCAGTGAGCCATTGCACAACCCTTAGATCATGACCTGAGCCAAAATCAAGAGTCAGACACTTAACCAACTGAGCCACCCAGGCGCCCCAAAACTTACTGTATTTGAATCTGTCTCTCCGTCAGTATCAGTACACATTTTGAATCTTTTTTCTGAGTTCAGCCATTTTGATAGTTTGCTGGTTTGGGTTTACTGTTTTGGTTGTATTATATGGAACAAGGTTAACTGTTTTGCCATGATTATTTTTAGAGCTTTCTCTGAGTTTAGTGTTCTCCAATATGAATAAATACACATGAACAAATACACTTAACTATAAAGTACCAACACATGTTAAAACATATTAATATTTCTGGGATGCCTGGGTGGCTCAGTCAGTTAAGCGTCTGCCTTGGGCCCAGGTCATGATACCAGGGTCCTGGGATCAAGTCCCGCATTGAGCTCCTTGCTCAGTGGGGAGCCTGCTTCTCCCTTTGCCTGCCGCTCCCCATACTTATGCTCTCTCTTTCTAATAAAACCTTTAAAATTTATATATATGCATATATGTATATACACACACACATACATACATATATATCAGTATTTCTGAAATAAAGGGATTACTTGATTATTTCTAAAATCACCTCTGAGCACTATGTAATTCTATCTTAAGTATCTAAAGTTAAACATCCAATCAAAATCTGAGTGGTGTTCCTGGAGTAAAACTTTAAAAAGTCATTTTTAGTTTACATAGATTTCCAAACAGTTGCTTTTCTACTGAAGAACCTTTTCTCATTCATCTTTTGAACTGTTTATTCCCCTATGCTCTCATTTATGAAAATAAACTAGGTACATTAAATATAACAAAATAAGAATTTCTTCTTACGGGAGTGCCATCTGGTGATAAAAATCTGCATGTACAGAAATAAACTTAAGCTAAGTAGAATGGATGCTAAGATTGAGTTTTCTGACTTACCAAAAAAAGACTTTAACTCTTAACAGCCTTGCTATTACAGCCAAACATTTGATATAATGTACCTGAATCTTCATTTGTCAGTCAGCAAAACCATAAACTTTATGTTTCACTGCCTCAGTATAAACATTAAGACTTTATATCTCCATTGCAATCATCAATCCTCAATCCACATTCAATGTATGTAATTAGACTATAAATAATGTCCCCAGTTCCATGGCTGAACCAGAATTTGAGCCACCCAGGCAACCCAAGCATCCAACTCTTGATTTCAGCTCAGGTCATGATCTCAGGGTCCTGAGATTGAGCCCTGAATCGGGCTCCATGCTCAGCAGGGAGTCCGCTTGAGATTCTCTCTCTCCCTCAACCCCTCCCCCTGCTTACTCACTCACTCAAATAAATAAATCTTAAAAAAAAAAAGTCCTGGGGGACACCTGCGTGGCTCAGTCGGTTAAGCATCTGCCTTCGGCTCGGGTCATGATCCCAGGGTCCTAGGGTCAAGTCCCACATTGGGCTCTTTGCTCAGTGCAGAGCCTGCTTTTTCCTCTGCCCCTCCCCCTTTGTGCTCACTTTCATGCTGACAAATAAAATCTTTTAAAAAAAAATTAAAAATTGGGCGCCTGGGTGCCTCAGTTGGTTAAGCAACTGCCTTCGGCTCAGGTCATGATCCTGGAGTCCCAGGATCGGGTCCCACGTTGGGCTCCCTGCTCGGCAGGGAGTCTGCTTCTCCCTTTGACCCTCCCCCCTCTCATGCTCTAGCTCATTCTCTCTCTTAAATAAATAAATAAAATCTTTAAAAATAAAAAAATTAAAATAAAAATAATTTTAAAAATTAATAAAAATAGAAATAAAAAAAGTCCTGGGGCACCTGGCTGGCTCAGTCGGTCGAATATGCTACTCTTGATCTCAGGGTCATGAGTTCATGCCCCACATTGGGTGTAACTTACCTTTAAAAATACAAATTAAAAAAATCTTATTTAATGCTTCAGATGTCCAGCAAAAAACCTCCAAAGATAAAACTGGGAGTTTACAAAGCAAGCACAGAAGAAAAAAAAAAAAGTGCTACTGAAATCCTATGGAAAAACAGAGCCCAGGCGCAGCTGGGTGGCTCAGTCCATTGGGCATCTGCCTTCAGCTCAGGTCATGATCCCACGGTCCTGGGATTGAGCCCAGAGTTGGGCTTCCTGTTCAGCCAAGGAGTCTGCTTCTCCCTCTTCTCCCTCTCCCTCTGCCCCTCCCCCTGCTCGTGTGCTGGCTCTCTCAAATAAATAAATAAAATCTTTTTAAGAAGAGGGAAAAAAAAAAAGAGCCCAGAAAATATATTAACAGGGTGTTGTGATTCAACAAACTTTCTTATACTAATTTTAGGGGCGCCTGGGTGGCTCAGATGGTTAAGCCTCTGCCTTCAGCTCAGGTCGTGATCCCAGGGTCCTGGGATCGAGTCCCACATCCGGCTCTCTGCTCAGCGGACAGCCTGCTTCTCCCTCTCCCTCTGCACCTCCCCCTGCTCATGCTCTCTCTCTCTGTATCTGTCTCAAATGAATAAAGAAAAAAAAACTTTCTTATACTAATTTTATATATAAATCTTCTGGAGACAGTGAATTCACAAATCAAAAGCGTAAGTTATCAAAGTAATTATCAACACCTTTAAAAACTGTTACCACCAATGAATTATAAAATGAACAAGGCAAGGAAACTAGACTATAAAACCTTTAACATACTGTCATCACATGGGGAAATTCTATGTCCTTTCTTCTGGACACAGAGTTATGTGTAGTAAATAGCAATAAGCACCCAGTTGCCAGACCAAAGGAATCCAGTTTACACTTGTGTCCCATCCCCTCTATCACTCTCCACCCACAAGAACTACTACCCTCAAACATGTTCCAAGAGAATTCTTAGAATAGAAACAGACAAGAGCAAGAGATTCTAAAAATAATCCAGGAGAAACTCATACATATCTCAGGTTCTTGAAGTGAAGGAAACACCAGGTTATTTCAATCTATTCAACCGAATTTTAAAACCCTTATTTACCTCGATTCATCCGAAGTAAATTAAAGATGGGACAGATTAACAGCAGGTAAGAACTGCTACATGTTTAAGCTCTTTAAAAACACTGCCAGCAAAATACCATATAAAGCTTCCTAGATTATCTCAAGTGTAGGAATAGTCTAAATTATTTGTTATATAAGGAAAGTAAGCCAGGAGAATAAACTAACTTGATTAAACTACAGACTTCCTCTGTAGAACGGGTATTTTTAGAAAACGTTTTATTAACTGCTGTTTTTTTCAAGGACTTTTTAAAAGATAAGGTACCTCAGTGAAACAGGGGCATTTAAAGTGATTCTAGAGTTTAGAATGAACTGAAAATGGTTAACAACAGCCACTTGCACTTATACTGAAGCTTAAATACCACAAATTCATCCTAAGAGGACCCTAACTTTAAGCCAAAGGGGGGGGGGTGAGTGGGTGGATAAAAATTTATTTAAAAACCATGTAATATCATACCATAAAAGAAAAACAAGGGCACATCTGATCATTCTGAAAATTTACAGAACACTTTTTGATAACATGCTGAGAACTATGAAGATTTTGCTGAAAGCACCAACCACCAAAGTGCTTTATTTAAGATAGTGTCGCCAAGTGTCAGCAATGGAAGATAGCTCTAAAACCAGGAGACTCACACAATGGTGGGGGGTATCTCATCTACTGCATCAAAAAAAAATCTACATTCCAGAAACAGCAAAGTGAATGTCTCTTTTTCAAAGAGAATGTAATTAACTCAAGTCAACATAAATTAGTCAGCTAAGGGCTCAACTACTAAAAACAAAATATACAATTTGTGTTCAAGAAACAAGTCTCCATCAAGAATGCTCAGAGGTGCGCTGTTCACTCAGTCCTAAGACCAGTGGCACCGGGACTATCTTAGGAATAGGGGTCCTTCATCTTTATGAAAATTTCATTCATTCATTCATTCTCAAAAGCCTAAAACCCTTAAGCAAGTAAAATAATAACAGCTGCAAACACATACTGTTTACTATGTGCCAGATACTACTGAAGGGCTTTATATACGCAGTATTAAGTCATTAATCTTACAAACAACACTGAAGTACACACTAATACATACTCCCATTTTACAGACAGGAAACTGAGATACACAGATTCACAGCTAGCCAGTGGTAAAGCCAAGATTCAAATCCAGGTCATCTGCCTCCACAGTCTGTACTCTTAATCACTATGCTATGCTGCAAAGCTAATTGTTAATTATAGATATACAAGACTCCAACTCAGCTTCCTCTTCTTTAAAGCAGTATGACTGGGGCGCCTGGGTGGCTCAGATGGATGGGCTTCTGCCTTCAGCTCGGGTCGTGATCCCAGGGTCCTGGGATCGAGCCCTACGTCGGGCTCCCTGCTCCGCGGGGGGCCTGCTTCTCCCTCTCCCACTCACCCTGCTTGTGTTCCCTCTCTCGCTGTGTCTCTCTGTCAAGTACATAAAATCTTTAAAAAAAAAAATAAAAAATTTAAAAAATTAAAAATAAAGCAGTGTAACTACTGTCAGCATCACCTACATAGCTCATACCTGATATGACAGATCTGGTTCTGGGTCAGTATCTCACCTATCTTCCCAGCCTTTCAGATACCCACAGGCGCTCCCTTGGATCTATATTGTACCGTTGTTGTTATCAGTTCTGTTTCATTATTTGTATTAAGTTCCAATTTGTGTTCTTGCTTTTCGTATTAAGAAAATACCCATTTGGGTGCCTGGGTGGTTCAGTCGTTAAGCATCTGTCTTCGGCTCGGGTCATGATCCTAGGGTCCTGGGATTGAGCCCCGCATCGGGCTCCCTGCTCAGCAGGGGGGCCTGTTTCTCCCTCTTCCACTCCCCCTGCTTGTGTTCCCTCTCTCTCTGTCAAATAAATAAATAAAATCTTAAAAAAAAATACCCATTGGGGTGCCTGGGTGACTCAGTCGGTTAAGTGTCCGACTCTTGATCTCAACTCAGGTCTTGACCACAGGGTCGTGAGTTCAAGCCCAGTGCTGGGCTCCACACTGGGTGTGGAGCTTACTTAAAAAAAAAAAAAGACAAGACCCATTAAACAAAAATAGAAAAGACCCATTATTCTCACAAAAGAAATTCATTTATTCATTCCTATAAGAACAGGACTGGTTTATAATGAGAACTTCAAGGGGGTGCCTGGATGGCTTATTCAGGAGAGCATGTGACTCTTGATTTTGGGGTCCTGAGTTCAAGCCCCATGTTGGATGTAGCTATTACTAAAAAAAAAAAAACTTAAAAAATATATTTTGGGGTGTTTGGCTGGCTCAGTCGGTGGAGCATGTGACTCCTGAACTCAGGGTTGTGAGTTCAAACCCCACATTGGGTGTAGAGATTACTTAAAAATAAAATCTTAAAAAAAAAAAAAAAGAATTTCAACTGATTTGGGAAGCCCAGAGCAGCCAACAAGAGGAACTCTACATCCCCAACCCAGGAGACAATAAGGCAGGCTAGGGTGCCAAAACACTCTAGTATGAGACCCAACTCCATGCAACTAAACTGCTTGTGCTCTACATGACAGGAGCTGACCAAGCTGATACTTTTATTCTCCACAGCTGCTGAGGGCAGGGTCAAGCCTCAAGCAGCTGGTGAACAAGGTTAACTACCCTACAGCCAAGCTCCACTGACAGAGGAGCACAACATTACCTGCTATTCTGTGCATATAATCTGCCCATGGAAAAGTGCTTGTGAACTCAACACTACAGGACATCAAAAATTATTTAAGTCACATTTCCTCTTTCAGGTTACCTAAGGTCAGGGAGGAAAAAGTAATTTTATCTATCACTGCTTCCATATTATCTGTCCCATTCCTGCTGCTTATTTCTTAGCTTTAAACCCTGGGTTTTACCCAGAACCCCGCTCAAGCAGCTACCTTACTACTATCCCTTGGAAAAGTCTCTGATTGGGGCATCTGGGTGGCTTACTCAGTTGAATGGCTGCCTTCAGCTCAGGTCATGATCCCGAAGTCCCGGGGCTGAGCCCCACATCAGGCTCCCTGCTCAGTGGGGAGTCAGCTTCTCCCTCTGCTCCTCACTCAACTCTCCTCCCCTCTCTCTCAAAACAAAAACAAAAACAAATACAAAAGTCTCTGATTATTCATGATCAGTCTTAACCCCTTTTAATCGCCCTTTTTGTTATGCTACATAGGATCTCACAAGACTTATTAGGTTATAAGAATAGTATACTCTTTAAAAAAAAGTACTATAGGGGCGCCTGGGTGGCTGAGTCGTTAAGCGTTTGCCTTTGGCTCAGGTCATGATCCCAGGGTCCTGGGATCGAGTCCCACATCGGGCTCCCTGCTCCGCGGGAGGCCTGCTTCTCCCTCTTCCACTCCCCCACTTGTGTTCGTTATCTCACTGTGTCTCTGTCAAATAAATAAATAAAATCTTCAAAAAAAATTAAATAAATACAAAATTAAAAAAGTACTATACTCTTAATTTACATTACATTCAAACAAGCACCCCCCACATACCAAGAGGATACCTTCCTTTAGAGAGTTACTACTCCACAGCCAAGGGAGTAAAGGGTCTGTTTTATAAAGTAAAAAAATTTTTAATTATAAGAAAGACTATAACCAGATTAAAATAGAATTTCTAAAAATCCCTTTACCAGAACAAAATATTAATAATGCCTTCCTCATAAATCCAGTAGTAATTCTTATTAAACAGAGACACAGGGGCGCCTGGGTGGCTCAGTCGTTAAGCGTCTGCCCTCGGCTCAGGTCATGATCCCAGGGTCCTGGGATCGAGCCCCACATAGGGCTCCCTGCGCAGCAGGTAGCCTGCTTCTCCCTCTCCCACTCCCCGTGCTTGTGTTCCTTCTCACACTGTCTGTCAAATAAATAAATAAAATCTTAAAAAAAAAAAAACAGACACATACAAAATCACTATTATCTTGCTCTACTTATATCAGACTCTGTTTACCTTCTTATATATTATTCTCTGGTCTCCCCCCAACACACACACACCAGAGTTTGTACCTTACCCACATATACAAGAGCACATCTACAGTCCACTTTCTGCTTTCAATTTCCATTTCTGAAACCTTCCAAGTTCCTCACAGGCTCTAGCAATAAGGAATTACTGGATGCTATTATCTCTTGCCATTTCTGATCCTGGAGTTGCACAGCGGGCCTGAAGAACCAGGAGAATGGCAAAACAAGTTAAGAAGGAGCCCAGGGGCGGCTGAGTGGCACAGTTAAGCCTCTGCCTTTGGCTCAAGTCATGATCCTGGGGTTCTGGGATGGAGCCCCGCATCAGGCTCTCTGCTCAGCAGGGGAGTCTGCTTCTCCCTCTCCCTCTGCCCATCCCCCGCTCTCTCTCTCAAAATAAGTAAGATCTTAAAAAAGGGGGGGGGGAAGCCCAGAAAAACTGCAACTCCATGAAACACTAGAAAGTCTCAACCCAGGTTTGTCACTATACTCATTAGCTAAATATGCCATTCTACCCATGTCCAAATGTTAACAAGCGTATCTCCAGAAGCATCAGGAATTTCTCACAAACAAAGTTTAAGAATCTTGAACAGTGGATCACTATCCATCACCATCCCTGGCTGCACAGTACAATCACTTGGGCAACTTCTAAAAAATGAAACCAAATAAAAAATTAAAATTAAAGCAAGCAAGCAAGAAAGAAACCAGGTCCTATTAAAATCAGAGCTACTCAGAATAGGACTCAGATATCAATATTATTTTTTAAGGTTCTCCCAGTAGTTCCTAGAAAGTTAAAGAGTTACCATATGACCAAGCAATTCCACTTCTAGGTACAGACCCAAGAGAATTGAAAACATACGTTTGCCAAGAAATGTGCACATGAATGTTCACAGCAGCATTATGACAAAAAGCAGAAACAACCCAAATGCCCTATCAACTGATGAATGGATAAACAAGTAAGGAATAACCACACATTATTCAAGTACTAAAAGGAACAAAGTTCTGGGGTGCCAGGCTGGCTCAGTCAATGGAGCATGCAACTCTTGATCTCATGATGGTGGATTCAAGCACCATGATAGGTGTAGAGCCTACTTTAAAAATTAAATTAAGGGGCACTTGGGGCGCCTGGGTGGCTCAGTCGTTAAGCGTCTGTCTTCGGCTCGGGTCATGATCCCAGGGTCCTGGGATCAAGCCCCGCATCGGGCTCTCTGCTCTGTGGGAAGTGTGCTTCTCCCTCTCCCCCTGCTGTGTTCCCTCTCTCACTGTCTGTCAAATAAATAAATAAAATCTTTTTTAAAATTAATTAATTAATTAAGGGGCACTTGAGTGGCTCAGTCGGTTAAGGTCTGCCTTCCGCTCAGGTCATAATCCAAGGGTCCTGGGATCAAGCCCTGCATAAGGCTCCCTTACTAAGTGGGGACCCTTCCTCTCCCTCTGCCTCTGCTGCCCCTCTGCATGTGCTCTCTCACTCTCTGTCAAATAAATAAAATCTTTAAAAAAGTAAAATTAAATTAAAGGAATAAAGTTCTGATACATGCAATAATATGGACGAACCTTGAAAACATTATCCAAGGTGACAGAAAAAGACCACATAATTATTATTCCATTTAAAGGTAATATCCAGAATACGCAAATCCAGAGGCAAAAGTAAATTAGTGATTACCAGGGGTTAGCAGCAGGGAAAAATAAGCATTGATTGCTAATGGGTTGGGTTTCTTTTCAGAGTGATGAAAATACTTTTTTTTTAAAAAAGATTTTTATTTATTTATTTGACAGAGAGAGAGAGAGCGAAAGCAGGAACACAAGCAGTGGGAGTAGGAGAGGGAGAAGCAGGCTTCCCGCCGAGCAGGGAGCCCGATGTGGGACTCGATCCCAGGACCCTGGGATCATGACCTGAGCCAAAGGCAGACGCTTAACGACTGAGCCACCCAGGCGCCCAGTGATGAAAATATTCTAGAAAGAGATGTCTGCACAGCTTCGTGAATATACTAAAAAACCACTGAACTGTATACTTTAAAAGCATGAATTTTATAATATACAACTTATATCTCAATTTAAAAAAAATTTCTTTTCAGGGGTGCCTGGCTGGCTGACTCAGTAGAACATGCGACTCTTGATCTCAGGGTTGTGAGTTCAAGCCCCACATTGGGTGTAGCGATTACTTAAAAATAAAATCTTAAAAAAGAAAAAAAAATTGGGATGCCTGGGTGGCTCAGTCAGTTAAGTGTCTGCCTTCAGCTCAGGTCATGATCCCAGGGTCCTGGGATGGAGTCCCACATCAGGCTCCTTGCTCAGCAGGGAGCCTACTTCTCCATCTGTCTGCTGCTCCCCCTGCTTGTGCTCCATCGCTCTCCCTCTCTCTCTCTCTCTCTCTCTAATAAATAAAATTTTTAAAAGAACTGTATTTTAAAAAAATCTTGGGAGGCTCAGGGGGCTCACTTGGTTGAGCATCCGCCTTCGGCTCAAGTCATGATCCCAGGGTCCTCGGATCACGCCCCACATCAGGCTCCCTGCTCCAAGGGAAGCCTGCTTCTCCCTCTCCCACTCCCCCTGCTGGTGTTCCCTCTTGCTGTGTCTCTCTTAGATAGATAGATAGATAGATAGATAGATAGATAGATAGATAGATAGATAGATAGATTAGATTAGATTAGATAGATTAGATAGATAAATAAAATCTTAGGGGCGCCTGGGTGGCTCAGTCGGTTAAGTGACTGCCTTCAGCTCAGGTCCTGATCCTGGAGTCCCGAGATCGAGTCCCCGCATCAGGCTACTGCTCAGCAGGGAGTCTGCTTCTCCCTCTGATCCTCCCCCCTCTCATGTGCTCTATCTCTCATTCTCTCTCAAATAAATAAATCCTTTAAAAAAATAAAATAAAATAAAATATTAGGGGCACCTGGGTGGCTCAGTCATTAAGCGTCTGCCTTTGGCTCGGGTCGTGATCCCAGGGTCCTGAGATCGAGCCTCACATCAGGCTCCCTGCTAGGTGGGGAGCCTGCTTCTCCCTTTCCCACTCCCCCTACTTGTATCCCCTCTCTCACGGTGGCTCTGTCAAATAAATAAATAAAATCCTTAAAAAAAAATAAAATCTTAAAAAAAAAAAATCTTGGGGAGCCTGTGTGGCTCAATCGGTTAAGTGTTTGCCTTGGGCTCAGGTCATGATCCCAGCGTCCTGGGATCAAGCCCCGCACTGGGCTCCCTGCTCAGTGGGGTGTCTGTTTCTCCCTCTACCCCTCCCCCTTGCTTGTGCTCTCTCTCACATTCTCTAATAAATAAAATCTTAAAAAAAAAAAACTTTCCAAGCTTCTAATGTACAACTGGGATGTCAAACTACTACTATGGAATTAGTGGGCCTCAAAGTGTGATGTCAAGACCAGCAGCAGCATCACCTGAGAACATCACAAATGCAAATTCTCAAGGTCATTCCAGACCTACAGAACCAGAAATTACGTTCAGAAAGACAAGTTTGGGGGCGCCTGGGTGGCTCAGATGGTTAAGCGTCTGCCTTCAGCTCAGGTCATGATCCCAGGGTCCTGGGATCGAGCCCCACGTCCAGCTCCTGGCTCAGCAGGGAGCCTGCTTCTCCCTCTCCCTCTGTATCTCTGTGCCTCGAATGAATAAATAAAAAATAAATTAAAAAATCTTTAAAAAAAAAAAAAAGAAAGACAAGTTTGTGTTTTTTATTCTTTTAAGTAATCTCTACCCTCAATGTGGGGCTCAAACTCATGACCGTGAAATCAAGAGTCACACACTCCACTAAATGAGTCAGCCAGGTACCCTAGATCGGACTCCTTGCTCAGAGGCGAGTCTGCTTGTCTCTCTGCCCCTCCATCCTCCCCACCCCCCCACCCCCGGCTCCTGCATGCACACCCGCACTCTCTCTCAAAATAAATAAACTATAAATAAATAAATAAATAAATAAATAAATAAACTATAAATAAACAAACTATAAATAAATAAATAAATAAATAAATAAATAATAAATCTAGTTGGTGAGGGCGCCTGGGTGGCTCAGTTGGTTAAGCGACTGCCTTCGGCTCAGGTCCTGATCCTGGAGTCCCAGGATCGAGTCCCGCATCGGGCTCCCTGCTCAGCAGGGAGTCTGCTTCTCCCTCTCCCGCTCCCCCCTCTTGTGCTCTTTCTCTCTCTCTCTCAAATAAATGAATAAAATCTTTAAAAAAAAAAAAAAAATCTAGTTGGTGAGCATCCTTTCAGTGTTTTCTATTTGTTTTGCATCACTGTCATCCACTAGAAATGGCTGTATCATGCTTTTATCACAGAACATTGAGATATAAACGACTATGTAAAAGCAACACAGCATTGTAATTATAGCACCTCAATTATCCTGTTCAGCTACAGAATCCAGTATTATGGTACTCTGAAAGAAAACTCCCTAAGGGCCAGGATGGTTTTGGTTCCAACATTTTTTGAAATAAATGCCTTCTAAAATGCAACACATACCTCCCATCTTTGAGAAATACAGTAAAACAAACATCATTTAACTTCTGATTCTACATCAGTTATTGTAACCATGTGATGGGTAAAGTGGGAAATTTGTATTCTTTTTGTTTTTTGCTGTTTTTTGTTTTGTTTTGATTTTTTCCTAAAGTAAACTCTACACCCAACATTGGGCTCAAATCCAAGACACAAGATCAAGAGTCCCATGCTTTACCAACTGTGCCAGCCAGGCACCCCAGTCTGAATCTATTCTAACCCCAGGACATACCTAGGAACTTCTTTCCTAAATATATCAATCCTGTCTTTCCTGTCCCTGGCCTCTTTCTCTAAAGTGGCACCATTTATGCCTCTGCACTTCTGGGCAGCACAGTATGGCTACTTTTCAAAATTAGTTTCTTGGGGCGCCTGGGTGGCTCAGTCAGTTGAGCGTCTGCCTTCGGCTCAGATCGTGATCCCAGAGTCCTGGGATCGAGCCCCACATCCAGCTCCCTGCTTGGTGAGGAGACTGCTTCTCCCTCTGCCTGCAGCTCTGCCTGCTTGTGATCTGTCAAATAAATAAAATCTTAAAAAAAAAAAAAAAAGGTCTCTGTTTTTTTCCCAAAAATAGTTTCTGAACCCAAGGACAATGCAATGTTTCAAACTGTCATTTATTTTATTTTTATTTTTTAAAGATTTTATTTATTTATACATGAGAGACAGAGGCAGAGGGAGAAGCAGGCTCCCCGCAGAGCAGAGAGCCCCATGTGGGACTCGATCCCAGGGCCTGGGATCATGACCTGAGCCGAAGGCAGACGCTCAACCAACTGAGCCACCCAGGCGTCCCCAAACTGTCATTTATTTTAAAATCATCTGCACAGGGGCACCTGGGTGGCTCAGTTAAACATCCGACTCCTGATTTCTGCTCAGGTTGTGATTTTGGAGTCATGACACTGAGCCCCGTGTGGGGCTCCACGCTGAGCGTGGAGTCGGCTTGAGATTCTCTCTCTCTCCCCGCCTCCCCCTGCTCATGCTAAATAAATACACATAAAATCCTTTTTAAAAAAATAAAAAAATAAAAATCATCTGCATTATTTTTAACTCATTCATGAGTTTAATGGGGGGACAGGGGGGCTTCCCACCAAGCCCTTGAGTAGCTTAAGCCCTCAAACCTCGATTTTCAGCAGTCTGCCTAATGACTTCTAGGATAGCTTGAGTGATTAAGAGACGACCCTACCCACATGCCAGCATCCACTCATGTCAGCATGCATTTTATCAGGAAGGGAGGAAAGGAAGGAAAGAAAGAAGAGGGCCTACTTCCTGAGTATTAACAAAAAAGTGGTAATAAATTGCCAAGTGAATGTTCCCATCTCAAATTCTTCAGTCCCTAACCCTACTTTAATGTGGCTCTTTCCCAACCATGTTCAGCTGCATTAGTCCCACCTATCCTCTCTGGAAAGAATCAAGTGAAGTCTCAAGAGACCTTCTGAGGGAAAGGGTATGCAGAGGAGATGCCTTCTCCTTTTGGCTTATTTCCTCTTCATAAGACCCAGTGAGAAAGGGAAAGAAAGGTGTCAAACCATAGGTTAACTGACCTCACCATCCTTGGGGATACAAGTTCAATAAGCCAAGTCATATTGACCACAACCAGTCACAAAAATCAAGAATCTTTTATTCTTGATACTCTAAGCCAAAACATTACCTAAACCAAAATGTCAGTTTACTCATTTCTTATTTTAAGATTTTATTTATTTGACAGAGAGAGAGACAGCGAGAGAGAGAACACAAGCAGGGGGAGTGGGAGAGGGAGAAGCAGACTTCCTGCCGAGCAGGAAGCCTGACAAACAGCTCGATTCCAGGACCCTGGGATCATGACCTGAGCCGAAGGCAGACACCTAACCAACTAAGCCACCCAGGGACGCCTCATTTCTTATTTTCAAGCACAGAAAAGCCATAATGATGGTCAATGCAGGAAAATTTCCAACTCCAAGCTGTGAAAAGAACTTCAAGAAATTCCATATATAACAACACTCAAAAATGTTACCTAGTTCAATTCATAATCACTTGAAAGTTTTAGTTCATATCTCACAAAACTTTACAAATCTCCAATTCTTACTGAAGACAGATAAGAATATTTCAAGTTATTCTCATTTTTCACATTTCTGCATGAACTAAACATTGGACACTCAATTGTTATAAATATTTCACAACTAATTTATAGAAGTTCAGTATACCCATTATTAAACCATTCCAAGACAGCTATATCATCTCTAGCTATTACTGTAAGCCAAAAATATAAATACTGATTTTTAAGTACTTAAGACCCACAGTTTTTCACTACAGTTCTCCAACCTTCCTCATGAATGAGAATATAGTCTGAGTTGTTTTAAAAAAAAAAAAACGTGTAGGGGTGCCTAGGTGGCTCAGTCAGTTTAAAGTCTGCTTTCAGCTCAGGTCATGGTCCCAGGGTCCCGGGAATGTGCCCCACATCAGGTGCTCCTGTTCAGCAGGGAGTCTGCTTCTCCCTCTCCCTCTGCCTGATGGTCTTGTGCTCTCTCTCTGTCAAATAATCTTTTTAAAAATAAATAAAAATAAAATGTATTTGTTTTATTCTAATGGCAACTTCATTACCATTTCACTCACACCAAAAGCAATTTTTAAAATGTCAGTTACCTGAAGAATGTATCAAAATATAGTCACGCGATCCATTCAAATGTTAACACACCTGTCACTTATACACCAGGCTCAGTTTTCATTCAAATGCCAAATACAAAAATCCTTAATAAGGAAATCTCCCACCACTACTATCAAGAAAATATTCCCTATCCTTTCCCTTCTCAGAAGTATGTGTATAGGGGCGCCTGGGGTGGCTCAGTGGCTCAGTCATTAAGCGTCTGCCTTCAGCTCAGGTCATGGTCCCAGAGTCCTGGGATCGAGCCCCGCATCGGGCTCCCTGCTCTACGGGAAGCCTGCTTCTCCCACTCCCACTCCCCTGCTTGTGTTCCCTCTATCGCTGTCTCTCTCTGTCAAATAAATGGATAAAATCTTTAAAAAAAAAAAAGAAGTATGTGTATAAAAACCTGCTCAACTATTCCCTACATCTACATTAATCTCAAAAACAAAGGCTTACAAAAATTACCATCTAAGCACTCTGGGAAACTGCATGTTCTATCTTGTAACCAATGACTATTTCAGCTGTGTATCTCAAAAAGATTACAGGGGCGCCTGGGTGGCTCAGTCGTTGGGCATCTGCCTTCGGCTCAGGTCATGATCTCAGAGTCCTGGGATCGAGCCCCGGATCGGGCTCCCTGCTTGGCGGGAAGCCTGCTTCTCCCTCTCCCACTCCCCCTGCTTGTGTTCCCTCTCTCGCTGTGTCTCTGTCAAATAAATAAATAAAATCTTTAAAAAATAATAAAAATAATAACTTTAAAAAAAAGATTACACTCACTGCCTCCACTTCCTCACTAAACATCTCAACTTTTAGTGTGGTTTCCCTCACCCTCACTCCAACAGTAGGAAAAATGCTATTCCCCAGGTCACTACTGACCTCCACCTAACTGTCAAATCTTTTTTCTTTTCTCATTCTTTCACCTGTCTCTGGCATTCAACACATTTCATAATTTATTCCTTTGGTCTCAGACACCACACCACCCTGATTCTCTTTTTTCCTAAGATCCTCAGCCACATGACATCATTCTCCCAGGCCTGACTTGTAAAACTGTTCATTCTTGAGCACATTCTCCCTTCCCACAGAAATTTTATGCTCTACTGGCATCAATAATTACCTCCAACTTCAAAGCAAAAGTGAAAGATCTTATGTTTCTCCAAAGATTCAGCACACATCTAACTGCCTACTAGGTATCTACACTTACAACGGAACTCATCCAAAAGCACCTCGTTTGAAGACTTACGAAATTTTCCAAGGGACCAATATTTTTCAGTGTTCCAGAGTCCGAAACCTTTAAACCATTCTTTTAATGCCACCATTTCTTCTCATACCCATTTAAGTCACAAGATTTAAGACCTTGGGGCACCTGGGTGGCTCAGTTGGTTAGGCGTCTGCCTTCGACTCAGGTCATGATCCTTGGGATCGAGCCCCACATCTCCCTCTGCCACTCCCCCCTACTGTGTGCGTGCTTGCACACGCTCTGTGTTAAATATCTTTAAAAAAAAAAGATTTAGGACCTTATATCTATGCCTTCCTTTACAATTCTGTCTGCCATCAACTCTGTGTAAGTACCTGAATTAAGGATCGTTGTATTTAAAGCCTCCTTGTCTTGGGCGCGTGGGTGGCTCAGTTTGTTAAGTGACTGCCTTCAGCTCAGGTCATGATTCTGGAGTCCCAGGATTGAGGCCTTAATTGGTGTCCCTGCTCAGCAGGAAGTTGGCTTCTCCCTCTGACCCTCCCCCCTCTCATGCTCTCTCTCTCTCTCAAATTAATAAAAAAAAAAGCCTCCTCGTCTTAAAGGAATAGTTATATAGCCCTCGTCCAGTACTACTTCTGATATGTCAGCATCACATACATAACCCAGCAATTATAAGGTAACTTCATCAACTATATTATTAGTAATTGCCTCCTCTCTGGTTCACGGAAACTTCCTGCCCTCATATACTTGTCTGAACTACCTTAATTGTGAAACTGATTGCAAAGTGGCCCGCTTAATCTTCTAGAATACTGCTAAAATCCACCATCATCTGTTTACAAAGCAACTCCTTGATAAAATACAAACTCTTGGGGCACCTGCGTGGCTCAGATGGTTAAGCGTCTGCCTTCGGCTCAGGTCATGATCTCCATGTCCTGGGATTGAGCCCCATGTCAGGCTCCCCTGCTCAGCAGGGAGTCTGCCTCTCCCCCTCTCTCTGCTCTCCACCCCCATGCTCTCTATCTTTCTCAAGCGAACAAACAAAATCTTAAAAACAAAAACAAATAAAAACCTCTTTATTCCTTTCTGATTCCTACACTTTGGTCAAACTGGCCTTGCCATACTCCCAAATTGCACCTTTTTGCCTCCACCTTCCACAGGCATGTTTTCTCAACAGCATACTGAACATACCCCATTTTCTTATTTTCTGTCCCTTAATACAAACAGCAATTACTCTCTACTTGATGTCCATAACTCCATGGCATTTTAGGGCATTTTAGGCCCTACTTAACAGCAGCTTGAGTCCTTACATGTAATTTTCATATAACTTTATAGCTTTCTTCTGACTCTGTTCTCACAGTGTGCTATCAATTGACACTTCTCAGTGTCGTATGCCTGACCTCCTTATAGATGCACCTAAATTGGCAGAGGGCTTAGAGATCAGTTCACCACGCCAATTAAAACAGCGAGTAAAATCAGAATGAAAAACCAAAGCAAAGGCAGCATTTCTTTTAAACCACAGAATCAGGGCGCCTGGGTGGCTCAGTTGTTAAGTGTCTGCCTTCGGCTCAGGTCAGGATCCCAGGGTCCTGGGATCGAGCCCCGCATCCGGCTCCCTGCTCAGCGGGGAGCCTGTTTCTCCCTCTCCCTGCCACTCCCCCTGCTTGTACTCTCTCTCTCTCTCTGTAAAAAAAAAAAAAAAACCTGACCCAAAGAAAACAATGTGAGTAACTTACAGTGAGAGTAACTGGAGGGGCGCCTGGGTGGCTCAGCCATTGGGCGTCTGTCTTCGGCTCAGGTCATGATCCCAGGGTCCTGGGATCGAGCCCCGCATCGGGCTCCCCGCTCTGCGGAAGGCCTGCTTCTCCCTCTCCCACTCCCCCTGCTTGTGTTCCCTCTCTCACTCTCTCTGTCAAAATAAATAAAATATTTAAAAATAAAATAAAATGAAACAATTAAACAGAGTGCCTGGGTGGCTCAATTGGTTAAGAATCTGCCTTCGGCTCAGGTCATGATCCCACAGTCCTGGGATCGAGGCCTACATTGGGCTCTCTGCTCGTCAGGGAGTTTGCTTCTCCCTCTCTCTCTCTCCCTCTATGTTCTCCCTCCTATCTCTCTCTAATAAACAAAATATTTAAAAAATAAAAAAAAAATAAAAGATAGCTCAAATTGTCTAAAAAATAACCCCACAATATCTTCTGTGGTAATAAAACAGTAAAAGCCCTATATTAACAAGATTTTTATTCTTGTAATCACCGTCTGGACTGTTCTGTAATATACAGGGGTATTCTCCCACCATTACCTTAGCACTCCCAATCACAAGGAATTAAAAAGATACTAAATAAACTGAAGTACCAAAGCTAAGAATTTTCAAGAGGTCATCTGGTCTCCAGCAATTCAAAGAAGTGTTTCACGGTCGGTTGATACACCAGGAAACTTCTAATCAAAATAAAATGAGCCCCTGACTGGGGAAAAATTGAGACATTCAAGTTGTTACTACTGGGGCACCTGGGTGGCTCAGATGGTTAAGCATCTGCCTTCGGCTCAGGTCATGATCCCAGGGTCCTGGGACCGAGCCCTGCATTGAGCCCAAGCAGGGAGCCTGCTTCTCCCTCTCCCTCTACTGTTCCCCCTTCTTGTGCTCTCTCGCTCTGTCAAATAAATAAAATCTTTAAAAAAAAAAAAAAAAAAAAGTTACTATTAAAAACTGACCCATGGGTGCCTGGGTGGCTCAGATGGTTGTGCGTCTGCCTTTGGCTTGGGTTGTGATCCCGGGGTCCTGGGATCGAGTCCCACATCGGGCTCCTTGCTCAGTGAGGAGCCTGTTTCTCCCTCTCCCTGCCGCTCCCCCTGCTTGTACTCTCTCTCTCTCTCTGTAAAAAAAAAAAAAAAAAAACCTGACCCAAAGAAAACAATGTGAGTAACTTACAGTAAGAGTAACTGGAGGGGCGCCTGGGTGGCTCAGTCATTGGGCGTCTGCCTTCGGCTCAGGTCATGATCCCGGGGTCCTGGGATCAAGTGCCGCATCGGGCTCCCTGCTTGGCGGGAAGCCTGCTTCTCCCTCTCCCACTCCCCCTGCTTGTGTTCCTGCTGCTGCTATCTCTCTGTCAAATAAATAAATAAAATCTTTAAAAAAAAAAAAGAGTAACTGGAGTGCCTGGCTGGCTTAGAGGAATATGCGACTCTTGATCTCAGGGTCGTGAGTTCGAGCCCCACGTTGTGCATAGCCCTCACTTGTAAGTAAATAAATAGAAGAGAATAACTTAGTTTCTCTTGGGGTACCTAGCTACCTCAGTCTGTGCAACATGGGACTCTTGATCTCAGGGTTGTGAATTCAAACCCAATTTTGGGTGTAGAGGTTACTTAAAAAAAAAAATCTTTAAAAAAAATAAATAGGGGCACCTGGGTGACTCAGTTGGTTAAGCGGTCGGTCGATACACCAGGTCATGATCCCAGGCGGCTGCCTTTGGCTCAGGTCATGATCTCAAGGTCCTGTGATCGAGCCCCATGTCAGGCTCCCTCCCCAGAAGAGACTCTTCTTCTCCCTCTCCCTCTGCTCCTCCCCCTGGCTCATGCACACTCTCTCTAAAATAAGAAATCTTTTAATTAATAAATAAATAAAATAAAGTTTCTCTTTTACTAGCTGCTACAAATAAACTACCAATGGCGGCCAAACAAAAGATACAATAATATAGTAATCAAAAGAATAGCAAATTCTAATAAAACTGAACTAAAACTGACGCAAAATTCTGGGTTTGTTTTTTTTTTTTTTTTAAGGAGGCTCCATTCCCAGCATGGAGCCCAACGTGGGGCATGAACACACAACGCTGAGATCAAGACCTGAGATGAAATCAACAGCTGGACACTTAACTGACCAAGACACCAGATGCCCTTTTCTTTATTTTTCAAAGATTTTATTTTTTTTAAGATTTTATTTATTTCAGACAGAGCAAGCCTGAGTGGGGGGGGGGGGGGGGAGAGTCAGAGGGAGAGGGAGAAAGAATCTGGAGCATTCTCCAAACAGAACCCCAATGTTGGGCTTGATCTCATGACTTCTGAGATCACAACGTAAGCAGAAACCAATAGTCAGACGCTTAGACTGCACCACCCAGGTGCTCCTCAAAATTTTATTTTATTTATTTTTTTAAAAAGATTTTATTTATTTATTTGACAGAGAGAGACACAGCGAGAGAGGGAACACAAGCAGGGGGAGTGGGAGAGGGAGAAGCAGGCTTCCCGCCAAGCAGGGAGCCCGATGCGGGGCTCGATCCCAGGACCCTGGGATCATGACCTGAGCCGAAGGCAGACGCTTAACGACTGAGCCACCCAGGAGCCCCTTGTTTTTCTTTTTAAGAGAAGCTCTTTATTATAAAGAGATACTTGCTAAGGAAATATTTAGACATATATGTCAAGATGTTTCACTTTACTTTCCAAAACATTCAGCCTCGGGGCGCCTGGGTGGCTCAGTGGTTAAGCGTTGCTCAGGTCATGATACCAGGGTCCTGGGATCAAGCCCTGCGTTGGGCTCCCTGCTCGGCGGGAAGCCTGCTTCTCCCTCTCCCACTCCCCATGCTTGTGTTCCCTCTCTGTCAAATAAATAAATAAAATCTTTAAAAAAAAAAAAAAAAAACCCAGCCTCAAAAGACAAATGTGCATCATAGAAAGCAAAGTCATGGGCGCCTGGGTGGCTCAGTTGGTTAAGCGACTGCCTTCAGCTCAGGTCATGATCCTGGAGTCCCGGGATCGAGTCCCGCATCGGGCTCCCTGCTCGGCAGGGAGTCTGCTTCTCCCTCTGACCTTCCTCCCTCTCATGCTCTCTGTCTCTCATTCTCTCTCTCTCAAATAAATAAATAAAATCTTTAAAAAAAAAAAAAAAGCAAAGTCAATGTAGCAAAATACTAAGTAGTGACTCCAGGTCAAAGGTATACATGTGTTCATAATACTCCTTCAGCTTTCATAGATTTAAAAAATATTAAATTAAAAAGTTGAAGGAAATCAAACAGAAATAATCAAAACTGCAAAAAGAACAGAAAAACAATAAACACAAGGCAAGTAAAGACTTTGATAGCAAAAAATATATACAAAATATCCGAAATTATAATCAACAATGACAGTCTCCATGCTCTAGTTAAAAGACAAGTTGGCAGGAGATATTAGCAAAGCAAAATCTAGCTGTGTGATGTTCACAAAAGATGTAACTAAAACATCCCACTAGAATTGCCAAAAACATTTAAAAATTAAAGCAATATCAAATGTAGATAAGGATGTGGAACTCTTATCAACTCAGTCTTGAGAATTTAGTTCTAATGTCTAAGGTATTCATTTTATGTATGAATTTAACTTCTTCCCTAGGCTTCTAGAATGATTTCAATTATGTACATCCTCTAGAGAATTGAAAAAATAATCACTCAATTTTCTGTGTTCTGTAGTTAAGATGAAGAGCCTCATTAAAAATGAGTATACAACACAGTTTGGGTTCACCTAGTAAAGTTACACATACTACAAACACAACCCAAAAACTCCACTCCCAGTTACATAGTCCCGAGAAATCTTAAATCTTCTCTTAAAAAAAAGTTTGTTTTGGGGGGAGGGTCAGGTTGTGCAAATGTTCACAAAGAGACAAGTAAAAATTTCTCATCACAAAAAACTGGAAATGACACAAACATCCATCACAATAGAGTAAGATGTGACATATCCTTACAGTGGAGTACCATACTACTAAAAATGACTGACAGAATCAACATGAATGAATCTAAAACATTTAAGAGTGAAAGATTGAGGGAGGGCCTGCCTGACTCAGTCAGTAGAACATGGGACTCTTGATCTCAGGGTTGTGAGTTTGAGCCCCATTTTGTGGGTAGTTTACTCTGAATAATTCAAGACTGAAAATAGCAATATTATTTATGGATTATATGGAATAAAAATTATTCTAAAAAAATTTAAATATATGTATTTTAAGATTTTATTTATTTGAGAGAGAGCAAGCACAAGCAGGGGGAGCAAAAGGCAGAGGGAGAGGGAGAAGCAGGCTCCCTGCTAAGCAGAGAGCCGGACATGGGGCTCCATCCCAGGACCCTAGTATCATGGCCTGAGCCAAAGTTGAGCCAACTAACTGAGTCACACAGGTACCCCTCAAAAAAATTTTTTTAAATAAACCCAAAATGGAGGCTAATGGTTACCTCTGGGAAAGAGGGAAAGGAATGTCCTGGGAAATGACAGGGGCTTTTAGGCAACAGTAATGCTCTGTGTCTTGACTAGTCACTTTATTCTTGTTTTTGAAAACTCTACATGTGTTTTTATACCTCAGATACCTTCTTTGGTATGTATTCTCTACCTCAATAACCATCACGAAGTATAAAAGTATTATCACACTTTAAGTATATGCTTTACATAAAGAAAAAAAAGCATTTCTGGGGTGCCTGGGTGGCGTCTCAACAGTCAAGCGTCTCAACTCTTGGTTTCGGCTGGGGTCATGGTCTCAAGGTCATGGGATGGAGCCATGAGTCAGGCTCCACGGAGTGTGCTTGGGATCCTCTCTCTCTCCCCTGCCCCTCGTCTCGCTCGCTCATGATCTCTCTCTATAAAATAAACAAATCTTTAAAAAAAAATAAAGGATTTCAGGGGCACCTGGGTGGCTCAGTCAGTCATTTGTCTGCCTTTGGCTCAGGTCACGATCCCACATTGGGATCCGTGCTCAGCGGGGAGTCTGCTTCTCCCTCTCCCCTACTAGTGCGTGTGCGCTCTCTCTTGCTCTCTCTAAATAAAATCTTTAAAAAAAATAAAAAGAAAAAAGAAAAAAAAAGAAAGGATTTCTACTAAAATGTTAAACCATGATTAACTCATTTTTATCTTTTGATTTTCTTGTATTTTCTAAAATGTTATTTTCTTAGGTCAAACAGTACCAGATAGCCTGACCCTGAAGTTTCAAAAAAGAGGAGGAACAAACTGATTTGGTCTAAGAACAATGTAATGTAAGGCTTGTCAATCAATCCTAAAGCCAGTCTTTTTTTTTCCTAGACCGTATTTCAGCTAAACCTGTATTTTTTTTAGGCCCACTTATTCTCTTGCTTAATGATTTGACAATGCCAAACACTGTTATCAAATGAAAACTCGCACCCTTCAAAGAGCACACATTCCAGCTAGGTAGACACACAATACAGGTAGCACTATGCACCTTGCCCAAGCCCATGAAAAGAGGTTGCAAGGATATTTTAGGTTTTCATCTGCCTGAAAGCAGCATGTTATGTGGCAAGTACAGTCAGAAGGTCTACAACCTCATCAGTTGAGACTGAGCGTTGAGAGTGTTATTGTATGGGGATGAAAGGGCAGGAGGCAGAAAAATAAAATGGAGAGAAAACAAAGGGTGCACAAAGGGTCGGAAGCTCAACAGACTGAGCCACCCAGGTGCCCCCATACAGTATAACTTGAAAGTTCCTATGTGACATCTTAGTTAAAAACAGGTTCATAATAACAGTGTTAAAAGAAACAAGGTTACAACAAAAATAAGCCTGAACTAAATCCAAATGAAATTCTCTATAAATCTGATAATCTTCTCATAAAATTTTACATTTTAGACCCACATGTATGTTCTATTGTTTTCAGAGTCCCAAATGAAGAAAAACAAGCTACACATTCCTAACAACTTTTCTAAGAACTCTGCGTAGTCTTAAATGACACACTCCTTTATCGAAGCCCCATCTCAATAAATTCCAAAGTTATGAGTTCCAATTCAATTGATCTCATCACCCAGTATGAAAATGAGTTATCTGAAAATTAAAACTCACTCTAGAATACATGCCATGTCAGCGACAAATTCACAAACCTGGTCTTCAAAAACCTATGCCAAAAAAAATTTTAACTCGGGGCACCTGGGTGGCTCAGTCATTGGGTGTCTGCCTTCAGCTCAGGTCATGATCCCAGGGTCCTGGGATCGAACCCACATCGGGTTCCCTGCTCAGTGGGGAGCATGCTTCTCCCTCTCCCGCTCCCCCTGCTTGTGTTCCCTCTCTCGCTGTCTGTCTCTCTGTCAAATAAATAAAATCTTAAAAAAAAAAAAAATTTTTTTTAACTCAAATAATTTACTTTTTTTTTTTTTTTAAGGTATTTTTATTTTGGGGATGCCTGGGTGGCTTGGTCAGTTAAGCGACTGCCTTCGGCTCAGGTTATGATCCCAGGGTCGAGATCAAGCCCCACATCAGGCTCTGTGCTCAGCTTGGAGTCAGCTTGAGACTCTCTCTCCCTCTGCCCCTCCCCCCCCACACACACTCTCTTGCTCTTTCTCTAAATAATCATTAAAAAAATTTTTTAGAGGCCCTGGGTGGCTCAGTCGTTAAGTGTCTGCCTTAGGCTTGGGTCGTGATCCCAGGGTCCTGAGATCGAGCCCCGCATCGGGCTCCCTGCTCAGTGGAAGGCATGCTTCTCCTTCTCCTACTCCCCCTGCTTATGTTCCCTCTCACTCGTTCTGTCAAAAAAATAAAAATCTTTTAAAAAAATTTTATTTTTTTGAAAAATTAAAAAACCCGGGGCGCCTGGGAGGCTCAGTCATTAAGCGTCTGCCTTAGGCTCAGGTATGATCCCAGGGTCCTGGGATCGAGCCCCACGTCGGGCTCTCTGCTTAGTGGGAAGCCTGCTTCTCCCTCTCCCACTCACCCTGCTTGTGTTCCCTCTCTCGCTGTCTCTCTCTCTGTCAAAAAAATAAATAAAATATTTGGGGAAAAAAAATTAAAAAACCCAAACCTGATTAATTTGGTTCTTGGACTTAAAAATGAAAAAAAAGGGATTCCATTCCTAAATATTTGACAGTTGGGTCAAAATTATTTCAAAACTAACCACAGGCTTAAATGGTGATATTCCCTATAAGTCTTCCCTCTCTTTGCCTTCCTTCAAGTTACATCTTCACTCTCCTTTGGGGGGGGGGGGGAGAAAATAGCTGCTTCCAAGACCTATCAGTGAACCACCACCCTACCAGTCAACACAACCAGTGCCATACACTCCACTTTTAAAGGACACTCCATTTACTTGAATTAACTAGGAGCCAACTAATATTTGCTGACCTCATAGGATTAATAAACAAAATAAAATTTAAGAACACAGAAACTTCACAATCTGTGAATTCATGCAGGCATTCATCAAACAAAAAAAGTGTCTTATAACAACACATCTTAAGTCATCATTTTTAAAAAGGACTGGGAACTTGGGGCACCTGGGTGGCTCAGTGGGTTAAGCATCTGACTCGATTTCAGCTCAGGTCAGGATCTCAGAGTCGTGGGATCAAGCCTTGGGTGGGGCTCTGCACTCAGAGCAGTCTGCTTGTTCCTCTCCCTCTGCATCTCCCTCCCACCTCAGCCCCCTCTCCGCTTGCACACGGTCGAGCTAATAAATACATGAAATCCTTAAAAAAAAAATAAAATAAAAGGACCAGGGAATCAATACTTCAAGAATAACACTTCCAAAGTAAAGGCTTCACTTCACACCAGTTCAAAATTTCAATACTGGTTTATACTTTCTTCATATAGTGTACTGTTAAAGGAGATAGCAACCAGTTCCCATCAAAACACAGGGGCCTATTGAAATTAACCATTCTTCTCCATGTTCTCCTACCATTTCTCCCTAAACAATAAAAGTCACTCAGGCTAATACCAAGAGACACTGCTGGTGAATACTGCACAGGCTGCATCAGTTACCAGGAAAAGGAAGCGAGGTGTTATTGTTGTTCTAGCCTTGTTCTAAAGGCAGCTCCATGTGACTGCAGCTGGTCCAGCCCACATTTAAAGAGAGAGGCCAGAGGAAACCAGAGCAGCAGGAAACAGGCAGGAGAAGCAATTATCACAACCCTTTCCCATGGCCTCATTTCCATGCCACCACTTCCAGCCATATTTCAATCACAACAAAAAACTCTCCCTTCTCTGAGTTTGAGGGTCAGAAGCAACAAGGAAGCAAACAGGGGAAATCAGAGCTGTGGAAAACTAGCAGGACAGAGGTGGGGGAAATCTCATCACACATGTGAACTAGCCTTACGGAGGAAAAATCAGATGGAACATACTGGAGATAAGCAGAAGAGCAGTGTGGGAAACTAGTCACTTCTGCACGGTAAGTGTTCACAGCAAAGGGAGGATGATAGCCCCAGCCAAGGGGCCCTGCAGGTACGTAAGAGATATTGGTGGACTATAAGACTCTATGGTCTCCAGAGAGTGGAAATTACTCCCTTTCCTGAAACAGGTAAGTACCATCACAATCTAGGCACCCAATGCCAAGGATACAGGAGAACTTAGGTATTAGCTTCATCTTCCTTCCACCATTATTAGACAAACTGACACTAAAAATTGGGATGTACAATACATGACAGAAAGTGAGGAATACACTACTGACATAACTCTTGGTTTAAAAAGTATACCATAGGGCGCCTGGGTGGCTCAGTCGTTAAGCGTCTGCCGTCGGCTCAGGTAAGGATCCCAGGGTCCTGGGATCGAGCTCCATATCAGGCTCCCTGCTCAGAGGGAAGCCTGCTTCTCCCTCTCCCACTCCCCCTGCTTGTGTTCCCTCTCTCGCTGTCAAATAAATAAAATTAAAAAAAAAAAAGTATACCATAAAATTAATTAATTAAAAGTATACCATAATTGAGAAAATATAAAAGGCCTGGGTTCACCCAAAAAGTTAATTATATGCCCTTCGAATAAAAGATGTTTGGATACCTTATAAAGACCTTCAAAAGCTCTCAACTGTTAGGGCACAAAGGGGCTAAAGACAATAAGCCTAACTACTAACAGACCATACACCTCGGACGTAAGTAGAAACCAATACACAACAGAGGGGGTAGTAAGATACAAGATTATGTCAAACAGGAAATAACAGAAACGATGACGGGATCAACTCCTAGAGAGAACAAGGACATAAGATCAAAGTGGCGGCACTTGAGATGCCTGGGCAAAAAATGAGATTGAAAACCGAGGCGAAAAGGTGGGAGAGTGATTCAGAAGCAAAGAAAACGGAAATATAATACACTAAAGAAAGAGTAACAAAGAACTTTGGTTTACAGGGTGCTCTCAAAACTATATTTAAAAACTCTGATAAAAACAGACTAGAGGATCCGGGACTGAGGAGAAAGAAACTGAGTCCCCAGGGTCTAACACCAAAACCTCCCAGAATGAAAAGGAGTAGAATCTAACTATTCCTTCGGGTAAACCAAGAAAGGCTACAGAGCGCAGAAGTTGGGCTCTCAGATGTCCAGTCCCAAGACTAGCGACAGGCGTGAAAACGGGAAGGTGGTCAGGACGGGGAGCATCAGCGTGGCGCTGGAGCTCCAGCGGACAGACAGGCAGGGACAGAGGTGGGAGAGAAAACCACACCCTCCAGGGCAGAAACCCGAAGGGGGGAGGGGCAGGCGCCCCCTGGGGTTGGGTGGGGCCAGGCCGACTAGGACCGGAGTAGGCAGGAAGAAGCACTGGACGACCCGCAGGGAGAGGAAGGAAGGAGCCCAGGCCTGGGCATACTGAGGACGCCTGAAGCTGGCGAGGGACGCTTGGCCCGGTCTTCATGAGTGGGCGCTGGGGCAGTATGAAGAGGGTTGGAGGAAAGAAGAGCTGAACCCAGGACTAGAAAGCGCACGCTGCTACGCTCAGGGCTCTGGAACCGGAAAGGAGAGAGAGGGTGCCAATTACCGCTGCTGTTCTCGCTGGACTCGGGACCAGCTGCCGCCGCCGCCGCCGCCGCTGCCGCTCGTTACCTGCCAATGTGCCTCTTACAAAGCAGCGGCGGCGGCAGAGGCGGCCCGGCCCGTCACGTGACCTCTGCGTCATGAGCGAAGGAGGAGCCACCACGCGACGCTCGCTCGGGGCTCGTCAGCCCGCCCACAGAGCGCGTCGCTTCTTCCAGCCTCCCACATACCAACTAGGAGAGGCCAACAGCGCCGAGGCGGGGGTAGGCACCGGGAAGGAGCAAATGAGGGAGACCTTATAAAATTTCTCGTATTCAGAGCTGTCAGAAAGGTATACATACCGCATCCAGGATGCCCACAACTGCAGCGTGTCGCGCTATCATGACCTCACAAGGCACCACGAGTCGCTCCCCTGCGGCCGCCTTCCTCTCATCATGTGATGTGGCCCAACCATTCAAAACAGGCCTGGCTTCCCAAACCTTGCGCGGGGGGTATACTATCGCCAATATGCTGCACAGCAAAGGCACCCAACACTGCAGCCTTTCCCTCGCGGGTTCATAGACCTTGCATTTATGACTCAGTGCCCTGAGGCAAAGCCGAGAGGGAAAACGGACAGCAGTGGCTTCTGAGACTAATACCGGCGGGCGCCGCTTGCCAGGTGGCTGAGCGTGGTTCCTGCTGGGAGATGTAGTCCCGGCGGGGGAAGGGGGGGTCCGCTAACACGTTCCCGGGCTCGCGCTCCGCTCCGCCCTCTGCGCGGGAAAACGCCAACGGCTAGCCGAAGTGCCCCGGCGTGGAACCGGCTTCAATAAGGAAGTTACCCAGGGCAAAAGGGCCTCGGGGCTTCTGGCTTGTTAAATGTGGGCGTTGAATTCTTTTAACAAACCCCCTATGCATGAGTTGATTAACATTTATTGACTGTTTACTTAATGTCAATACAGTAATTTTTACTAAATCTTATAATCAACCCATCGAAGCAGGGATTGCTCCCTGTAAAGAAAGGCTTAGAGGGGCACCTGGCTGGCTCAGCTGTTTAAGCATCTGCCTTCGGCTCAGGTCATCATTCCAGGGTCCTGGGATCAAGCCCCACATTGGGCTCCCTGTTCAGCAGGGAACCTGCTTCTCCCTCTCTCTCTACCTGCCGCTCTGCCTGCTTGTGCTCTCTCTCTCTTTCTCTCTCAAATAAATAAATGAAATATTTTAAATAAAGAAATAAAATGAAGTCATGTGAAGTACCTGTTTGGCACCTAGTTAAACCCTCAATAAACAATTATTTTCACACCTGGTATGTACCCTTTGGGCACAGCAGATACAAAAGGTGCGAAGGGAATTAACATACACTGATCTTTGTGCAGGGCACTATACTAATTACTAGCTAACACCCTAGTTACTAATAGACTGTTGTAGTTAAATTACTTGATGAATAACAATCAGAACCTTAACAGTTCTGCTCAGTTCAAGGGAAGCCTTTGTTATAAATCTGAATTGATCAAAGAATGCTCAGGCTGAAACAAAAATTATCATGACCATTCATGTGTAGATGTATCTTATCTCTCCCTTTTGACAATGAGCTGGAATTGTGCCTGGTCAGTTCAGTCTTCCTCCTCTTTGTATTCCTGCTTTATAGAAATGTGTGGGAGAGTCAAAAATAAAACCACCCTTGAGAGGCAAAGACTTTTTTTTTTTCAAAGATTTTATTTATTTGACAGAGAGAGAGACACAGCGAAAGAGGGAACACAAGCAGGGGGAGTGGGAGAGGGAGAAGCAGGCTTCCCACAGAGCAGGGAGCCCGATGCGGGTGCCCCAAGAGAGGCAAAGACTTTTAATGGAAAGTGTACAAGAAAACAATTCTGAAAACAACCTGATAACAAGAGCTGTCTCTGTAGAATGGGAAGGAGGGTTTGTGATGGAGGGTGCTAGTCAAAAGGGACTTATCGGGGTGCCTGGGTGGTTCAGTCGTTAAGCGTCTGCCTTGGGCCCAGGTCATGATCCCAGAGTCCTGGAATCAAGCCCCGCATTGGGCTCCCTGCTCTGCGGGAAGCCTGCTTCTCCCTCTCCCCTCCCCCTGCTTGTGTTCCCTCTCTCGCTCTCTCTCTGTCAAATAAATAAATAAAATCTTAAAAAAAAAAAAAAGGGACTTATCTAATCTATATTTTTACATGAAGAAGGTACTGGTCTTTTAATTAAAGATAAACATCAAGAAAAGAGAGACCGGGGTGCCTGGCTGGCTTAGTTGAAGAGCCTGTGACTCTTGATCTCAGTGTTGTGAGATAGAGCCCCAGGTTGGGTGCAGATTTTCCTAAAAATAAATACATAAACTTAAAAAAAAGAGGGGCGCCTGGGTGACCCAGTCAGTTGAGTGTCTGCCTTCGGCTCAGGTCGTGGTCAGCGAGGAGCCTGCTTCCCCTCTGCCTGCCATTCCCCCTGCTTATGCTCTCTCTCAAATAAATATTAAAAAAAGAGAGAGACCATGTGTTAGTTCTGTGACTTGTACAAAGATACATCACCTTTCCAGTCCCTCAATTTCCGCTTCTGTTATATTCAAAAACATCTGTCTTTTCTGTACCAGGCGTACTATGCTGGATACTTCCGATAAATTACCATTTATCAAGGGAGAAGTCCCACCTCAGAGCTAGGATCAGAGAGAAAAATAAGGGCATCAAAGTCCTAAAACCTCACTGATAATAGTTATTACCACCTGGATGTAATAGAACTATCCTCTCACAATAGGCTCCCCTAGAGGATATCACTACCACCCATTCCCACCCAGCCTGACTGATACATTGACTCTGAAACTTATTTCACATCCTGTGACTGCAAAGAACATCACCATCCAATTCACCAGTTTTTGTTTAAGTACACTTGGCTGGACTACAGTGAGAGCATAATGTGATGGAAAATACACTGGAGAAATTCTCAGAAGCCTGGGTTTTTAAGTCTGTAAACATGGCAGGCAATAAAGAAGGTGGGTGAAACCAGATGTAACCCATCTCAGAAAGAATCAGTAATGGGTAGCTGAGACTTAGGAAGATAAAATCAAAATGTATAAACTCCAAAGCAGAATTTTCGCAATCTAGATAAAGCTAATCACCGATTAAGTTCAAGTCTAATCTCCTGACTTACAGTAAGTGATCATAATCCAATGCATTATACCCTGCAGAAGAATGTGGTAACTGAGTGGGAATGGTCTGTATAGAATCTATTAAAAAAAAAAAGCCTTAAGAAGCAAAAATGTACACCATGCAGGGAAAAGGGTAGCCTGACTAACCAGTACATAGAACATTTTGTTCCCTTTGGCAGGTCTCTCTCTTTAGCAGATAGAGATGAATGATCCATGCTTATTAACCATAAAAATCACCCAAGATTCCCCTACCCATGTTCCATGTCAGGACCAACCTGCTAATGAGAATTGGGCTTCTTGGGGCGCCCAGCTGACTCAGTTGGTGGAGCTTAAGACTCTTGATCTCAGGGTTGTGAGTTAAAGCCCCACAATGTACATAGAGCTTACTTAAAAATAATAATAATAAAAATAAACAAGGGGCACCTGGCTGGCACAGTCAGTTAAGCGTCTGTCTCTTGGTTTCACCTCAGGTCATGATCTCAGGGTTGAGAGATAAGAACCCCATGTCAGGCTCCTTGATCAGCCAGGAGTCTGCTGGAGACGCTCCCTCTCCCTCTGCCCCTCCCCCCATCTCTCTCTCTCCCTCTCTCTCTCTCTCAAGTAAATAAATCTTTAAAGTAGTGAAATTCTGCTTACTTTATATGGCATTGCCAGGTTGATGCAAGACACTGCCTATGAAAGTCCTCAGAAAATAACTGGACTATAAGAATCGTAAGGAATTATTATTACCATGAAGAACATTATTTGATTTCATCAATACTTATATAACCCTGGTCAGTGGTTGAGGTTTGGGTTCTTCCCAAATCCAGGCCTTCCTGGATTCCTGGATTATAGAACAAGGGTCAGCAAACTATATAACTCATAGGCCAAATCCAGCCCATCTCCTGTTTTTCTACAACCCACTAGCTAAAAATTATTAGCCATTTTTTCTTTTTTTTTTTAAGTAAGCTCTATACCTAATGTGGGGCTTGAACTCACAAACCTGAGATCAAGAGCCCCATGCTCTATTGACTGAGCCAGGCAGATGCCCCAAAGTCTAATTTTGTTGCTGTTGTTTTGTTTTGTTTTGTTTTGTTTTAGGTAGGGGAGGAGCAGAAGGAGAAGGAGAGAGAGAATCTTAAGCAAGCTCCACACCTAGCATGGAGCCTGATACAGAGATCATAACCTGAGCCAAAATCAAGAGCCTGACACTTAACCAACTGAGCAACCCAGGTTCCCCTTGTTTTGTCTTAAAGTAAATGCTACACTCAATGTGGGGCTGGAACTCATGATCCCAAGATCAAGAGTCACATGTTGGGCGTGCCTGGGTGGCTCAGCTGGTTAAGCAGCTGCCTTCAGCTCAGGTCATGATCCCGGGGTCCTGGGATCGAGCCCCGCATTGGGCTCCCTGCTCACTGGGGAGCCTGCTTCTGCCCCTCCCCCCTGCTCATGCTCTCTCTCTTAAATAAATAAAATAAAAAAAAAAAGTTGCATGTTCCCCCGACTGAGCCAGTCATGTGCCCCTTGTTAGTCATTTTTAAATGGCCCAAAAAAATCAAAAGAAGAATATTTCATGGCACACAAAACCAAAATTCAAATTTTAGTATAGTAAGTTCCACTGTAACTCAGCCATGATTATGCATTTATGTATTGTCTATGGCAACTTTCATGCTACAATAGCAGAGTTGAATATCTATAACAGAAACCATGTGGCCCAGAAACCCTGAAATATTTACTGTCTGGCCTTTCACACACAAGTTTGCAATCCCTGTTCTAGAAGATTCTGTGTAACCTTAGGCAAGGTACTTAATCTCATCCTGTTTTAGTTTTCTCAAATGCAAAATGGGGATCACAATGCTAGAGGATTAAAAGAGTTCAATGTAGGGGCGCCTGGGTGGCTCAGATGGTTAAGCGTCTGCCTTCGGCTCAGGTCATGATCCCGGGGTCCTGGGATCGAGCCCCACGTCGGGCTCCTGGCTCAGCGGGGAGCCTGCTTCTCCCTCTCCCTCTGCCTCTCCCCCTGCTCATGCTCTCTCCGTGTATCTGTGTGTCTCAAATTAATAAATAAAATCTTAAAAAAAAAAAAAAAGAGTTCAATGTAATGTGGGGTTTCCATCTTTTTTCTTTTTTCAAAAATGATTTTTTTTTCTTTGAGTAATCTCTACACCCAACATGGGGCTTAAACTCATGACCCCAAGATCAAGAGTCGCATATTCTACTGACTGAACCATCCAGGTGCCCCCGTGTCTTTTATTTTAATCCTTTTTGACTGTAATTTACAAAACCTACAAGAGGAAATACATACATATCTAAAACTGAAAATGTTTTACAAAAAAATACCTATTCATATATTTATGTACTCTGAGGGTTTCAGTACATCCTTCATGTAGCATTCCTTAATGTTCCCATTTTACATAATCATGGTACATTAAACTGATATTTTTCATTTTTTTCTATTTCTGTTTTTTAAAAATAGATAGGGAAGTGGGTGGGGAGATGGATGAAATATGTAATGGGGATTAAGGAGTACACTTGTGATGAGAACTGGGTGATGTATGAAATTGTTGAATCACTATATTTACACCTGAAACAAATATAATGCTGTATGTTAACTTTTGGAATTCAAATAAAAAAAATTTAAAATAGAGGCTTAGACCTAGTTTGTGGCGACATGGCTAAATGCACCAAGAAGGTCAGAATCAGGGGCACCTGGATGGCTCAGTTGGTTAAGCGTCTGCCTTCGGCTCAGGTCATGATCCCCGGGTCCTGGGATCGAGCCCTCGTGTTGGGCTTCCTGCTCAGCGGGAAGCCTGCTTCTCCCTCTCCCACTCCCCCTGCTTGTGTTCCCTCTCTCGCTGTGTCTCTCTCTGTCGAATAAATAAAATCTTTTAAAAAAGTCAGAATCATGGGTAAATACGGGACCCTCATGGTGCCTCCCTCAGGAAAATGGTGAAGAAGACTGAAATAAGCCAGCACGCCAAGTACACTTGTTCCTTCTGTGGCAAAACCAAATTGAAAAGTCGAGCTGTGGGGATCTGGCATTACGTCTCCTGTATGAAAACCGTCACCAGTGGCGCCTGGACCCTACAACAGCACTTCTGCCCTCACGGTAAAGTCGGCCATCAGAAGATTGAAGGAGGGGCGCCTGGGTGGCTCAGTCGTTAAGCATCTGCCTTCGGCTCAGGTCATGATCCCAGGGTCCTGGGATCCAGCACCGTGTTGGGCTCCCTACTCGCGATGGGAGGCCTGCTTCTCCCTCTCCCACTCCCCCTGCTTGTGTTCCCTCTCCCTCTGTGTCTCCCTCTCTGTCTGTCAAAAACAAACAAAAAAAACCCCAGAAGACTGAAGGAGTTAAAAGACCAGTAGAAGCTCCACCATTTGAAACACTGCTAGCCTATAATAAATGGGTTAACTTAGGTAACAAAATTAATTTTTTTTTTAAAAGATTTTATTTATTTGTTTGACAGAGACACAGCGAGAGAGGGAACACAAGCAGGGGGAGTGGGAGAGGGAGAAGCAGGCTTCCCGCAGAACAGGGAGCCCGAAGCGGGGCTCGATCCCAGGACCCTGGGATCATGACCTGAGCTGAAGGCAGACGCTTAACGACTGAGCCACCCAGGTGCCCCCAAAATTAAAATTTTTTTAAGTAGTTTCAAATGGCCAAAAATGGAACAATCTGAGCAACAAAATAATGATAGTATTTGATTGACTCCAAACATAAATATCCACGAGTCAATACTCATATAAATAAACGGATGAATAGGGGCACCTGGGTGGCTCAGTTGTTAAGCATTTGCCTTCAATTCAGGTCATGATCCCAGGGTCTGGGGATTGAGTCCTGCATCGGGTTCCCTGCTCAGTGGGGAGCCTGCTTCTCCATCTTCCGCTCCCTCTGCTTGTGTTCCCTCTCTCACTGTTTCTCTGTCAAATAAATAAATAAAATCTTTTTTAAAAAATAAATAAATGAGGGGCGCCTGGGTGGTTCAGATGGTTAAGCGTCTGCCTTCGGCTCAGGTCATGATCCCAGGGTCCTGGGATCGAGTCCCGCATCGGGTTCCCTGCTAGGCGGGGAGCCTGCTTCTCTCCCTCTGCCTCTGCCTCTCTCTGTCTCTCTGACTTTCATGAATAAATAAATTTTAAAATAAATAAATAAATAATAAATAAATAAATAAATAGATGAATAAATAGGGATAAGAACTAACTTTTCCTTAGAGAAGAATTCCAATTAGTAAACACAGAAAAAATGAGAGAAATAAAAAATCACCTTTAGAAACACCACAGTCATAATTTGTACCAATGAAAAAGAAATGCACGAAAGTTTTTTTTAAGATTTTATTTATTCATTTGAGAGAGAGAGTGCACAAAAGTTTGAGGAAAAATTGGGTATGAGCATAGTCTCAAAGTATATCCCTCAAAATATCTATGAATTACTATGGTGAGTTTGTTGGGGTTTGTTGTTGTTATTTTTTTTTAAGATTTTATTTATTTATTTGACAGAGAAATAGCGAGAGCAGGAACACAAGCAGGGGTAGTGAGAGAGGGAGAAGCAGGCTTCCTGCCAAGCAGGGAGCCTGACACAGGACCCTGGGATCATGACCCAAGCCGAAGGCAGACGCTTAACGACTGAGCCACCCAGGCGCCCCTAAACTTGAAAAATCTTTAAAAAAAAATACCTAAAAAAAAAAAATCAATTTAGTGGGTTGTGACCTGCTGTTTTTTTTTAAACTTACTTTGAAATAATTTTACACCAAGGGCTCCTGGGTGGCCCAGTTGGTTAAGCGACTGCCTTCGGCTCAGGTCATGATCCTGGAGTCCCTGGATCGAGTCCCGCATCGGGCTCCCTGCTCGGCGGGGAGGCTGCTTCTCCCTCTGACCCTCCCCCCCTCATGTGCTCTCTCTCAAATAAATAAATAAAATCTTTTTAAAAAAAAAAAAGAATTTTACACCTAAAGAAGAGATGCAAAAATAGAAAAGAGAGTTTCCATATACGTTTCATCTTGCTTCTCTGAATGTAAGAAAGCATGGTAAGAAATGAACACGAGGAAAAAAAAAGAAATGAACAGTAGTACAAAACTTCTAACTAAACTGCAGACTTTATTTGCATTTTTTTCATTTTTCCCATTAATGTCCTTTTTTTAAAATCCCAGGATCCAAATCAAGATACCACAGTGCATTTAGTTGTCATGTCTCCTTAGACTCTTTGATCTGCCTCAGTTTCTGTTATCCTTGTTTTTTTTTTTATGATTTTTGATTCATTTGAAGAGACCCTCAGTATAATGTCCCTCAGTTTGGGTTTATCTACTGTTTTCTCCTGATTACCCTCAAGTGATAGATGTTTGGGAAGAATGCCACAGCGGTGAGATGTCCTTTGCTTTGCTTCATATCAGGGTGTTCATGATATTAATATGACTTCTTTAAAAAAATTTTTTAAAGATTTTATTTATTTTATTTGTTTTCTTTATTCATTTGACAGAGAGACACAGCGAGAGAGGGAACACAAGCAGTGGGAGAGGGAGAAGCAGGCTCCCCGCAGAGCAAGGAGCCCAATGCAGGGCTCAATCCCAGCACCCTGGGACCATGACCCAAGCCGAAGGCAGACGCTTAACCAACTGAGCCACCCAGGTGTCCCTCTTTTTTTTTTAAAGATTTTTTTTTTGGGCGCCTGGGTGGCTCAGTCGTTAAGCGTCTGCCTTCGGCTCAGGTCGTGATCCCAGGGTCCTGGGATCGAGTCCCACATCGGGCTCCTTGCTCGGCAGGAAGCCTGCTTCTCCCTCTCCCACTCCCCCTGCTTGTGTTCCTGCTCTCGCTGTCTCTCTGTCAAATAAATAAATAAATAATAAAATCTTTAAAAAAAAAAAAAAGATTTTTTTTTTAAGTAATCTCTACACCCAACATGGGGCTCAAACTTATAACCCCAAGGTCAAGAGTAGCATATTCCACTGACTGAGCCAGCAGGTGCCCCATGATTTGTTGACTCTAATGCATCTAAATCTTCAGGTTGAAAAAGACTAAATTAATACAAGTAAAATGCTTAGAACATTGGCACATCGTAAATGTACAATAAATACTAGCTATTATCAATATCCCATACTATTGTTAATTTTCTTCCAATGGGGTGCGTGGGTGGCTCAGTCAGTTAAGCATTCGACTCTCTTTTTTTTTTTTTTTAAGATTTTATTTATTCATTTGACAGAGAGAGACACAGCGAGAGAGGGAACACAAGCAGGGGGAGTGGGAGAGGGAGAAGCAGGCTCCCTGCAGAGCAGGGAGCCTGATGTGGGACTCGATCCCAGGACCCCGGGATCATGACCTGAGCCAAAGGCAGTCGCTTAACCGACTGAGCCACCCAGGCGCCCAAGCATTCAACTCTTGATTTGGGCTCAGGTCATGATATCAGGGTCCAGGACCGAGCCCTGCATGGGGCTCTGTGCTCAGTGTGGTGTCTACTTGAGAATTCTCTCCCTCTCCCTCTGCCCCTCCTCCCACTCGCACACGCTCTCCCCCTCTCTCAAATAAATAAATAAATCTTAAAAAAAATTTTTTTCTTCCATGTTCTCTTTTTCTTTTGTTCAAAAGAGACTTGCCCTGGGGGCAGCTGGCTGGCTCAGTTGGTACAGCATGGGACTCTTGATCTTGAGGTCATGAGTTCAAACCCCCTGTTGGGCATAGAGCTTACTTAAAAATAAATAAACTTTAAAAAATATTTTTAAAAACAGAGAGACTTGCCTTTAGTGGCTGAAAATACATAGACCTCAAGATAGACTGTCATGTATCATCTGTACCAATCAGAGTAAAGAGTCCAGGCTAACGTGGGAAGGAGACACTGATTTGAGAGGTTAAAATAGTTCATTACAATTGTTATTTCCATGCTGTCCAAGTTGTTATGCCTAAAACACTGGGGCTGAAATATCCTAGTTTCAAAATACACACTTCCTAGCATTAAGATAACAGAAAGAACCTTCAGAAAAAGACCCAGAGGGAAAAGAAACATTTAAATAGTCTAAGCTAGGGCGCCTGGGTGGCTCAGTTGGTTAAGCGACTGCCTTGGGCTCAGGTCATGATCCTGGAGTCCCGGGATCGAGTCCCGCATCGAGTCCCGCATCGAGTCCCGCATCGGGCTCCCTGCTCGGCAGGGAGCCTGCTTCTCCCTCTGACCCTCCCCCCTCTCATGTGCTCTCTGTCTCTCTCATTCTCTCTCTCAAATAAATAAATAAATAGTCTAAGCTAGACTTCAAAAACATCTGCCACCATGACAGTAGCGTGCTTGCTGTCAATTCATAAGAACACAGATTCTTGCCTTGCAGACAACAGTTAGAAGTAAGTAGGGGGGCGCCTGGGTGGCTCAGTCGTTAAGCGTCTGCCTTCGGCTCAGGTCATGATCCCAGGGTGCTGGGATCGAGCCCTGCATCGGGCCCCCTGCTCTGTGGGAAGCCTGCTTCTCCCTCTCCCACTCCCCCTGCTTGTGTTCCCTCTCTCACTGTGTCTCTCTGTCAAATAAATAAATAAAATCTTTAAAAAAATAATAATAAAAAAATAAATAAAAGTAAGTAGGGAGTAGGGAAAGGATGGGGGCATGGGCAAAATGAGTGAAGGACAGTGGGAGATTCAGGCTTCCAGCTATGGAATTAATAAGTCACAGGGATACAGTATGGGGAATATAGTCACTGTAATCGTCATGTCGTTGTGACAAATGGTAGCTACACTTGCGAGCAGAGCATGACATATAGGCTTGTCACATTACTATGTTGAACACCTGACACTAACATGACACTGTGTGTCAACTATACTCCAAATTTTTTAAGTTTATTTATTTTTAATAATCTCTACACTCAACATGGGACTCAAACTCATGACCCCGAAATCAAGAGTCACAGGCTCTACCAACTGAGCCAGCCAGGTGCCTCTTAAAAAATTTTTTTTTCAGGGGCGCCTGGGTGGCTCAGTTGGTTAAGCGACTGCCTTCGGCTCAGGTCATGATCCTGGAGTCCCGGGATCGAGTCCCACATCGGGCTCCCTGCTCGGCGGGGAGTCTGCTTCTCCCTCTCCCTCTGCCTGCTGTTCCCCCTGCTTGTGCTTGTTCTCTCTGTGTCAAATAAATAAAATCTTAAAAAAAATAAAAATAAAAATAAAAATAAAAATAAATAAATAAATAAAACATTGAAGAGCTTGGGGGGCCTAGCTGGCTCAGTCAGTATAGCATGTAACCATGTGACTCTTGATCTCAGGTTCATGCGTTGGAGAGCCCCATGATGGAGGTAGAGTTTACTTAAGGGGCGCCTGGGTGGCTCAGTTGTTAAGCGTCTGCCTTTGGCTCAGGTCGTGATCCTGGGGTCCTGGGACTGAGCCCCACATCAGGCTCCCTGCTCGGTGGGAAGCCTGCTTCTCCCTCTCTCACTCCCCCTGCTTGTGTTCCCTCTCTCACTGTGTCTCTGTCAAATAAATAAATAAAAACTTAAAAAAAAAATCTGAACAGCTTGAAGAAAACAGAAATGGCTATCTAAGTAATGGAGAGGCCAAAAAGGAAATAATCAACATAAAACTCCTCTTTTCTTTTTTTCAATATTTTATTTAGTTATTTGAGAGAGAGAGAGAGAGAGAGTACAAGGGGTGGAGAGAGAAGCAGAGGGAGAGGGACAAGCAGACTGGGAGCCCAACTTGGGGCTGGATCTCATAACTCTGAGATCATGACCTGAGCCGAAATCAAGAGTTGCACACTAAGCCACCCAGGAAGCCCCTGAAACTACTCTTAAATAGAAACTTTTCTATGTAATGTTAAAAAAAAATTTTTATGGGCGCCTGGCTGGCTCAGTTGGAAGGGCATGTGATTCTTGATCTTTGGGTCATGAGTTTGAGCCTCATGTTGGTGTAGAGATTACTTAAATTAAAAAAAAAATTAATAAATAAAAATAAATTTCAAGGTACACAGATCTGGGGAGAAAAACAAAGCAAGTTTTTGAACGATTGATATTTTTACAATAAACAAAAGCTCATACAAATTGACAAGAACAGTGACATTTCTATAGATAAATGGGGTTGCCTGGGAGGCTCAGTCAGTGGAGCTTCTGACTCTTAATTTTGGCTCAATTTGTGATCTCAGGGTTGTGATCAAGGTCATGAGATTGAACCCCGCATCAGGCTCCGCACTCAGCAGGGATCTACTTGAAATGCTCCCCATCTCCCTCTGCTGTCCGCCCCCCACCGGCTTGCACGCTCTCTCTCCCTAAAATAAATAAATAAAATCTTTTTGAATGAAAGAAGGAAAGAAGAAAGAAAGAAAGAAAGAAAGAAAGAAAGAAAGAAAGAAAGAAAGAAAGAAAG
>NW_023270433.1:36623824-36701176 GCF_011800145.1 Mirounga leonina | reverse complement strand
AAGAAAGAAAGAAAGAAAGAAAGAAAGAAAGAAAGAAAGAAAGAAAGGAGAAAGAAAGAGGGGGGTGGGGGGATGGGTTAGCCTGGTGATGGGTATTAAAGAGGGCACGTTCTGCACGGAGCACTGGGTGTTATATGCAAACAATGAATCATGGAACACTACATCAAAAACTAACGATGTAATGTATGGTGATTAACATAACATAATAATAAAAAAAAGAAAGAAAGAAAGGGAGGGAGGGAAGGAGGGAGGGAGGGAGGGAGGGAGGAATAAATTTCTGTAGATAAATGGACAAAGCTTATCAATGATTCCTAAAAGAGTAGAGGTAATCAACAAATATGGAAAAATGTTTTGCCTCACAAATTTTTTAAAAATATTTTATTTATTTATTTATCAGAGACAGAGAGCACAAGCAGGGACAAGAGTAGAGGGAGAGGGAGAAGCAGGCTCCCCGCCAAGCAGGGAGCCTGATGCAGGACTCGATCCCAGGACCCTGAGATCATGACCCAAGCCGAAGGCAGACGCTTAACCATCTGAGCCACCCAGGTGCCCCTGCCTCACAATTTTTTTTTTTAAAGATTTTTTTAATTTATTTGAGACAGAGAGAATGAGAGAGACAGAGAGCACATGAGAGGGGGGAGGGTCAGAGGGAGAAGCAGGGAGCCCGATGCGGGACTCGATCCCGGGACTCCAGGATCGTGACCTGAGCCGAAGGCAGTCGCTTAACCAACTGAGCCACCCAGGCGCCCTGCCTCACAACTTTTTAAGTGAGTTATAACAATAACATGCATTTTGTCTATCAAATTAATAAAGAGTAAATATATTGGTGTTACCAATGAGAGGCACTCTCATGTCTCTTCAACAAATGGTGTTGGGAAAACTGCACAGCCACATGCAAAAGAATGAAACTGGACTGCTTTCTTACCTCATACACAAAATAAATTCAAAATGGATTCAAAGACCTAAATGTGAGACCTAAAACCATAAAAATCCTAGAAGAGAACACAGGCAGTAACCTCTTTGACATTGGCCTCAGCATCTTCTTACTAGATACTTCTACAGAGGCAAGGGAAACAAAAGCAAAAATAAACTTTTGGGACTACATCAAAATAAAAAGCTTCTGCATAGGGGTGCCTCAAAGGGATGCACGCACCCCAATGTTTACAGCAGCATTATCTACAATAAATTATGGAAATACTCCAAGTATATCTCACACACACACACACACACACACACACACACAGGAATATTACTGAGCCATAAAAAAGAACGAAATTTTGCCATTTGTACGATGTAGATGGAGCTAGACAGTACTATGCTAAGCAAAATAAGTCAGTCAGAGAAAGACACATACCATATGATTTCACTCATATGAGGAATTTATGAACAAAACAAGGGGTGCCTGGGTCGCTCAGTCATTAAGTGTCTCTGCCTTCGGCTCAGGTCATGATCCCAGGGTCCTGGGATCGAGTCCCATATCGGGCTCCCGGCTCAGCAGGAAGCCTGCTTCTCCCTCTCCCACTCCCCCTGCTAGTGTTCCCTCTCTTGCTGTGTCTCTGTCTGTCAAGTAAATAAATAAAATCTTTAAAAAAAAAAAAGAAAATTATGTCATTCTTACTAGATCTCGTATTATACAGCCTTTATAAATAACATTTATATTCCCAGGACATGGAAAGACATTTGTTTTATACTGTCAGGTATAAAAAGCCAAAACCAAATCACTGAGTGAATATAACTACGTAAGAACATTATGCATAAGAAAGAAAGACTAAAAATACATCAAAAGTATATTAATGTGGGCCATGTATCGATAATGGGATTATAGGTAACTTTTTCCCATTTTACTTCTGTATTTTCAAATTACCTTTATTTTACCTTAAAGATTTTATTTTATTTTTTTAAAAGATTTTATTTGTTTATTTTAGAGAGAGAGAACATGAATGAGGGGGAGCAAAGGGAGAAGAAAGGGGAAAGAATCTCAAGCAGACTCCATGCCCAGTGCAGAGCCTGACTGGAGGCCCAGTTCCACAACCCCAAGATCACAATCTGAGCTAAAACCAAGAGTTAGGCACTCAACCTACTGAGTCATCCAGGCACCCCTAAAGATTTTATTTAAAAAAAATTTTTGGGGGGTGCCTGGGTGGCTTAGTCTGTTAAGCATCTGCCTTCCACTCAGGTCATGATTCCAGGGTCCTGGGATTGAGTCCCGCATTGGGCTCCCTGCTCTGCAGGGAGCCTGCTCCTCCCTCTGCCTCTGCTTTTCTCTCTCTCTCTCTCTGTCTCTCATGAATAAATAAAATCTTTTAGAAAAAATTTTTTTAAGATTTTATTTATTTATTTGACAGAGAGAGACACAGCGAGAGAGGGAACATAAGCAGAGGGAGTGGAAGAGGCAGAGAGAGAAGCAGGCTCCCCGCCAAGCAGGGAGCCCCACGTGGGGCTCAATCCCAGGACCCTGGGACCATGACCTAAGCTGAAGGCAAGACGCTTAACCGACTGAGCCACCCAGGCACCCCTAAAATCTTCTATTTTTAAAAAAGATTTAAAAATTAAAAAATAAATTAAGAAGATTTTATTTATTTATCTGTCAGAGAGAGAGAGAGTACAAGCTGGGGGAGCGGCAGGCAGAGGGAGAAGCACGCTCCCCCCTGAGCAAGGAGCCTGTCGTGGGACTCGATCCCAGGACCCTGGGATCATGACCCGAGCCCAAGGCAGACGCTTAACCATCTAAGCCACTCAGGCATCCCGTATTTTTTTTTTAAGATTTTATTTATTTTTATTTTTTTATTTTTTTTTTGATTTAATTTTTTTTTTTAAGATTTTTTATTTATTTATTTGAGAGAGAGAATGAGAGAGAGCACATGAGAGGGGGGAGGGCCAGAGGGAGAAGCAGACTCCCTGCCGAGCAGGGAGCCCGATGCGGGACTCGATCCAGGGACTCCAGGATCATGACCTGAGCCGAAGGCAGTCGCTTAACCAACTGAGCCACCCAGGCACCCTATTTTTATTTTTTTAAAAGATTTTATTTATTTATTTGGCAGAGAGAGACACAGCGAGAGAGGGAACACAAGCAGGGGGAGTGGGAGAGGGAGAAGCAGGCAGGCTTCCCGCAGAGCAGGGAGCCCGATGTGGGGCTCGATCCCAGGACCCTGGGATCACGACCCGAGCCGAAGGCAGATGCCCAACAACTGAGCCACCCAGGCGCCCCCAGGCACCCCGTGTTTTTTTTTTAATTTTAAAAGATTTATTTATTTTAGGGGCGCCTGAGTGGCTCAGTCATTAAGCGTCTGCCTTCGGCTCAGGTCATGATCCCAGGGTCCTGGGATTGAGTCCTGCATCAGGCTCCCTGCTCCTCGGGAAGCCTGCTTCTCCCTCTCCCACTCCCTCTGCTTGTGTTCCCTCTCTTGCTGTGTCTCTCTCTGTCAAATAAATAAATAAAATCTTTAAAAAAAAACATGTATTTATTTTAGAGAGAGAGCAGGGGGAAGGGTCAGAGGGAGAAGAGAGAGGAATCCCAAGTAGACTCCCTGCTGAGTGTGGAGACCCATGCAGGGCTCGATCCCATGATCCTGAGCCCAAACCGAGATTTGGACACTTAACTGACTGAGCCACTCAGGTGCCCAATAAAGATTTTATTTTATTTTTTTTGTTAATTTTTAAAAGATTTTATTCATTTATTTGACAGAGAGAGAGCACAAGCAGAGGGAGAGGGAGAAGCAGGCTCCCAAGGAGCAGGGAGCCTGATGTGGGGCTCGATCCCAGGACCCCAGGATCATGACCGGAGCAGAAGGCAGTCGCTTAACCAACTGAGCCACCCAGGTGCCCTAAAAATTTTTATTTATAAGTAATCTCTACAATGTGGGACTCAAAACCACAACCCTGAGGTCAAGCGTTGCATGCTCCACTGACTGAGCCAGCCAGATGCCCCTCAAATTAACTAATACTCAGGTTTTATATATGATTTAAAAATGTTTAAACGAAATATTTAGAGTGGTACTAAAAGTTGTATGCTCTTAGAGAGGAATCCAAGACATCTGATTATAGTAACTTATGAGATGAATTATGTCACCCTCAAATTCATATGCTGAAGTACTAACCTAGTACTACAGAATGTGACTGTGTTCGGAGATAGGGTCTTTAAAGAGGTACTTAAGGTTAAATGGCATCATTGGTGTGGACGGTAATCCATTATCAGTGAGGGAGAAAAAGGAAGGACCATGTGAAGACAAAGGGAGAAGATAGCCAACTACAAGCCAAGGAGAGAGGACTCAGAAAAACAATCCTGCCAACACCTTGATCTTGGACTTCGATCCTCCAGAACTGTCAGAAAATAGATGTCTATTATTTAAGTCACCTCGTCTGTGATTCATAGAGCAATGCTAACCAACTAATACAGATGAGATGTTAGGGTTCTACTAAGCAGGAAGAATAGGGGCTGGTGAAGAATTATCTTCCTTCCTCTTGGAAGACATTATTTTAGTTCTGGTAATTCCACAGTTTGGGAAGTAGAAAGACCTAGGGCATTACTGTCTGATTAAGAATAGAACACCCCTTGGGCGCCTGGGTGGCTCAGTTGGTTAAGCGACTGCCTTCAGCTCAGGTCATGATCCCAGGGTCCTGGGATCGAGTTCTGCATCGGGCTCCCTGCTCCGCGGGAAGCCTGCTTCTCCCTCTCCCACTCCCCCTGCTTGTGTTCCCTCTCTCGCTGTGTCTCTCTCTGTCGAATAAATAAATAAAATCTTAAAAAAAAAAAAAAGAATAGAACACCCCTTAAATAAATAAAATAAAATAAAATAACTTTTTAAAAAGACTAGAACACACTTACCCCTCCACTTTGTAACCAACCTTCAGTCGTCAAAGACCTCTTTTTTTAATATATTTTACTTATTTATTTGACAGAGAGAGACACAGCAAGAGAGGGAACACAAGCAGGGGGAGTGGGAGAGGGAGAAGCAGGCTTCCGCGGAGCAGGGAGCCTGATGTGGGGCTCATTCCAGGACCCTGCGACCATGACCTGGCCGAAGGCAGACACATAACAACTGAGCCACGCAGGCGCCCCCTAAAGACCTCTTTAAACACATGAATGTTTCCTTAAAAGATGTTAGCATATCTTTTTTTTTTTTTTTTTAGGTAGGCTCCATGCCCAGCGTGGAGCCCAACTTGGGGTTTGAACTCACTATCCTGAGCTCAGGACCTGAGCTGAGATCAAGAGTCAGACACTTGGTGTCCCCGGGTGGCTCAGATGGTTAAGCAGCTGCCTTCTGCTCAGGTCATGATCTCTGGGTCTTGGGATCAGGTTCTCAACTCGGCGGGGAGTCTGCTTCTCCCTCTCGCTTTGCTTCTCCCCCTGCTTGTGCTCTCTCTCAAATGAATAAATAAGATCTTAAAAAAAAAAAAAAAGTCAGACCCTTCACCAGCTGAGCCACCCAGGCACCCCAACCTATCTTTTATAGAGTAAGTGGATTTTTTTTTTAAGATTTTATTTATTGGGTGCCTGGGTGGCTCAGTTGGTTAAACGACTGCCTTCGGCTCAGGTCATGATCCTGGAGTCCCTGGATCGAGTCCCGCATCGGGCTCCCTGCTCGGCAGGGAGCCTGCTTCTGCCTCTGACCCTCCCCCCTCTCATGTGCTCTCTCTCATTCTCTCTGTCTCAAATAAATAAATAAAATCTTAAAAAAAAAAAGATTTTATTTATTTATTAGAGAGAGAGTATGGGGGGGGGGCGTGCAGTGGGAGAGGGAGAAGCATTCCCCTGCTCAGCAGGAAGCCTTAGGTGGGGCTAGATCCAAGACCCTGGGATCATGACCCCAGCCAAAGGCAGATGCTTAACCAACTGAGCCATCCAGCCTCCCCAAGTAAGTGCATTTTTAAGATGTTTACAAAAATTGGGGCGCCTGGGTGGCTTAGTCGTTAAGCGTCTGCCTTCGGCTCAGGTCATGATCCCAGAGTCCTGGGATCCAGCCCCACATCGGGCTCCCGCTCAGCGGGAAGCCTGCTTCTTCTCCCTCTGACCCTCCCCCCTCCCATGCTGTTTCTCACTCTCTCTCAAATAAAGACAAAAAATCTTTAAAATGCTTTTAAAAAATTTATTTTTGGGGGCGCCTGGGTGGCTCAGTCGTTAAGCATCTGTCTTCGGTTCAGGTCATGATCTCAGGGTGCTGGGATCGAGCCCCGCATCGGGCTCCCTGCTCCACGGGAAGCCTGCTTCTCCCTCTCCCTGTCCCCTGCTTGTGTTCCTTCTCTCGCTATCTCTCTCTGTCAAATAAATAAATATATTTTTAAAAATTTATTTTTAAGTAATCTCTACACCCAACATGGGGTTTGAACTCACAATCTAGAAATCAAGAGTCACATGCTCTCCCAACTGAGCCAGCCAGGCACCCCCTGAAGTATTATTTTTATAATCATCATCACCCTCAGAAAGACTTAATTCAAAAATCCTAATGCTACCAAGTTGCAGAGTTAGGGGGTCAAGTCCAGGTCTCCCTAATTCTAAACACAGTGTTTTATTTTCTCCAGCATCATTGGTGTCTTTGCTTGTCTCTTCCCACTGGACTATAAGCTTCTTGAGACAGGGACTGTGTCTTTTCATGTATGTATTTCTAGCACTTAGCATAGTATCTAACAAATAATAAGCATACTCAATAAATACTTTTAAAAGGAAGAGTGATGGGACGCCTGGGTGGCTCAGTCAGTTAAGCGCCTGCTCAGGTCATGATGCCAGGATCCTGGGATCAAGCCCGCATCAGGCTCCTTGCTCAGCGGGGAGCCTGCTTCTCCCTCTGCCTCCCACTCCCCCTGCTTGTGCGCTCTCTCTCTCTCTCTGGCAAATAAATAAATAAAATCTTTTTTAAAAAATTAAAAAATTAAAATTAAAGAATAAAATGAAGAGTGATGCTTTCACATAATTATCTCATAAAATTCTGTTTTTCATTTCTACGTTTTGATTACAAAGGAGATACAGAAACCTCTACACACTCACCTGTATATTCAAATTAGAATTTAGCAAATTCTAGAGATGAGAGGAGTAAGAGGCAAATTTTATTGGATGCCTACTATGTGCCCAGCTCTATTCTGGGTGTTGTGAATAATTACAAAAAAAAAAAAAAAAAAATCCCTGACACAGTGCTTCACTACAGTAGGTGATAAATAAACATCTACTAAGAAAAGGAAAAGAGACAGGCTAGAGGGTGAGTGGCCAGATATTCCAGAAAGGCAGGAATTCCAGGCAGGGGAAACTGTGTGAACAACAGGCAGAGGGAAACAAATGCAAGGTAGGCTCAAAGACCAGGTTGGATGAAGGGAAAGTTCTTTGGAGATCAATGTAGCAGAACATAAAGTTATCAAGGTAAGTAGCATCTGGTTGTATAATGTCTTGCATGTTAGGCTAAAGAATTTTATTTCCTCCCGTTACTCATCCCTCCTAAAATGTTCTTTCCTGAGGAACTGGAATGTCAGTAGGGTTTCTAGAAGCAGAAAACCCTCCTCAGAGACACTGAGGAATTAAGCTCTCATGGTGGAATGACAGGTGGAGGGGTGGATATTTTAGATGAGGAGGCCACCCCCTCAGATCCTCTGCTGATGTCGTGCCAGTTCTGCCAACTTGAGGGTGGGCCAGCTGTGGTCACTAAATAAAGAGTATTTTCACTGAGCTCTCACTTGCATGTCAGTATTTTTTTTTTTTTTTAAGTACGCTCTATGCACAACATAGGGCTTGAACTCACAACCCGGATATGAAGAATCTCATGCTCTACCGACTGAACTAGCCAGGGATCACACATGTCAATTAAAAAAAAAAAAAGATTTATTTATTCATTTGAGAGAGAGAGCGCGCACGAGCGGGAGGGGCAGAGAAAGAGGGAGAGAGAATCCCAAGCTGACTGCACTGATTCCAGAGCTCCATGCAGGGCTCAATCCCAGGACCCTGAGATCATGACCCCAGCCAAAACCAAGAATAGGGAGCTTAACCAACTATGCCACCCAGGTGCCCCACCCACGTGCCATTTTTTAATTACCAAGTGAACTTAAGCAAAACTTTCCTGTTGAGCTTCCAAGAACATACACATGGTAGTCACCAGGACAAATCTGCTCAGATAAACATGAGTACAATTCCCGGCCTGGCTATGGAAGAAAATGCACCTCCCACAACATGCCAGAGGAGGGAAGGAGGGGGCTTAACAACGTGTTCAGCCCAGACCTTCCCTGACATTCCCTCAGCCAAATGCTAATCTCCCAGCAGCTTGGGCCACGTTCCTGCCAAAGATAGTTCGCTACGGCCTTCTGCAGGGATAGAATGGCTACACCTGTTGGCTTCTCCCCACACGCCCCCCACCCCGTTGGCTTCTTAAAGTAAGATCAAATGCCTTTTGGTTGAAGGATAAAACTGCAGTGCTTCTCAACATTTCTGATACCAGGCTCTGCCCTAGGGAAAATTGTGAAGTAGGTCATGTATCTGGGAAATGACTATGAGCTCATCAACTTCAACTTCCTGGCAGGCAAGGAAACATTAGCCTTATTTTAAAGAGGAGCTCTGAGGCCCAGAGAAATTGGCTGCTAAGCTTTCCTCTCCCTAAGCCACCCCTTAAATGAATAAAAAAAAAATTGTTGCCTACTAGATAAATGCTTGAGACTATATTAAGTGATGGGAGACAATGAATCAGATTCTATCTTCAAGGCTTTCATAATCTAGCCAGGTGACAGATATGCCAATGATTTCAAACCACCCCCCCCCCAGCTTTACTGAGATGTAGCTGACATATAACATTGTGCAAATTTAAGACATACAATATGATGATTTGATTTTTTTTATTTTCTTTATTTGACGGAGAATGACACAACGAGAGAGGGAACACAAGCAAGGGGAGTGGGAGAGGGAGAAGCAGGCTTCCCGCCGAGCTGGGAGCCCGATGTGGGGCTCGATCCCAGGACCCTGGGATCATGACCTGAGCCAAAGGCAGACACTTAACGACTGAGTCACCCAGGCGCCCCACAATATGATGATTTGATACACATACATTGCTAAATGTTTACCACAATAAGGTTAGTCAACAAATCGTTCATCTCATGTAATTACCCTTTTGTTGTCATGGTGAGAACATCAAAGCTTTATTCTCACAGCAACTTTCAGGTATACGATACGCTGTTAACGGTGCTCACCATGCTGTACCTTAGATCCTTGGTATTTATTCACCTTATGACTGGAAGTTCGTACCCTTTGACCAACATCTCCCCAGTGTAAATTCATTAAGTGTATGGAGATGGAGAATTAGTTATGCCAGAGGGGGTGAGGCACCAGCTAAGACATCAGAGAAAGAAACTATACAAGCAGGATGTGAAAAGATAGACATTTCTCTGGGTTAGAAAAGAATAGAAGGGCCTTCCTGGTAGGGACTGTAGCATAGGCAAGGTCTGCAGACGGGACAGTGTAGCGCGAGTTCAGGGAACGGGTAACTGGCCTGGTAAGGTTGGGTATGGGGGTAAGAATGGAGTGATAAAGATTAAGCTGGAAACATGAAAGGCCTAGATAAAATTTAGCATTTTATCTTGAGAGGCGCCTGGGTGGCTCAGTCGGTTAAGGGTTAAGCATCTGCCTTCCGCTCAGGTCATGATCTCAGGGTCCTGGGATTGAGCTCCCTGCTCAGTGGGGAGTCTGCTTCTCCCTCTGTCCCTCCCCCTACTCCTACTTACACTCGCTCTCTCTCTCTCAAATAAATAAGTAAAATATTTTTTTAAAAGTAGAATTTTATCTTGAAGGCTGGGAGACATGTCAGAGATGTAAGCTGAAATGTGTTTTTTAAAAATAATGATGACAGGGGCGCCTGGGTGGCTCAGTTGGTTAAGCGACTGCCTTCGGCTCAGGTCATGATCCTGGAGTCCCTGGATTGAGTCCCGCATCGGGCTCCCTGCTCGGCGGGGAGTCTGCTTCTCCCTCTGACCTTCCTCCCTCTCATGTGCTCTCTCTCTCTCTCACTCTCTCAAATAAATGAATAAATAAAATCTTTAAAAAAAATTAATAAATAAAAATAATGATGACAGGGCGCCTGGGTGGCTCAGTCGTTAAGCATCTGCCTTCGGCTCAGGTCATGATCCCAGGGTCCTGGGATCAAGTCCCATATCGGGCTCCTTGCTCCACGGGAAGCCTGCTTCTCCCTCTCCCACTCCCCCTGCTTGTGTTCCCTCTCTCGCTGTGACTCTGTCAAATAAATAAAATCTTAAAAAAAATAAAATAAAATAAAAATAAAAATAATGATGACGGTGGCACTGTGAAGGATGACTGAAGGGACAGTGTTACGGACATTCCCACTCTCCTCATCCCCAATTGGGAGATTTCAGGCCTCCCCGACCAATTTACCCCCTTCATCCAAACTTCTTCCAGATTTCTTTAGACAAGGATAAGAGTCTGACAACAGTTAAAATAGTGCTCACCCCCTACTTCGCCTTACCAAAATTTAATCAGGCTCTTTAGGTGTCAGGGAACTAAATACCAGTAAAATCACCTTCATTCATTTATTGAAGAAGCATTTATTGAGTTTGTTACATGTTATCTTCATAGAGCTTACAGTCCAGTCAGGAAACCAGGGTGTGCTGGAGCTGGCTCCTGTGGGCTCATGAGAGCCAACTGCTAAATTTTCAGGAATTTTGCAGGTTGTCAAAAATTAAATTACATACTAAAAATAAAGGTGAAAAATACTCAAATTCATTCTATTCTACTAATTTCACTATTACCTAGGCTATTGTATCTGTATAGTGGAAAACTATATACTGTGCATTCCTTCCTAACTTGTGTTCAGTGACATCATGTTGGTAGCTTGAAATAGGCTATGCTGGGATTATTTACACTACAGTAATCAGCAAATGCTACAAATCAGGGCTTGTTTCATTCATTGTCTGGACTTGGGAAAGTGAGAGAAAATACGTTAATAATGCAAATTAAACTTAAAAGTGTGTATGTCTGTAGTTATTACACTGTGAATACAGCAAACATTAAATATTTTCTTCCCAGTATTCCAAAGCTATTATTCAATTCACCAAGGAAGTTGCTCACTTAACTGATGAGTAAGTCAAGTTCTGCACTTTCGCCTCACTCTACTGTGTAATAAGGTATGTATTTGGTCCCTGGTTCCTGGCACAGAGCTCTAAAACCGTTGTCATTTCCCAGGTGATAGGAATAGTCTTTTGTTATTCATAACAAGCCTTTTCTCTTTCAACTGAGTTTATGCTAATGCTGAGTTAGGGTGGGGTCCCTACGTAGCCTCAGGATGGGGCTGGTTACCAGAAAAGACCCAGTGATTAGAGGGCTGGAACTTTCAGCTCCACCCACCGACCAGAGGGCCAAAGGGAAGATGTGATGAGCTTCATCCATCGGCCAGGAAAGGTAGTGCACTCCAGTTCACCCTTCTGGACCTCACACTGTGTACCTCTTCATCTGGCTATTCATCTGTATCCTTTAAAATATCCTTTCTACACAATAAACTGATAAACGCAAGTAAATGTTTCCCTGAGCTTTGTGAGCTATTCTAACAGAACACCGAACCCAAGGAGGAGGTCCTGGGAACCTCTGATATACAGCAGGTCCGTAAAAAGCAGAGGTGAGGGGCGCCTGGGTGGCTCAGATGGTTAAGCGTCTGCCTTCGGCTCAGGTCATGATCCCAGCGTCCTGGGATCGAGCCCCACGTCGGGCTCCCTGCTCAGTGAGGACCCTGCTTCTCCCTCTCCCTCTGCCTCTCCCCTGCTCATGCTCGCTCTCTCTCTGTATCTCTCTGTCTCAAATGAATAAATAAAATCTTTAAAAAAAAAAAAAAAGTAGAGGTGATAACCTGGACTTGCAGTTGGCATCTGAAGTGGCGGCAGTCTTGTGGGACTGACACAGGTAGATAGTGTTAACGTTGTGTTAAATTGTAGGATACCCAGCCTGTATACACCTGAAAATTAGGGAATTGCTTGGTGGTGTATGTTGGAACTACACTTACTTACTTAGTTGCAGAGATAGATGGGCTATGCTTACAAGAATATGGCAAATAACAAAAGCATTCAGTGAAAATATGGAATTTACAATAAATAGTATGTTTTGCGATTATTTGCAAATTGTGTTGTAGACATCTTTATATCAGTGAAATTTATAAATACAATTATGTGTGTATATCTATGCATTAATACTTTTCAGAGAGCTAGTTGCTAAACATTTAAACAGCACAACCTGGAAGAAACAGACAATAAACAAACAATATAATGTGAGGTGTTAAGGACTAGGAAGAAATCATAAAGCCTTCTGGGGTCAGAGTGTCAGAAGAATATGTTATTTTGCATGGGCAGTCAGGGAAGATCTCTGTAATAAGATAGCAACTGGGCAGAAACCTGAATGAACTGAGCCACATGCAGTGTCTTAAGTAGAGGAACTAGCAAGGACAAAGGCAGTGAGGTAGGAATGTTCCTGTGTTTTCAGGCGAACAGCAAGAGTCTGGTTGGGACGCCTGGGTGGCTCAGTTGGTTAAGCATCTGCCTTCAGCTCAGGTCATGATCCCAGGGTCCTGGGATCAAGTCCCGCATCGGGCTCCCTGCTCCGAGGGGAGCCTGCTTCTCCCTCTGCCTCTGTCTCTCTCTCTGTCTCTCATGAATAAAAAAAAAAAAAAAGAGTGGTTTAGCTAGAGCCTAGTAAGCCAGTGAAAAGGAGTAGATTGAGATCCAAAAGGTGGAGAGGGCCATGTAGGCCAATAGTAGAGACTTTGAGGTCAATTTTACTCTAAGAGACAGCACTGAAGAGTTTTACACGGTTGTATCATGACCTGAACTTTACTTTTTTTTTTTTTTTAAGAGAGAGAGCGAGCACACGTCACTGGGGAGAGGCAGAGAGAGAAGAAGAGAGAATCCTAAGCAGGCTCCATCTCAGGACCCTGAGATCATGACCTGAACCGAAATCAAGAGTCAGACGCTTAACTGACTGAGCCACACAGGTGCCCCTGAACTTTACAGTTTTAAAAGGGAGAGCATGTGAGTGTGAGGAAGCTGGAGACCAGTCAGGTGAGAGATGATGTGGCTTGGACCATGGAAGACAGCAGTGGAGTTGATGAGAAGCAGATTTTTAAATTTTATTTTATATATTATATACATTATATATATTTTTAGCAGTTAGATTTTTTATTTTATTTATTCTTTTATTATTATTATTTTTTTAAGATTTTATTTATTTATTTGAGAGGGAGAGAATGAGAGACAGAGAGCACGAGAGGGAAGAGGGCAGAGGGAGAAGCAGACCCCCTGCCGAGCAGGGAGCCTGATGTGGGACTCGATCCCGGGACTCCAGGATCATGACCTGAGCCGAAGGCAGTCGCTTAACCAACTGAGCCACCCAGGCGCCCTATTATTATTATTTTTAAAGATTTTATTTATTTATTTGACAGAGACACAGCGAGAGAGGGAACACAAGCAGGGGGAGTGCGAGAGGGAGAAGCAGGCCTCCCGCAGAGCAGGGAGCCTGATGCGGGGCCCGATCCCAGGACCCTGAGATCACGACCCGAGGCAGACACCCAACCGACTGAGCCACCCAGGCGCCCTTTATTTTATTTTTAAAGGTTTATTTATTTGACAGAGAGACAGCAAGAGAGGGAACATAGGCAGGGGGAGTGGGAGAGGGAGAAGCAGGCTTCCCGCTGAGCAGGGAGCCCAATGTGGGTCTCGATCCCAGGACCCAGGGATCATGACCTGAGCTGAAGGCAGACACTTAATGACTGAGCCACCCAGGCGCCCCAGCAGTTAGATTTTAGATATATTTTGAAATCTATCTGACAGAAAATGCTGATGGGTTGGATGTGGGATGTGAGAGAAAAAGGTGAGTTAAGGATGACTCCAAGGTTTTTGGTCTGACCAACTGGAAGACTGCAACACCATTTACTTGAAAGAAATCAGAAAGTGGTTGGGGAAGGGCAGGTTGGGAGCCATGATGGAAATTTATTGGTTAGAGGCTTCAATGAACTTTCTGTGGTAAAGGAAATGTTCTATGCCTTATCTGGAGAGGTGGTTGTCTGGGTGTATACACTGTGAAAACACAACGAACTGAATATTTAATAACTGCATTTTATTTTACATAAATGATGCCTAAGCAGAGCCCCCCACTGGAATTTACCATTTATTGATAATGAGGAAGCCTTAAGATAAAGGGGGTTTACTTTATTTTTTTGTTTTTTTTTTAATATTCTCCACATCCAACATGCGGCTTGAATTCATGACACTGAGATCAAGAGTTGGCATGTTCTTGGCCGCCTGGGTGGCTCAGTCGGTTAAGCATCTGCTGTTGGCTCAGGTCATGATCCCAGGGTCCTGGGATCGAGCCCCACATCGGGCTCCCTGCTCAGCGGAAAGCCTGCTTCTCCCTCTCCCACTCCCCCTGCTTGTGTTCCCTCTCTCATTGTGTCTCTCTCTGTCAAATAAATAAATAAAATCTTGAAAAAATAAACAAATAAATAAATAAATAAATAAAATCTTAAAAAAAAAGAGTTTCATGTTCTTCCAACTGAGCCAGCCAGGCACCCTGAACGGATTTTACTTTAAAGGTTACACATGGATGGAATGTCATCCATCTGGAAGCTATTGAGATCCGAGGCTGTTTTGGGGGTGATCTTCCCATCTCTTTCATGGGGTCTCTGCATCTTCCTAAGCCTCTGCATCTATATAACTTTTTTTTAAATGATTTTATTCATTTATTTGAGAGAAAGAGAGAGAAGGAGCCAGGGGAGGGGCAGAAGAAGAGGGAGAAGCAGACTCCCTGCTGGAGTGCGGAGCCCAACTTGGGGCTCGATCCCAGGACCCTGAGGTCATGACCTGGGCCAAAATCAAGAGTCAGACGCTTAACTGGCAGATCCACCCAGGCACCCCTACATCACTTTCTTAAGGCTTGATAATCAAGAAAACAAGCTCTGGGCGCTTGAGTGGCTCAGTCGTTGGGCATCTGCCTTTGGCTCAGGTCATGATCCCAGGGTCCTGGGATCGAGCCCCGCATCGGGCTCCCTGCTCCGCGGGAGGCCTACTTCTCCCTCTCCCACTCCCCCTGTTTGTGTTCCCTCTCTCGCTGTGTGTCTCTCTGTCAAATAAATAAATAAAATCTTTAAAAAATAAGAAAAAGAAAACAAACCCTGATTTGTAGCATTTGCTGATTTCTGTGACATAAATATTCCCACCATACCTATTTCAAGCTACATCAAGTTACAATATAATCCTGGTAAAGTGAGGTAATGGAGAACACAGACTCCAGTGCAGGCAAGTTTCTTTGCCCAGTGAGTTTCCTCATCTGTAAAATGAAATGGTAGTAACTAATGCTTCCTCTATAGGGCTGTTGTGAAGATTTAATGAGTTGATATATGAAAAGCACTCAGAGCAGAGCCCAACATTATGTACCTTTTAACTGTTATTAGCTCTGCTCTTAATTTATTTGTGTGATGTTGGGCAAAACCCTTCCTCTCTCTGGATCTTAGCTCCTTTATTTTAAAACAAAGAGGTTTATTATATTTAATCTTTGAAGTCCTTCCAGTTCTAGAAATCTTGGGACCATCAATGACTCCAGTTAAAGAGAAATCTCAGCCTCCCTTTCTGTTTCTTGTTTTGTTTTTGTTTTTGTTTTTGAGATCTTATTTATTTGAGACAGAAAGAGTGAGCGACAGAGAGAGAGCATGAGCGGGGTGGAGGGGCAGAGGGAAAGGGAGAAGCAGACTCCCCACTGAGCGGAGAGGCTGATGCAGGGCTCAATTCCAGGACCCTGGAACCACAAGTAGAACCAAAGGCGGACGCCTAATCGACTGAGCCACCCAGGCGCCCCACCTGGTTAAGCACTTTTCCTGAAATCACAGGTATAAGGCCCCTGAGTGGTGCAAGAGACAGCTAGGTGAATTCTATCCAAAATAAAACCAGCCCAATGTGTAGAGTTAAAATTAATGGTCAGCTTTGGTCTCAGCCTGGGAAAACTTCAGGACCAAAACTTTCCGGCAGCTGGGACTTCTTCACTCTATCTGGCAGCTCCAGGTGCTGGTCAGTTCTGGCTGCCTCATTTGTATGCCTGCCAGGTGCCTTTGTTTAAGAACTTCCTGATTCTCCCCTGCTAAGGAGGTGCGAGGGAAATGTCTTTTTTTCTTTTCTTTTCTTTGTTTTAATGGAAAGAAACAGAAATAAAAAGAAGGAAACAAATACAGAGAGACACTAGATATATAGAAATAGATTAAAAGAAATAGAGAAGTTGAGAAAAAAGCACTAGGAGAAAAAAAATTTTTTTTTAAAGACTATTTTGACAGAGAGGGACTGGGGGGGAGGGGCAGAGGGAGAGGAAGAGAGAGAATCTCAAGCCGACTCCATGCTGAGCACAGAGCCCCATGCGGGGCTCAATCCCACAACCCCGAGATCAGGATCTGAGCCAAAATCAAGAGTTGGGTGCTCAACTAAGTGACCCACCCAAGCACCCCTTTCCTACGTTTTCTAACAAAAGACGACAAATAGAGCTAAAGATAAAAGCTGATTCCTACCACAACTCTAGAGAATTTTTTGGAAACACTGTGTTCAAAATAAATATATGCAAGGGGCGCCTGGGTGGCTCAGGCATTAAGCGTCTGCCTTTGGTCATGACCCCAGGGTCCTGGGATCGAGCCCCGTATCGGGCTCCCTGCTCGGTGGGAGGCCTGCTTCTCCCTCTCCCACTCCCCCTGCTTGTGTTCCCTCTCTCACTGTGTCTCTCTCTGTCAAATAAAATCTTTAAAAAAAAAGAAAGAAAGAAAGCTACAAGTTGGGCTCCCAGCTCAGCGGGGAGTCATGCTGCTCTCCCCACTGGTGCTCTTGCTCTCTCAAATACATACATACATACATACATACATACATACATACATACATACATACATGCTTCTCCTCCCTCACCCTCAACCCGTTGTGATCTCTCTCTCAAATAAATAAATAAATTAAAAAAAAAAAAGCTCAGTTCCTGACCTTAAGGAGCCTGAGTCCAGTGTTGCGGAGAGTGAGTCTTGACCATGGACAACTGCTCCTGGAGAGCTGTGAAATGGTGACAGGCAGGGAAGACTTCTCTCTAAGAGCACAACTTCCCGGAGAATCAAAAGTGATGCAAACTATAGGAGAGACTGGAGTCTCTGTTCTGGGACCTGTGAGGAGATACGTTGGTGGAACCTCAGGGAAGTCTGGGGGACCCCCTTGTCAGAGTAAAGTTACCTGTCCAGAGATTTCCTGACTTCATGGTTCCCTTTGGCTGTATCTTGTCTCCTCCTCCCCCACCCCTCCAACTCCCTACCCTGAAGCTAAAGGAGTCTGGGGTGGAGTCAAGACTCTCAGAAGCCAGTTAAACCAGTTCCTGCAGGCCTGAACACTGCCCTGCTGAGGAATAGCCCCTGCAGAAAACTACTGTCCCCAACTGTAGCCACAGCCAGCGACAGAAGGTGCAGAGACCAGGGATGGGGAAAGAACTCAGGGAAAACACAAATCAGCACCTACTCCAAATACAGGTGGACCCAACCTGGACTTGTAGATGCCCAGTGGGGCCAAGCTGATGCTGGTCACCCCCTCACTCTGGTCAGCAATGGCAGAAGTAGGAGTATGAGAAGTATGGCACCAATGTCTTTCTCCAATTCTCCCAGCTCAGCTCTTAGCAGATTTCTTAGTGTTATCTGAGAAGCTGCCCCTCAATGTCTCAGCCCAGAGCTCTCTCCAGCGTTGCTTAGCCCCCTGTGTCTTGGGGGAAGGGCCACACATGGATTCTTAACTCCAGCATGGGCAGCCTGGCTAAGCCTCTCACCTCTCTGTGGTTAAAAGTGGAGGCTGTAACCAGGAGGGATATAGAGAGGCTCATGGTTCCTGCTTAGGTAAAAGCCTGGCTGGACGCTTGAGGACTTGAAGCTTTTTGTCAAAGTGAACACCAGCTAGTGCCCATGCTCCTGGCTGCCCCATAGTCACAATTATTTGGACTGAGCTTAAGTGAGGGAGATCTGCCATATCCCTGGGACTGTGAAATCTCAACAGATGGCTCAGGCTGTTGGGAGCCGTGGGAATGCTTTACAGTTGTGCTCTATTTCAAAGCACCTTCATATCCCTTATCGCTTTAGTTCACAATCAGCCCAGAGAGATTCAAACAGCTTACAGCCAAAGAGCTGGTTAATCATTAGAGACAGGATTTAACTAAGAACATCAGCCTCAGATCCAGCACTCCTAGCTGCCTCCTACCCAACCCTCCTTCAAGATTGATATTAAAGCTCTGCCTGTCCCTTCTCTTTCCTTCCTTAGAAAAAATGTGTATTGTGCGTATCTTTGCTCACACTCTATACTGAGTTTAGGCAGGGTTGATATCTCCGGAGTTTGGGAACTAAGTTATGGCTCCCCCTACTGGGTGGATGATGGATTCATTGGCCCAAAGGAGAATTTACCCAGTCTCCCCAGAAGTTTCTGGGTCTCTTAGGAAAATCCTGTATTTGCCTGTGCTTGGAAAGACCCCCCAAAACAAGGATCCCTGTAGAGGAGTGTGATCATGGAAGATTTTCTAGAAGATTAGGACCTGAGCTTGAAGGATTTTGACAGGAGTTTGTTGTAATTTCTTTTTTGATTGAGAGCAGTTTTGACAAGGAAAGTGCCCTATGAGTTGAGAGAATGAATGAGCTAGCTGGTTTAAGCAGAAAGTTCATATACCAAAGGAAAGGGAAGTGAGGAATTTTTGTTTTAGGTTTTTGTTTTGTCTTGTTTTAAGTAGGCTCTATGCCTGAAGTGGGGCTCAAACTCTTGACCTTGAAATCAATAGTCGTGTGTTTTATGGACTGAGCCAGCTAGATGAGTGAGTGAATGAATGAATGAATTAATAAAAACATAGCTACAATATCATTATTATACCCAGAAAAAGTAACAATCGTTACTTAAAAAAAATTTTTTTTTTTAAAGTAATCTATATGCCCAGAATGGGGCTTGAACTCACGACCTCGAGATCAAGAGTTGCATGCTGTACTGAGCCAGCCAGGTGCCCCAACAATCACTACTATTACCCAATATCCAGTCAGTGTTGATTTTCTTTTTACAGTAGCATTGTTTTGAATCAGGATGTAAACACCATCTATGCATTACATTTGCTTGATGTCTGTCTCAAATCTCAATCTATTACAGTTCTCTTTCTTCTTGCTATTTGTTGGAAAAAAAACAGGTCATTTCCCCTACATCCTGGATTTGATTGCTTGCATCCCCATTATACCATTAATATGTTCCTCTAGCCACTGTATTTTCTTAGAACTGATAGATCTGTGCTTGTTTAGATCAAGTTTGATTTTCTGGCAGGAACGCTTCTTAGGTAATGCTGTTAACTTCCTATCACAGAGGCCCCTGGCTGGCTCAGCTGGTGGAGCATGTGACTCTTGATCTCAGGGTCCTAGGTTCAAGCCCCATATGGGATATAGAGACTACTTAAAAATAAAATCTTAAAGGGGCGCCTGGGTGGCTCAGTCATTAAGCGTCTGCCTTCGGCTCAGGTCATGATCCCAGGGTCCTGGGATCGAGCCCCGCATCGGGCTCCCTGCTCGGCCAGGAGCCTGCTTCTCCCTCTCCCACTCTGCCTGCTGTGTTCCCTCTCTAGCTGTCTCTCTCTCTCTGTCAAATAAATAAAATAAAATCTTTAAAAAAAATAAAAAATAAAAAATGAATAAAATCTTAAAAACAAAAACAAAACTTCTATTGCAACCCATCAGGAGGCACAAATATCTGGTGGTCTCTCTTTTTGTGATGAGATTGACCTGCAAATTTTTTTTAAAAAATTTTATTTATTGGGGCACCTGGGTGGCTTAGTTGTTAAGCGTCTGCCTTCGGCTCAGGTCATGATCCCAGGGTCCTGGGATCGAGCCCCACATTGGGCTTCCTGCTCCACGGGAAGCCTGTTTCTCCCTCTCCCACTCCCCCTGCTTGTGTTCCCTTTCTCGCTGTGTCTGTCTCTGTCAAATAAATAAATAAAATCTTTTTTAAAAATTTATCTATCTATCTATCTATTTATTTATTTATTTATTTATTTATTTATTTATTTGTCAGAGAGAGAGAGAGAGCATGAGAGCAAGCACAAGCAGGGGAAGCAGCAGGCAGAGGGAGAAGCAGGCTTCCCGCTGAGCAAGGAGCCCTACTCGATCCTGCGACCCCAGGAACATGACCTGAGCTGAAGGCAGACGCCTAGCCAACTGAGCTACCCAGGTATCCCGACCTGCAAATATTTTAAGTAGGCTCCACACCCAGCGTGGAGCCCCACGTGGGGTTTTAACTCACGACCCTAAGTTAAAGACCTGAGCTGAGATCAAGAGTCGGATGCTTGGGGTGCCTTGGTGGCTCGGTCCATTAAACAACCAACCCTTGATTTTGGCTCAGGTCATGATCTTAGGGTTGTGTGATTGAGCCCTGCATCGGGCTCCCCGCTCGGTGAGCAGTCTCTGCTGGAGATTCTCTCCGTCTCACTCTACCCCTTCCCCTGCTCGCATGTGTGTGTGTTCTCTCTCTCAAATAAATAAATCTTAAAAAAAAGAAAACAAGTTGGAGGCTTAACCAACTGAGTCACCCAGGCACCCCATGACCTGCAAATACTTTGCATTTTCTCTTCCTTTTTCTTTTAAATTTTCCTTTAACCTTTTCCTTATCAATAGACTTAGGATACTTCCAGGTGTTTTTGTTTTTTGTAATTAATGCTATGGCAAACCATCCTTATACATCTATCTTTGGCAAAACAAATTGCCTAGAACATTTCCTAAAATTCCCAGAAGTGAAACTACTGGGTCAATGGATATAATCAACAGTTTTTCAACATAATAAATCCATTTTGACAGGCTAAGCATTCCTAATCAAGACCACAGCCACCACTTAGATTAACCAGTAGCCTAGAAACAATGAAGTCAATGCTAACTTTATCTAATGACTCATGCATCTTCCATCCTGACTCATGCATTCTCTATCCTTGACTCATGCGTGCATCCTTGATCCTTGGGGATCTTTCTCACATTCTGGCTGGTAACTCCAGCTCTGCACAGGCAGGCACAAGGCAGATCCTCTAGTAGAGCAAGTTCAGGTATGACAGGCCTTAGTTAGATCTATTATTTCCTGCTATCAAGGGGGAGTGCATTAGCTGCATGGGTTATTGGCCAATAGATTCAGGATGGGAAAACATCCTGCCTCTATAATCTGCACCGTGAAAAGATGACCTTGAGTAAAAATTAAAAATACAGACAGTTTCAGATAGGAAAAGGCAACCAGGGGTGAGCAGTTTGGGGATTACTGCCTTGGCCCTAGAAGGAACGAATCTTCCAGGCAGAATCAATTCAAGTGTGGTTCTGGGCTTTAATTTTTCTTTTAACAAGTCTTAGCTCTATTATGTGAGTACCGTTCATCTTTGTATTATCAAAAAAGAAAAATTTTCTTATATCTCAAATGTGGTTTTATAAAAATTGGTATCTGAAAATTCCTCAGAGTATTCCTATATTAGTTTGCTAAGGCTGTCAAAACAAATTGCCACAAATTTGGTGGTGTTAAAATGACAGAAATCCATTCTTTTACATTTTGGGAGGCCAGAAGTCCAGAATCAAGGCATTAGCATGGCTATGCTCCTTCCCAAGTCTCTAGGGGAGAATCTTTTCCTTGCCTCTTCCAGCTTCTGGTGGCTGTTTTATTTATTGGGGCACCTGGGTGGCTCAGTCGTTAAGCGTCTGCCTTCGGCTCAGGTCATGATCCCAGGGTCCTGAGATTGAGCCCCGCATCGGGCTCCTGGCTCAGCGGGAAGCCTGCTTCTCCCTCTCCCACTCCCCCTGCTTGTGTTCCCTTTCTCGCTGTGTCTCTCTGTCGAATAAATAAAATCTTTAAAAATGATTTTGTAGATCTTTTGCTTAGAGATAGATTTTTTAGACCTTTGCTTAGAGATACATCACTCCAATCTCTGCTTTTTTCTCTTCACATTGTCTTCTCTGTATGTTCCTGTATGTGCTTTCCTATCTTTTTTTTTTTTTTTTTAAGATTTTATTTATTTATTTGAGATAGAGAGCGAGAGTGTACGCAAGAGACACTCTCATGGCAGTTAGGGCCTACTCTAACCCAGTACGATTTCATCTTGAACCTTACCGTAGTTATATCTGCAAAGACCCTAATTCCAAATAAAGTCATGTTCTGAGGTTCCAGGTAGACTTGAATTTTGGGGAGACACTAGTTGACCCACAATTCTCAATGTTTTATTGGAAGCCATTAGAAAAATAAGACACATAACAAAATTTAACAAGCCCTGCTATAATATTTACCTACTTTGAGGACAAATTGCTTGAGGGGAGGGATTGCTTCCTATTCTTCTTAGACTTGCCTGCACTAGAATAGTTGTGGATGTTAAGGACCTCGGAAATCATCTAATGTCTAGTCTGAACTCCTCTCCTCATTGTGGAAGATGAAAAAACAACCTAAAGAGAGGAAAAGACTTGTTCAGCCATGGCCACAAGCAGCTGCAGAACTAGAAAAGAACCCATACTCTCCCCTTTTGGTCCACACTTAACCCTGAGTGATTGGTCAGCACTTGGGGGATGGCATGGATCCCCCTTGAGGGAATAGCAACAGTATCTCTCGTGATAGACTACTCCTCTCCCCTAATATGGGAAAAAGATCTAATGGGGGAGACTTAAACATGGTGGTTGGGGCAATAATTGTGTTTTTAGCAAAAGAGCCTAGAGGAGCAGAGTGTGGTGGTGGTGAAGATGAGGGATGTTTCTTACATAAGCAGTACATTACCACCACACCTCAGGCCATGGTACCCAGCACAGTGTTAATCTGCAATGGGCAAATGGCCTTGACCCTGGATCCTCATTATTATTTCCAGTCCTCTGTTTAGGCTGTCACCAGTTAAGGAAAAAGGTAGCTACAAGTGAGGGAAGTTTATTTTCTTTAAGACAGAAGTTGATCATTTGTTTTCTTCCTGTCCATAGCACTAGGGATGTTAATTACAGCTCTGAATGGTGCTTAACAAGAAATGCAGTAAACATGTGACTCTGAGCTCAGTTAATGAGTATTATTATCCTTTAAAAATTCTGACTTCAGCAATTACACACTAATCAAGAGGAGTGTTCAGATGTTAGGCTCAACCCAGCAGGAATTTGAGAGGACAGCTCACAGCCCAGTCTTGGAAAGCTGAATCATAAAAGGGCTCACAACCCCTCTGGAGTGTCTTGGTTCACACCTCTCTCTCTAGTGGTAGAATAGAAACAAATTTCTCACGTTTCTCTGGATTATTCCTTGGAGGAGTTGAATTAAGGGCAGAAGAACCAAGCTAAGAAATCCAAACTTTCTTGTCTTCATTGGTGGTTCTAGACTTAGCCTATGTCTCTACCCTTCCAAAGCTTCAAGCCGTCTCAGCACACTAGCATGAAATGAGATGTGGCTAATAGCAAGTAACACTGAGTGATTCCTCCCCAACCCCCATCCATTGTTGACTCCCAGACATCAGCCAATTGGGAAGGAATGAAAAAGCACTTGGGTCATAGGCTGACTCTTACAATTGACCCCAATGCTAAGCCAAGAGTCTTGACACCCTGACTTTTATTTTCTATGTGGTAGCTGGATCAGAGAAACCTAGATTGGGAGTCTTTATTAGAAACACTGAAGGCCAGGGCGCCTGGGTGGCTCAGTTGGTTAAGCGACTGCCTTCGGCTCAGGTCATGATCCTGGAGTCCGGAGATCGAGTCCCACATCAGGCTCCCTGCTCAGTGGGGAGTCTACTTCTCCCTCTGACCCTCTTCCCTCGCGTGCTCTGTCTCTTATTCTCTCTCAAATAAATAAATAAAATCTTAAAAAAAAACAAAAACAAACACTGAAGGCCAGATTAATATTAATCAACTCCTGGAGTGGCAAGGGTAGGGAACTCAGAGCACAAATTAGTTTCCAAAGCCTTCTGCAAAAGGATCCAAAAGAGGATGGGAGGAGCCAGTAGACCATTTGGAATGAGGTATGTGGCCTGAGGGAGAACAAGGAAGTTCTTTCATGGCCTGGGAATAGGGACTGAGGGCAGGAAAGGGAGGGACCTTATAAAGTCCACAAAGCTTTTCTGTGAGATACATACTTTGCTGGAAAACAGGAACAGGGCCAAGATTCCATGGAAAACAGCAGCCTAGGCCAGGGGCCCCCCTCCCCCATATCCCCTGTCACCTTTCTCAGAGCATGTTCCATGAACATGAGTCCCCTAGTAACCACAACCTGATTGTTGGGAAGTAAAGAAGCAGGTCTTCGTTTAAATTTACATTTCCCAGAAATAATTTGACCAAGGCACATTCTGTAAACACCCATCACTATTCCATGGATTGGGTATGCTAAAAACCTCATTTTGGGAAAGGCTCTTCTCCTCTAGGAAGCCCTCTTAATTGCTTCAACCAATTCACTTCCCCCTTCCTGTTTTACGGCCTTTGATCATACAGGTAGATAACTATATGAGTCATTCTGAACTAGTCAGCCTCTAAGGCAGGTGCAAAGGGCAGCTACATCTAGCTTGCCTCGAAAGGAACAAGTACCATGTGAGAGAGAAATATAGCACCTTGCCTGGCTCTGTGGCCCAGCCCTGATGGGTCTTCCAGAATCAGCTGTGAGGAAGATGGTATGATTCAGCAGTCTTTTTCTCAGCTACAGCCCCAAACAAGCTCTGGGAAGCGCATCACTCACTATGGTCACTGTTTCCTCCTCTTATAAAGGGCAGCTAGGAGCTATGGTGCCAACTTAAAAAAAAGATATCCTATTCCCTGGGCCCTGTGCAGCCACTTTCAGTCATTCTCAGTGAACCCTCCACTGAAGCAGACAGAGCCTATCACCGACCCTTTTGGGTGAGAGGAGCTGGTCACCTTGCTCAAATCCATAGTCATTCAGAGCAAGGACTAGCAGCTTTCCTGCTCATCTTCAGCTCGGGCATATTCGTCCTCCACTGGACCCCAGAGCAACTGATCTTGGGCCAGGGCTGGGAACCAAGAACAAGTAGGTTTTAGTGTTTGTGTGTTTGCACTTGACCTGTCTTTAACTGTGAGGGAACTCTTGTGTTCCTCTTTTGCTCCAAGCAATCCGAGCCCCCCAAGGTAACCCTCCAACCAGTCATTTGGGGCTTTTTCTCCTGCTGTCTCTTGACTATACATACTCACTCAAACCACTTTGCAACTGGAATAATATTTATTTATTTTTTTTACTTGGCAAAAAGTCAAGTGCTACATTTTTAAAAACAAAATCTCAAACAATCAAACATATTACCCATCACAGAAGAGGGTCTGGCAACAGTACAAAACATCCTACTTAAGATCTTTTTTTTTTTAATATACAAGTTGGTTTAAAATGATAGAAGTTCTGTGAGAACTAAGAAATCTACAGCTTGTAGTTTAATAATAGAAAAAAAATTAAGACAATTAAAAGATCTATAGTATCCAGCATTTTACTTAATTCCCTGTTTATAGCACCTATTTCTCTAGGTTAGAAGATGAGAATTCTAGAACCTGTGGTGTGCACCTGGTGTATCACCAAGATAGGGTGGGTTGCTGTCTCCCTTCCCCACCAGCCCCCATTATCAAGGAGAAGGCACTCTTTTTTTCAATCTCCCCACTTAGACCCAGAGCAGAGGGGGATAACTGGGCGAGCAATTTAGAAACTAGAGTGCAAGAATAATATGACTTTTCCTTTCCCCGGGATGGGCTGTTGACAGAAGCAGAGTATCTGCTTAGAATGGAGGAGGAATCTGGGGGTGGGAGCAGCTGCTATCTGCAACATGATGCGTAAAAAGCAAGGAATAACTGGACGTCATGGTCAATCAGTTGCCTGCAAGTTTCAAAACCTCAGACTAAACACAGTTCGAGGGAGGAACAAATTACTAGTCACATCAATGCCTTTACATGCGCAGTGCTGCTGGCTATAGGCCGCCCATCACCATCCCAGGGCTGAGCCAACAAAACGGGAGGCGGCTTCAACTCCAGCCCCACTAGGAAGGAAACGAACAGTCCACACACGAAGCACTCGCGACACACAGATAAACCCCCTGCTAAAAACCCCCCCCCCCCCCCCCCAACCCCCCCCCCCCCCCAAAAAAACCCCCCCCTTCCCCCCCCCCCCCCCCCGGACTGAAGCCAATTTAGAAAAGCAAAGCAAAACCCACTGGGGAGATGAGAAGGAAGGCAGAGGAGAAGTTTCTCCCCAAAGCCAAGGGGACTGAGTATGTGGATCTTAGCAGACTTAAGGCCCCCCTGCTCCGGGCCCCTGAGATACCAGACCAGGTCTTGTTTGAAGAAGGAAAAGGAAGGCTGGGATGGGGATTCTCGGTATACCAAGCTCTACCAAGCCTTCTGCAGCCTCCAGAACTGCATCCGGATGGAGACCCTGATATTTTAAGGGAGTGGCCACTGGCTAAGCAGATGGGAAATTAAAGTGGAAATGACACACAGAAGTATTCTCACCTGGGGAACACAAAGTTGGGAAGTTGGGTAGGGGACGGATCATTCCGGAGTCCTGGGATGAGCGTCACTAGGAAGCCTGCAATCTGATTCAAAGGGTTTTCCTGGTGGTGATTGTTTTTCTTTCTGTTTTTACTTCCTATAATCAGTGCTGTTAGACTTTTAAAAAACAAGATAAAGACTAGTCCCAAAGCTGACTCTGTGAATAAAGTTGTTTTTTTTATATAAATATTTTAATTACAAGTAATTCTTACTCCAGGTAATTTCAGCGACACACGGTGTTTGCAGGCACCCAAGTTCTCTCTCTCTCTCTCTCTCTCTCTCTCTCACACACACACACACACACACACACACACACACAGCCCCCAAACTTTCACAGAAAGTCTGACAGCAACCACATAATTATAAAGGAGCCCTACCTCTCAAGAATGAAGTAAGGGTGAGAATGAGTATGCCAGCCTAAAGAAGCGAAAGGGGAGAGTGTGTGTCACTTAAAGAAAAAATAAGAATTAACAATGTTTGGTTGAGAAGCCAGAAAGAAAAAAGACAGGAAAATTCGGATTACCAAAAGCAAAAGAAAAAAACCAACAACAAAACACTTCAGATTTCTGTACAGGGCTTCCTGTCAAGTGCCTAAGCCATAGGCAAACTCTCGTGTTCCCACTAAAATGAGGGCCTCACACAGTTGGAAGAAATCAAAAGAAACAAGAAAACGAAGGATGGAAGTTAGTGTAAATCTCTGCATTTTGGGAGTGAGTTAGTTGTCATTAACTCCAGAGCCCGGCATAGTTTCCATGGAGCCCTGAAGGGAGCGGTCCTCCTGCCACAAAGAGTTTCGTTCCGGACGAGTCATAGCAGTGGGTGTAAACAGCATTGGGGAAGAAATCAATGTCCGAAAAGTAATTCCTCCAGGTTTCATCATGATTCTACGGGAAGAAAACGAGACTCTGTTAGCGCCTCTAGGCCATGGGGCAGAGAAAAGGAAAGAAAGGGACAGGAATGCCTTCTGGTCTTAAGAGGAGAGGATCCTGCGTCTAATCTGATGTCAGGAGACTCTGACTGGTGCTCATGGGACTTGGAGCCTCATTTTTCCAAATGAACATTAGGGAGGAACTGAACAGGCTGAAGAACCGCTATATCAACCTAAGGTCTCAGGACGGCCAGAACCAAACTTTTTAGTAATTCAATGGCAGCCACAATGGGTGGATCCTTCACCTTCCTGCTCCATTATCACCTGCGGGGAATCCCAGTTAGCTTATCTTACTGGGCTTCAAGTTTTCCCATGGACATGTAGACACAGAAGCAAAATCAAGGGAAAGTGCCTTTCTCTGCTCTAAGGAGTGCCTCTTACCATTGAAAAATTATGTGGGTAGCTGATTTATCAGTGGGGGTGGGAGCAGGTGGGTAGACTGAAGAAAATTTTTCTGTCACTATTCAGTAACCATGTCAGGCAGGGGCTTACTCACCAGCCAGCCTCTGCCAGTAGTTAATTTAAGATTCTCCCCTGCTAGTCTGGGCTTGGACCCGTAACAAGCTGAGAGCCTCTCTTCCAGGAATCTCTGAGCTCGGATGTCATAGAACAGCAGGGAACCCTGCCCTGTGCCCACAGTGATGATGTGCTCATAAAAGCTCACTGACCGGATCCCTGAGAGAAAAGTAAACGGCAATGAGTAGGGAGAGCACACACTGACAGTCTGCTAACCTGTATTTCTCTGGCACTGAGTTCACATGGCACCTCCAAATACCAGACAGCCTTTCCCAGGTCTACGTGGCAAGTTAAGCTCATGTGAAAGCCTGAGAACCCTGGTGCCACAATGCCCATTCATACACTAACAGGAACCCTTCCATAAGCCCTAGAGAAGTACCTGAGGCCTGGTGATTCCTAAGATGCCTTTGGCCTAAGACCTTAAGTGTACCTGGAACCTTCCTCCCCTAGACTCACTAGGGAGTCATCTTTCATAACTCTAAACTCTCCTTCAGTATGTTTTCAACCTATACTGAAACAGGGTAATCTGCATATTTACAAATCATTGTATTAAAAAGGACTTCTTCCCATCTGACCTAAAACCACTACCATGGCACTGCAAGAGGTCTTTATCTGGTATTGCATCTGTGGATCAAATAAGTGCATGGGATACAAAGATGTCTCTTGGCACATAAGAGGTGCTTGATAATATCTGTGGAATCAGTATTTCCTTATTAGGCTACTCCTGTAATAATAACCAAATCTCATAAAGCTTTTTTTTTTTAAGATTTTATTTTAGGGGTGCCTGGGTGGCTCAGTTGGTTAAATATCAGACTCTTGATCTCAGCTCAGGTCCTGATCTCAGGGCTTTAAGTTCAGGCCCTGCATTGGGCTCCATGTTGGGCATGGAGCCTACTTTAAAAAAAAATCTTTAATTTTTAATTTTTTAAGATTTTTAAATTTTTTTTAAAGATTTTATTTATTTATTTGAAAAGAGAATGAGAGAGAGCGAGAGCGCACGTGCACACGAGAGGGGGGAGGGAGGGTCAGAGGGAGAAGCAGCCTCCCTGCTGAGCAGGGAGCCCAATGCCGGACTCGATCCCGGGACTCCAGGATCATGACCTGAGCCGAAGGCAGTCGCTTAACCGACTGAGCCACCCAGTGGCTTATTAAAATTAAAAAATCTTGGGGTGCCTGCGTGGCTCAGTCGGTTAAACGACTGCCTTCAGCTCAGGTCATGATCCTGGAGTCCCGGGATCGAGTCCCGCATCGGGCTCCCTGCTCGGCAGGGGGTCTGCTTCTCCCTCTGACCCTCACCCCTCTCATGCTCTCTCTCAAATAAATAAATAAAGTCTTTAAAAAAAAAAAAAAATCTCTCTACCCACCATGGGGCTCAAACTCACAATCCCAAAACAAGAATCGCATGCTACATCGACTGAGCCAGCCAGATACCCCTAAAGATTTTATTTTTAAGTAATCTCTACACCCAATATGGTACTTGAACCTAGAACTCAGAGGTCAAGAGTTGCATGCTCCACCAACTGAGCCCGCCAGGCGCCCCTCTTAAAGCTTTTTCATTATAGATGTTATTCCAGCCAAGCCTATTTATTCTTCCCCTTACAACTCTCACTGCACACATTATTCTCTCTGTTCTGCACCATGAGTGTCTTAACTATAATTGAAAACAAACCCCAAACAAAAGCCACTTTTGCAGTATCTGCATGAAAATAAACACTACTTGGAAAAGAGAGGCTAAATTGTAAACCATATTGTGGCTTTTAGGACTTCCAGGATAATACAGCCACATTTTTGCCTGAGAAGGGAAACAGTGAGATGAAGAAAATATACTTTGTTGGGGTGCCTGGGTGGCTCAGTCGTTAAGCGTCTGCCTTCGGCTCAGGTCATGATCCCAGGGTCCTGGGATCGAGCCCCGCATTGGGTTCCCTGCTCCACGGGAAGCCTGCTTCTCCCTCTCCCACTCCCCCTGCTTGTGTTCCCTCTCTCATGTGTCTCTGTCAAATAAATAAATAAAATCTTAAAAAAAAAAAAAGAAATATACTTTGTTAACCTGAATGATCTAGATTCTAGTCTATGGCTGTTATCCCACCAATCTGTATGATGTTGAGCCCGTTATTTAACTGCTCTGGGTCTCAGTCTCCTCATCTATAAAGCAGGGTTAACATTAACCTTACCTTTTCCTACCTGCTTCCCAAAGGGTTCTGGGTAAGATGAAGTAAGTTGGCAGATAAAGATATTTTGAAATCTTTTTTTTTTTAAGATTGTATTTATTTATTTGAGACAGAGAGAATGAGAGACAGAGAGCATGAGAGGGAGGAGGGTCAGAGGGAGAAGCAGACTCCCTGCCGAGCAGGGAGCCCGATGCGGGACTCGATCCCGGGACTCCAGGATCATGACCTGAGCCGAAGGCAGTCGCTTAACCAACTGAGCCACCCAGGCGCCCAAGATATTTTGAAATCTTAAAGTACAGTACAAACATAAGTCTTTTTATTCCTTGATAAAGAAAGATTGTTCTCAGAGAAAATATGTTATAAAAGATGGGAGGCTGAAGCTAAATTCACCCAGTGGTCAGAACTAAACTAAGTATTTTCTTCAGCTTTACTGAGGTATAACTGACAAACAATACACTGCACATATTTAAAGTACACAATTTAAAGTTTTAACATATATATATATATATCCACGACACTACCACCACAATCAAAATAACGAATATATCCACCATCCTCAAAAGTTTCCTCATGCCCTCAGTAAACTCCTCCTCACTGCACATCATCCCTTAGCATATATGAATTTTACAGTTCAGGCAGGGCACGAGCAAAAAATTACCACAGGACAGAAAGTCAAGATCTGTGAAAGAATATGAAAACCACCAATATCCTGACTATTGGTTTCCACTAAAGGCTTCACGTGGCCACAAATTTGCCTGTGGTGGCTTAAAGCTCTGCTGCCATTTGCAGGTTTTTAAGCTCTCTTCCTGAGTCACCAAACACCTCCACCAGGTTTCATAACCATCACTATACTTGTTTGGAAACCAATGTAGAAACTGAAAGTCAAAACCTATTTGCGGGCACCTGGGTGGCTCAGTCGTTAAGCGTCTGCCTTCGGCTCAGGTCATGATCCCGGGGTCCTGGGATCGAGTCCCGCATCGGGCTCCCTGCTCGGAGGGAAGCCTGCTTCTCCCTCTCCCACTCCCCCTGCTTGTGTTTCTGCTCTCGCTCTCTCTCTGTCAAATAAATAAATAAAATCTTAAAAAAAAAAACAAACCAAAAACCTATTTGCAATGCAGCTATAAGCCTCAGGGGCATAGTGGGACTTTTTTTTTTTTTTTGGTGCAAAATAGTGGTTTATTAAAGCACAGGGACAGGACCCACGGGCAGAAAGAGCTGCTGCCCCAGGGTCTTGAGGAGTGGCTGATTATAGACTCAGGAGTTGGGGGAAGGAAAAGGGAGGTTTCAAAAGAACTTTCATATGTTAAAGAGGACGGACCTACAAGATAGCAGAGGTCTTGCCATTGTCAAGTTAAGGCTGTTTTCCCCTCTAGCAAGGTATTAATATTAAGATAGTTGGGAGATCCCTGGAAGAATGTCACTCATGTCCCACCTAGGAGTGGGGGGTTGGGGGAGGTTGCAGGGTGTCAGCTTATGCTTTGTCTTCAGCTAGCCTTCTGCTCCCTCATCATTTCTCCCCTGAACAAATTTTTTTTTTTTTTTAGATTTTATTTATTTGACAGAGAGAGACACAGCAAGAGAGGGAACACAAGCAGAGGGAGTGGGAGAGGGAGAGGGAGAAGCAGGCCTCCCGTCAAGCAGGGAGCCGATGTGGGGCTCCATCCCAGGACCCCGGGATCATGACCTGAGCCAAAGGCAGACGCTTAATGACTGAGCCACCCAGGCGCCCCGCTCTGAACAATTTTAACCCTTAAATCTTTAAGGTTGTTGAAGGTGGAAGGTCTCATCTTCTGTAACATCTTCCTGTTGAATAGGGGCCATACCAGGACTCTTACCACTGCCTCGCTCCCTGGAGCAAACAGACTTGACGTTGTATGATGGCTGCCGTGGATCCAAGAAGGAGACATGAGCTTGGGAGCCCACTGCATATACTGACCATTCACTACCATAGGCCAGGCACACATTCTCACGGCAATACGGTAGTTTGGTGGAGAGGAGCTGAAACAGAGAAAAGAGTGATGCACCCATGGCAATACCAGAGAGCATACTACAGGGCAGTGTTCCTAGTTAGATGCCCAATTCTGTGGGCTTCCTTCATAGATAAGCCACACAAAGTCAGAGACAAAAAGACAAAAATAATGTCCTGTTCCATCACTAAGTAAATAAGAGAAAGAGAGGGTGATTGTAATATGCAATTAAGATCTCAGTACTTGAAGAGGGCTGATTAGGGGAAAAGATTAAGCTGGAATTAAATAATCAGAAGCAGAAAGGCCTAGACCTACGGCTTATTCCAGGAATAACCCCTGGGCACTAAAGCCAAGGTCACACTCTGTTCTCTGCCATGACCTTCTCTGCTACCACCCTCCTCACTGGTCTTCAGATAAAAGGGCTGATTTCTGGCTACCCTCAGCCTAGCTTCCCAATTGTACAGGAGTTGTACACTACAAAAAGCCCACTCACGGGACTGGCTCAACCTCAGCTAACAACACTCAGCCTTAACCCTGGATCCTTCTCATTCAGCCAATCTTTAGTGGCTGCCTACTGCATGTAAGGTACCAAGCAAGGTCAGTGGAGCTCAAAGGCTGCTTGACATGAAGTGGTCAGTAATTCCTGGAGCTATGCTTCCTCTTGAGAAAGAGTCTATCACAGAAGCAATAAGCAGCAAAGGCCTTTGGGACAAGAAGAGGGACTCACAGGTAGGTTTGACTTTATGCAGAGGTTGCTTGTAAAGATTATCAATATTCTCAATACCTATTATTTCAGAGATAGTTTATCTTAGTTTAATTGGTTTTCAGTTACTGGTGATTTCTAACTTCTAGGTTTTCCTGCCCTTTCAACATGCCAAATGGTCAATAATCCATAAGCAAATACTTAAATGCCTTGTGGACTGGAGGACGGCAAGCTGAAGGAGTCTCTCAGCAAGTCCTTGCAATGTTAAAGATTCTCCCCCTCCGATCTCTTTAAATGACTTTTAAGAGAGGCCTGTCAGACTCAGAATTCCATGCACTGTGCATTAACATGCCCAGACCTTTGGAAAACTGGTGCTTTAGACAAGGATGCAAAGGCTCAGAGAGAATAAAGGACTTTAACCAAAAGGTGAATTTTTAGGTAAAACCACTAAGTCATGTTCATCACACCTTAGACAGTGTATTTTCAGCCTTCCAGAGATGAAAATAACCATCCAGAGATACTGCTCCCAGTTCCTACAAGAGCAATGAAAAACAGGTTATATTTCAATCTGTAGCAACTAATAAACAGTAGTACGCAAGGAAAGATCTTGAAGGTTGGGGTCCTCCCATTCTTCATTCATTCTTATCCCCTGGGGGCCAGGGATTGTCAGCTCATCATCTCATTCTATGGAATGCAGCTGGACAGCATATTAAATCAAGGTTGCTTTTTGGGAGAACTCAAGAAGGAAGCCGGGTTCTAGCAGTAATGTAAACACCCATGATTCCAAAAGCTCTTACTATGCAATCATTCCCATGACATCCTGTTGGATAGTTCCAGCAGAGCACACACATGAAGGACAGTTTCATAAATGGCAGTATGAGAGCTTCTATGAGTGGAGGATCTAAATCTATCTCAAGGCCATAATTATGACCAGGAGATAGGAGATTAAGGGAACTACCCTTCAAAATGTAGCCTGATTCAGATTTTGGGATCTTTTCTCCTCCTTTGGCTCTGAGTCCCCATCCCAACGTTCTACTTAATACCCCCTCTTTCAGATCTGACTCAATGACTAGGTAAGACCTGCTGGCAGGTTGAGAAGAGGCAGTGAAGAATGAAAAGAAACTGAATACCAAAGAGAAAAAAGCGATAGTTTTTAGAGGCATGTATGAAAATCACACCCAAAATAGAGCACCTGCAAAGGCATGTGCAAATGAGAGACAGTCAAATCAGAGTGGCCCTAGGTGAACTCTGAGAAGCTGACCCACAAATATGGACCCTCCAGAAAAATACTGCAGAGCTCAATCCAAGGGATGGGTTCCATAATCTCAGTTGTAATTTTTTACCAGCAACCCTCAGCCTTCAATCCTCCATGGGCTCAGAACTAAGCTATGTTAGCAAGGACTGACTTGGAAGGAGAAGCCAAGTGCCAAGATGTAAGTCCAGAAGCTGAAGCAAGAGAAAGACACTTCCTCTTTGACGAGCTCATACCTTGTTCTTGTTGTTGAAGGCCAGAGCCCGGACCTTGCAGTTGTCAGGGTTTGTGTCCTCCTTGGGAATGTCCTTTAAGGCCTTGTGAGTAATGTGAGCATACACAGGGACCCGCGACACATTGTGCCTTGCATCACTTTTGGTCAACACATCGTCTGTCACCTCCCAGAGTCCCATAGAGCCATCACGTGAGCCTACAGGGCAAGGAGATCACAGATGTCAGACATACCCAACTCTCTATGGGACAGTCCTAAAGAAACCAAGATGTGCTTTCTTAGTCTAACTCTTTGTACATCATCCTCATGTGCACTAAAGCTTGGTCAGGTGGCCCACTGCAAAACAGAGAACAGTATACATTAACAGCTACAAGAGGAATGATTCAACTAAGATGTAGGACCTAAAATATAACCTTTAGCCTTTGGTGAGATTTTTTGAGAGAGAGAGTACTATACAGTTTGAGAAAGCTCAGTAATTTTCCAAGCCAAATGCTTAGGTCTCTTGGGCATGCATGCACAGGTGATGTCTGTTGGGCAGTAGGGTTTGGGACCCTCCACCTTAAATCAGTGGTGCTTAATCTCTTCTGACTGTATATGCCTCTGAGAGACCTAGGAATGTTAAAGACCCCTTTCTCTAGAGAAATACACAAAACACCACATTGTACATTCAATTTCAGTGAGGTTCATGAACCTCTTGAAGGCTTTCCATGGATCCACAGGGAACATAATTCCCATGTTAGAAATGACTGTATGGGGCACCTGGGTCAGTTGGTACAGCATGCCACTCTTGATCTCGGGGTCCTGAGTTCAAGGCCCATGTTGGATGCAGAGATTACTTAAAAAAATAAAGACTGTTCTACATAAAATGAATACTTAAAAAGTAGTCTTCCTTAGCACACAATAATGAAGCACTTAATTCCTTTCCAGGGGCACCTGGGTGGCTCAGTTGGTTAACCATCCCACTCCTGATCTCAGCTCAGGTCTTGATCTCAGGGTCCTGAGTTCAAGCCCCGCACTGGGCTCCACGCTGGGCGTGGAGCCTACCTAAAAATAACAAATAAATAGATAGATAGATAAAATAAGTAAAAATAAAATTCCTTTCCAGTAAAGTTATCTGCCAACTCTCCTTTAGACTAGAAGGTGCCCTTCCCAACACTGTAAATCTCCTGAATGCTTAGTAGTAAAATTTATCTAATGCGAGAAAAATATCATCCAATTTGTTTGCATCATAAGGCTTATGGGCAGGGATTCAAAGCAGAGGTTTTGTTACAAGTGAAATCTAGAAAACGGTTGAGAGAAGGACACATCTGGAGAACTATGCATGGTTTATTATGCAAATTAAAAAATAAAACTACACAAGTTTTATTATGAAAAATTCAAGCATACTGAAATCAACTGAAAGAATTTTACAATGAATTGTGCAATTACATCTATATCCTACAATCAACATTTTATTATACTTGGCACATTTATATATTCATCCCTCTGTATGATCCCATTTTAACCAACTAAAAAAATATGTACTGAAAAATGATTGGCAAGATATATTTCAAAATATTAACAGTGGTTATCCCTGGGTAGAGATATTGAAGATAATTCTTATTGCCTTTTTTGTTTTTCTGTATTAAAAAAATTTCTTATGGGGGGGCGCCTGGGTGGCTCAGTTGGTTAAGCGACTGCCTTCGGCTCAGATCATGATCCTGGAGTCCCGGGATCGAGTCCCGCATCGGGCTCCCTGCTCGGCAGGGAGTCTGCTTCTCCCTCTGACCCTCCTCCCTCTCATGCTCTCTGTCTCTCATTCTCTCTGTCTCAAATAAATAAATAAAAAATCTTAAAAAAAAAAAAAATTTCTTATGGGGGCGCTTGGGTGGCTCAGTTGATTAAGCGTCTGCCTTCCACTCAGGTCATGATCTCAGGGTCTTGGGATCAAGTCCTGCGTTGGGCTCCCTGCTCAGCACAGAGCCTGCTTCTCCCTCTCCCTCTGCTACTCCCCCTGCTTGTGCTTTCTGTCAAATAAATAAATCTTAAAATATATGTATAAAAAATTTATGATAAACACATATTACGTTTATAATAAGGAAAAATTATTTTTAAAATATTATTATTATTTTTCAAATATTTTATCCACCTATTTGCCAGAGAAAGAGAGAGAGGTGTGCATGCATGAGCGCACAAGCAGGGGGAGTGGAAGGCAGAATGAGAAGCAGGCTCCCTGCAGAGAGCCTGATGTGGGACTTGATCCCAGGACGCTGAGATCATGACCTGAGCCAAAGGCAGATGCCTAACCAACTGAGCCACCCAGGTGTCCCAGAAAAAATTATTTAAAGAACTAGTTTGGCAGCATCATGAAGACTGGATTGGAGGAGACAAGAATGGAAGCAGAGAAAAAATATGGAAGGATATTAGGGGTAATTCAAGATATAGATGATGAGCATGCTAGCAGAGAAGACAGAGAAGAAATTGTATCTAAGAAGTTTTTTTTGTTATGTTTTTCCTACTTATTGAAGTATAAGTGACATACAATGTTTATAAGAGATATTTCAGAAAACAGTACCAAAAAAAAAAAAAAAAAAAAAAAAGAAAACAGTATCAATGTGGCTTGGTAATCAAAGGAGACAAGATCCTAAGAGGAGTCTTAGTTTTCTGGCCGTGTACCTGTGTGGAAGGTAAAAGCAGTCACAAATGTATGCCAATGGGGGAGAGGGGATCTTGGAAGAAAGATGATGAGTATGAATATGCTGAGTCTGAGGTAGAATGTTCAGGGGTTAATACTCATCATCAAGTCTAAATATTAACATCGGTTAACAAGTATTGAGCATTTTCTTTTTTGTTGTTCTTTTTTTTTTTAGAGAGAGAGGGCAAGAGGGCAGAGGGAGGGGGAGAGAGAAAATCTTAAGCACAAGCCACGCCCAGCACAGAGCCCTACGTGAGGCTCAATCTCACAACCCTGAGATCATGACCTGGGCTGAAATCAAGAGACACTTAACTGACTGAGCCACCCAGGCGCCCCTAAGCATTTTCAAAACAGCAGCCACTATGCTGTATTTCCTCTAATCTTCTCAATGACCCTCTGAAGTATCCATGTTACAGATGAGGAAAACCAAATCTCAAAAAGCTTAAGTGGTCTTGCCCAAGACCACAGTGCTACTAAGTGGTAGGACCAGGATTCAAATTCGACCTCTAATATCAGAGCCAATGTTCTTAAAACCTGCTACACTGTTGAGAAAATGTAGACTTGGGAGTTATCAGCCTGAAAACATAGATGTTGGCAGGTTATCTGAAGGATGGGAGGCTCCCAAAGCAAAGCCAAGTCCTGGCTCCCAACAACCACATTTAATACAGGTTACTGTCATACTGAGCAAGGAGCCTAACGTGGGACTCGATCCCAGGACTCTGGGCACTAATCCCTATTATAAAGGTGACATGGGGGCACTTGGGTGGCTTAGTCATTTAAGCGTCTGCCTTCGACTCGGGTCATGATCCTGAAGTCCTGGGGTCGAGCCCCACATCGGGCTCCCTGCTCAGCGAGGAGTCTGCTTCTCCCTCTGCCCTCACCCTGCTCTTGTGCTCTCTATCAAATAAATAAAATCTTTTTTATTTTTATTTTTATTTTTTAAGATTTTATTTATTTGACAGAGAGGGAACATAAGAAGGGGGAAAGTTCTTGGAAAAGAACTGAAAGAAGAAATATTTATGTTCTCTTAGCTTTGTTAGTAGCAGTTCTTGTTTGTTTTTTTATTTAAAATGTTAATTAACATACAGTGCAATATTGGCTTCTGGAGTAGATGTTTGTTTGTTTTTAAGTTTCATTTGTTTAAGTAATCTCTACACCCAGCGTGGGGCTTGAACTCATGGCCCCAAGTTCAAGAGTCACATGCTTTTCCGACGGAGCCAGTCAGGCGCCCCTGTTGTAGCAGTACTAAGTATGGGCTTTGAAATCAGATCTGGATTCAGATCCTGATTCCACCTGTCACTATTTGTGTGGCCTCTGGCAGGTAATTATAACCTCTCAGAATTTAAATTTTCTCATTTGTGAAATGAGGCTAATAATGCAAACCTTTTAGTACTGTTCTGAAGATTATATGAAATAACATATGTGAGGCACTTAATTTAGCTACTATTATGATTATTTTTATTTGGGAATCTAGAACTGGGGGATAGTAATTTTACATATGGGTCCTGAGCAAAACTGGTTAGCACTCTGAGCCTACTTTCTAGGCTGCTGTGGGTATCCAGAAAGCATTTGTGTATCTCTAGATTACCTTCTCTACACTCATTTCCATATATTTTTTTCTGATGTCTACCACTGGGAAAGAAATTCCCCCAATCCTGTACAGCTTTCATCAACAAGAAACACACTATATAGTTGTACAGAAAATAACTACTCCTAATACTTTATATCAACTATGTCAAAACACTTTCACAACCACTGTCACAATGAAGCCCCACAAAAATGTTGTGGCTAACATGCTGTCACACATCCTTTTGGGAACAAGGCAGAGTACGAGTAATAAATGAAGAATGCTGGTAACTCCTCTTTCCAGATCAGGAATATACAAGGGAAATGACTTACCCAAGGACACACAGTAAGTAAGAGAAAGAGCCAATATTGGTAATAAGATTTCCTGGCCAATGGTCTGTTTACTGGGCTATTTCCAATCACAATACTATACCTTTCAACTTCTAGCCTCCCTCCCTCCCTGCCACATCAAAACTCCATACAAAAGGTCAATTTTACCAGACACCGCCATAGTATCACTGATCCATGCAATGGAAAAGATCCAGTCCTTGTGTCCATCCTTGGAGAGGAGTGAACGGTAGAGAGAGAGGGGGGGGAAAATTAGTAAAAAAGGATTACAACTCACACTCCTGAAAAGCATACAGTCTGACTGAAAATTATAATTCTGATCTCTGATGATCTTAACCCATAGGGCAGGATCCCACAATTTTTAACTTCTATCTTGAGGAGCTCAAAGCTGGAATGAAACTGGCATTCCTACGGGCAATGAACATGTCTGGTAGACACAGAGCTCTGGCCTTCTACATCTGGATGTCTTATTTTGGGCTCCTACATACAATCACCCACCTCTATCCCTCTAACCTCATCCTACCACTCTCCTCCGTGCTTCCTGGTACAACAGCTATACCATACCTCTTCACTGTTCCTCCTGTCTGGAACTCTTTTCCTCCGGACATCAACATGACTTGCACTCACTCTCACTTCTTCTGTCTCCCTACTCAAATGTCATTCTTATCAATGAGGACTTCCCTGACCATTTTCTGAAATAGCATTCTCCACCACTCTCTCTATCCCTTTAATCTGCCTTTACTCTTCTCCATGGCACTTATCACACTCTGACATACTGCTGGTAAATATTTATTGATCTATGTACTGGTTTATATGTCTCCCTCCACTAGAATGCAGGCTTCAAGAGGTGGGGAGCTTTATCTGTTTTATTCACTGCATGCCCCAGTGTCTAAAACAATTCCTGGACATAAAAAGCTCAATAAATAGTTGAATGATTTAATAAACTTTGCTCTCTGACTATGGGCAGTGGGAGATATATGGACACTGGATTAAAACACCAACCCACTGCTGCTGGCCCCCAAAGTATGCCACTCACCGCTTTATCAAACACACGCGCTCTCTGTCAATATACCTCCCTATGGGGGGAGTTCAGTCTCCATTCTGATATTTCTAACCTCACACCTCACCCCCATACCCTTGTAGTCAGCAGAAATCTAGAGGAAACTATTCCTTCCCAGGGGGCATGTGGGAGGAGGGTCCAAGTTACCTACCATGCTCTGCTAAAAAACAAAGCTACCTCTAACTACAGTTACTGGGGAAACTTACATCACCCACACACACAGGATCTAGTGTAGGTAGCCGGTAGATGGCAAGACTGTTGGGGTTGTCTCCTCCAGTGGCTAACAGAGTTCTAGAGGGATTCAGCTCGATGGCATGGATGCCACAGCCCTGCTGGGTCACACCTCCAGGCTCCCGGTCCTTCAGAATGGGAATCTTGGTGATCTGGCTTGTCTGCACGTCCACCACAAAGAGCTACAAGAAAATGGACACAGAAGCTGACAGTTTCTCTTTCATGTGGCTAACGCTGGGTATAAACACCCATTCACTCAATTATCCATCAAACTTTAATTAATGTCTACTACATGTTAGACCCTGGGAAATATTAAAGGCATAGTCAGGGCTATTAGTCAAATGAAATATGAAAATAAGAAAATACAACAGAGACAGGCATAATACATTACATGAACACAGATCAGCAAGCAAATTCTGCCTGGGATTTAAAGACAGCTTCAAAGAGGACGAGCATTAGACTATGGACCTAAAGAACCTGACTAAAGGTTTTCTGCCAGTTTGGACGTATTTTATGTATCTAATTCTCATCTACCCATGCACAGAAACTTATAAACAAAACAATTCCCGGGCGCCTGGGTGGCTCAGTTGGTTAAGCGACTGCCTTCGGCTCAGGTCATGATCCTGGAGTCCCGGGATCGAGTCCCGCATCGGGCTCCCTGCTCGGCAGGGAGTCTGCTTCTCCCTCTGACCCTCCTCCCTCTCATGTTCTCCGTCTCTCATTCTCTCTGTCTCAAATAAATAAATAAAATCTTTAAAAAAAAAAAAAAATTAGGTCTGCTGGAGTGACTGGAGACATGACAAGATAAGAGTTATCTGTCGCACACACACCATTCTCTTCTATGCCTCCATGTCTTTGTCATGTTGCTGCTTCTGCCTGAAATGCTCTTCTCCACCTCTTTTCCAACCTAACCCCTTTCCACTCTGCAAGATTTAACTCAGAGAAACATTTTATTGAAAAGATCAGACTCAGAGAAAGAACATTTCTGAGTCTTTATTAAACTCTTTATGGGATTAAATGATTCACTCTCTCATTCATTCAGCACCAACTAAAATACCAAGTACTGTTCTAGGTGCTAACAATGTGACCATGAACAAGAGAGAAACAATCTGTATCCTCATATACCTTAGTCTAGAAGTTAGCTTAAAATCCTCTCAGCAATTCTTGCGATGAAGCCAAATCATGTCAAATCTTTATATAAAGTAACCTACTGCTTGCACAGGAAAGAGATCTATGAAAGAAGAAACTATTCTTTCAGTTGGCTCCTTCCTCTCATCCTCTTTCTCATCACCTCTCTGGACAATTGCAACTGGTCTTTGCGCCTTCAGGCAAGGCTACCACCAAAACTATTCTCTATACTGTATTAGTCATCTTCATAAAAATGGCAATCCTCCCAATGTCAGTTAAAAATATCCATAGGTGGGACACCTGTGTGGCTGAGTCAGTAAAGCATCTGCCTTCAGTTCAGGTCATGATCCCAGGGTCCTGGGATGGAGTCCTGCATCGGGCCCCCTGCTCAGAGGAGAGCCTGCTTCTCTCTGCCCCTGCCCCAGGCTCTTGCGTGCATGCGCTCTCTCTCTCTCAAAAATAAATAAAAATACTTAAAATATATCCATAGGGGTGTATGGGTGGCTCAGTTGGTTGAGCTCTTATTTCTGCTCAGGTCATGGGCTCAGAGTCGTGGGGTTGGGCTCTGCATCAGGCTCTGCGCTCAGTGGGGAGTTGGCTTGGGGATTCTCTCTCCCCCACTCCCCCTGCCTTCATGTGCTCGCATGCACATGTTCTCTCTCTAAAATAAATCTTTAATTTGAGAGAGAGAGAGAGAGAATGAGCAGGGGGAAGGGCAGAGGGAGAGAATCTTTCAAGCAGACACCCCACTGAACAAGGAGACTGACAAGGGGCTCGATCCCACAACCCATAAGATCACCACTTGAGCTGAAACCAAGAGTCAGATGCCTAACTGAATGAGTCACCCAGGCGCCCCAATAAATAAATAAATCTTTAAAAAAGTCCACTGGTTCCTCTTTACCTAAATCTAAACTCCTTATCCTGGCATCAAGATTCCTCAATCTGGGGACGCCTGGGTGGCTCAGTCGGTTAAATGTCTGCTTTCGGCTCAGGTCATGATCCCAGGGCCCTGGGATCAAGCCCTGCATCAGGCTCCCTGCTCCACGGGAAGCCTGCTTCTCCCTCTGCCTCTGTGCTCTGTCTCGCTCTCAAATAAATAAATAAAATCTTAAAAAAAAAAAAAAGATTCCTCAATCTGGCCCCAATCTCTCTCTCTCTCTAGCTTTACATCCTGCCGTGGACCTATGCTCTAGAAATAACAGCTTAACAACTATTATTCACACACAAATTTTCAATGAAATGTAATTATTTTGTTTCATGCTCATGCTATTCACAATGCCAGAAATGCTTTTCCCTTCTTTTCTACACCCGGCCAGCTTGTACTTACCGTTCATGATTCAGTTCTGACATGTCCTCTCTGAATATCTCCTAAATATCTAGGCTGGTTAAGTTTTTCTCTTATAGGTTTTCCAGATAGCTCTCTTCTACAACACTTAGACTGTATCACGCTGCTTTAAAATCTTTGTCTCTCTCCCCCAGTAAGCTAATAACGTCCTCCCAATTCAAAGAGCAGGGGATTTATCTTATTTGCTTCTATAATCCTGCCTCAACAATGCAAAACTACGTAATAAGTGCTTGTAGAAGACACCTTTCAGGGAGGCCGCCCAACAATGTTAGGGGGACGCCACATGTAGGTGTCTGCTTGATGTAAGCCAGATCTCCAGATCAGAGATCCAGAGGTGGCCTCCTGGCTCAGGGAGGACCAGTCCAGAGGCTATACTGGGCTGATCAAATTCTCTCAGGAATGTGAAACTGGCTTGGTGGCACTAGACCAAACTGTCTGGATGGCTAATTTCTACCAAAGCCAGTCCCCAGAGAGAAGGAAACAGAAGAGAGGTAACATGAACATCCTTAGCTTCTAATGGTTTTCCAAGTCCTAGTTCTGTTTCATTCTGAGATCCAGAGATACTTCCTGCTTTTGGGGTTTGCGAACTATCCCTTCCAATAAACATGAGTGGGTTTCTTACTCTTTTAGAGCAAATGATCTCTAGACAACACAGCCCCTCAAATGTTTAATGAAGGAAAATTAACTGCCTACTTATACCTTTGTCATTTTGTGGGACAATACATCCATAACATGTTACCTTCTAGACTGATGATTCCCAAACTGATTATCACAATAACTTGGGGGAATTTTCTTTCTCAGAAAAACTATAAAACAAAAACAATTCCTAGGCCCTACCCTGAAACTCCTCCAATTAGAAATTTCTGACTTGGGGGCCTGTAAAACTGACTTTTCCTCCCAAGGATCTCCAGGTTAATCTGATGACTGCCCAGGTTTAACAAAGAACAAGTAACAGTTAATAGTAATACACTATTCTGATGTTTGTTTAGTTTCATATGGTGTAGTTTCATCTATTCTTAATGAAAAAGGGAAATGAAAAAGTTGGTAACAAGTCCAACCTCTCCAGTTTTGGGATTGGGAGACATCTAGACCCTTGCTATTCAAAGGAGCACTGGGGAACTTGTTAGAACCCAAGAATCCCAGGCCCCACCCTAGATCTGTTAAATCAGAATCTGGAGTTTCCCAAGATCTCCAGGTACACTGAAGCTTGAGAAACACTGATGTAGAGAGAATCTGCTCTGTATGCTAAGAGGAATGAATTTGGTAAGATACAAGAGTAACCTGAGCTGCAATGTGGAAAAATCCAAGTTTCTCCTATGAATTCTGAGGGCTGGCTAAAGCTTATTGTAGTCCACTGTGTTAGGCCATTCCTTTGTCTTTTTTTTTGTTTGTGTGTGTGGTGTTTTGTTTTGTTTTTTTTTTTTTTTGGCCTGTCTTAAAACAGAGCTCCATTTCTGCCATCCAGAAAATGTGTGGAGATAAGGTTTCAACTATTCATGTCCAAGAAAGTGTTAAGTCCAACCTCTCCAGTTTTGGGATTGGGAGAAATCTAGATTTGAATTTCACATTTGTTATCTATTAGCTGTGCGACCTTAGGCAAGTCAGTTAAACTTTTCAAATCCTGTTTCTTATCTATAAAACTAGAATATTTGCCTCTAGGGTTGCTAAGAGATCTAATAAAACAAAGTGCCTAGCACAGGGCTCAGCACAGATTTGGTGCTGAACAAGTAACAGTTAATAGTAATACACTATTCTGATGTTTGTTTAGTTTCATATGGTGTAGTTTCATCTATTCTTAATGAAAAAGGGAAATGAAAAAGTTGGTAACATTTGGGTCTCTAGAGGGCCCAGGAAACCAGGAGTTTACCCCCAACCTCACTCTTACAGAGGAATGACAAAGCACCACATGAAGGACAGAACCTTTTTGCTTTTTCCAAGGAAAGGAAAGGGATGGGAATGAGCAGCCACAGAGTATCTGCCCAAGCTCTCTGACAAGGGGCCAAAGCTTCATGCAGCTTCTGTAACAAATCCCAGAATGGGGCTGTTCTACATTAACCTACTGGGATTCCTGCCAGGAACTAGCAGCATGGCAAGGTAAGTTTTAGTCTCAATGGCTCCCTGCAGCCTACATTCCAGAGCAGAGGGGAAAAAAAGAAAGCAAAGTCCTTACAATCAGGAAGCTTATTAAGACTAGAAAGTACATCTCTGAATGCACTATAGTGTGCGCAGATACATGCAAAAGGAACATACATAGAAAGATCAAGGTAGCTTAATAAAATGGAGGAGCTCACAAAGTTTCTAAAACTCCAAAGTGTTTTAGCTGCAGCCTAATGAAGAAAGGAAAGCAAATCCACATAGATCACACAGACAACAAGATAAATTTTACGAAGTCAGACAGGAAAAGGCAACTAGACAGCCTAAGTCTGCTGAAAGTTGGATAAAGGGAAGACAACCGAAATTGAAGCAGAAGAATCCATTCCCTATCCCAAACCAAGAAGATGGGTAGGAGCAAAGAAGAGAGTCAGGATGAAGAAAAACAACAGAGAATGGTCAGACAATATATCAAAAATTAAACAGTGTAAACCCTACAACTTTCAATTTTAGGAACTTATGCTAAGGAAATAATGATGAGTAAACAGTTTTAACTAAAGTGCATTAATTTTGGGGCACCAGCCTGGCTCAGTCAGGTGGAGCATGTGACTCTTGATCTTGGGGTTGAGAGTTTGAGACCCACAATGGGCACATTGGGTGTAGAGATTAAAAAATTTAAAAATATATAAAATGAAGGGGCGCCTGGGTGGCTCAGTCAGTTAAGCATCTGCCTTCGGCTCAGGTCATGATCCCAGGGTCCTGGGATCGAGCCCCACATCGGGCTCCCTGCTCAGCAGGGAGCCTGCTTCTCCCTCTCCCTCAGCCTGCCACTCCCCCTGGTTGTGTTCTCTTTCTCTATCTCACTCTGTCAAATAAATAAATAAAATATTAAAAAAAATAAATGAGTATTTATTTTTTATTTACTTAGAGAGAGAGGAGGAGGGGAAGGGGGAAAGGGAGAGAATCTTAAGCAGGGTCCTTGCCCAGCACAGAGCCTGACTTGGGGCTTGATCTCACAACCCTGAGATATGACCTGAACCAAAATCAAGAGTTGGACGCTTAACCAACCAAGCCAACCGGGTGCACCTAAAATATATTTTTATTTATTTATTTGTTTTAAAGATTTTATTTGACAGAGACACAGCAAGAGAGGGAACACAAGCAGGGGGGCACCCAGGCACCCCCTAAAATAAATTTTTATTTTTTATTTTTATTTATTTATTTTTTAAAATACCATTTTATTCTTTTATTTTTTTTTAAAGATTTTATTTATTTATTTGAGAGAGAGAATGAGAGAGAGAGAGAGCACATGAGAGGGGGGAGGGTCAGAGGGAGAAGCAGACTCCCTGCCGAGCAGGGAGCCCGATGCGGGACTCCATCCAGGGACTCCAGGATCATGACCTGAGCCGAAGGCAGTCGCTTAACCAACTGAGCCACCCAGGCGCCCCTAAAATAAATTTTTAAATAGTGAAACACCACAGGAGCCTGGATATAGCCACATAACAGACTATTATAGAGCTTTTAAGAATGGGGTGCCCAGGGGTGCCTGGCTGCCTCAGTCGGAAGAACATGCCACTCTTGATCTCCAGGTGGTAAGTTCAAGCCCCACACTGGGTAAGATTACTTAATAAAAACTTAAAAGAGGAACGCCTGGGTGACTCAGTCGGTTAAGCCTCTGCTTTCGGCTCAGGTCATTATCCCAGGGTCCTGGGAACGAGTCCAGCATTGGACTCCTTGCTCAGCAGGGAGCCTGCTTTCCCCTCTCCCTCTGCTGCTCCCCCGCTTGTGCTCTCTCTCTCTCTGATAAATAAATAAAATCTTTAAAAATAAATAAATAAATAAAAGCTTAAAACAACAACAACAACAAAAGAATGGGCGCCTGGCTGGCTCAGTTAGTACAATACATGACTCTTGGGGCGCCTGGGTGGCTCAGTCGTTAAGCGTCTGCCTTCGGCTCAGGTCATGATCCCAGAGTCCTGGGATGGAGCCCCGCGTCGGGCTCACTGCTTGGCAGGAAGCCTGCTTCTCTCCCTCTCCCACTCCCCCTGCTTGTGTTCCCTCTCTCGCTGTGTCTCTGTCAAATAAATAAAATCTTTAAAAAAAAAAAAAAGAAGAACATGTGACTCTTGATCTTGGGGTCATGAATTCAAGCCCCTTGTTGGGGGTTGAGTTTACTTTAAAAAAAAAAAAGAAACGGAGTAGAGGATATTTATTAACAAGGAAAGATGTTCGGAGCGCCTAGGTGGCTTAGTCGTTAAGCATCTGCCTTCGGCATGGTCATGATCTCAGGGTCCTAGGATGGAGCCCCACATCGGGCTCTCTGCTCAGCGGGAAGCCTGCTTCTCCCTCTCCCACTCCCCCTCTTGTGTTCCCTCTCTCGCTGTGTCTCTCTCTGCCAAATAAATAAATAAAATCTTAAAAACAACAACAAAACATGGAAAGCTGTTCATGCTATGGTATTAAATGAATAAGCTTTTTTAAAAAAAATTTTTTTTTTTTAAGATTTTATTTATTTATTTGACAGAGAGAGACACAGCAAGACAGGGAACAGAAGCAGGGGGAGTGGGAGAGGGAGAAGCAGGCTTCCCGCTGAGCAGAGAGCCCAATGTGGGGCTCAATCCCAGGACCCTGGGATCATGACCGTGCCTAAGGCAGATGCTTAACGACTGAGTCACCCAGGCGCCCCAAAAAGATTTTATTTTTAAGTAATCTCCACAACCAACATGGAGCTTGAACTCACAACCCTGAGATCAAGAAGTTGCATGCTCTACTGACTGAGCCAGCCAGGTGCCCCCAATAAATTGATTTCTAATCCCTGATTCTGGAGGGCTCTGTTAAAAATGAAGTTAAGTCCTGAGGCACCTAGCTGCCTCAGTTGGTGGAGCATGCAACTATTGATCTATGAGTGTGAGTTCAAGCTCCATGTGGGGCATAGAGCCTACTAAAACAATAATAAATTAAAAAAAAAAACAAACCATAAAAGTAAGTCCCAAAGTCACCTTTAGCAAGACACCTAAGATTCTGCCTAGTACCCACCCCAAAGTCAACAAGTCTCTGACAGCATACCACAGAGGTTTAGCTATCTGAAGCACCTTGACAAACATTTGGTTAAAAAAACTCTTAGGGTGCCTGGGTGGCTCAGTTGTTGGGCATCGGTCTTCAGCTCAGGTTGTGATCCCAGGGTCCTGGGATCAAGCCCCACACTGGGCTCCCTGCTTGGCAGGGAACCTGCTTTTCCCTCTGCCTGCCACTCCCCCTGCTTGTGCTCACTACCCCCCGCCCCCCGATTTAAAAAAAAAAAAAAGAGAGAGAGAGAACCCAATTGAGTATTGCCTTTATATAATTACAAAGTCCATGCATGTCCTACTTCCAAGTGGTACCATCCAATCAGAAAAAAATAGAAGGGTACGGGCGCTTGGGTAGCTCAGTCAGTTGAGTGTCTGACTCTTGATCTCAGCTTAGGTCTTGATATCAGGGTTTTGAGTTCAAGCCCTGTGTTGGGCTCCATGCCCAGCTTAAAAAAAAATAAATGAATAAAATTAAAAAAAGAAAAATAGAAGGGTAAATAAAAGAACTGGCCTACTGTCTGATTTTACACTTGTGTAAATGCTGATTTCTATAGCACTCAAAGATGCTAATATTTATGTACAGATTATTCAGAAGAAAACAATTTTTTTAAGATTTTATTTATTTATTTGACAGAGCGAGAGAGCACAAGCAGGGGGAACAGTAAAGGGAGAGGGAGAAGCAGGCTCCCCGCCGAACAGGGAGCCCCATGCGGGGCTCGATCCCAGGACCCTGGGATCATGAAGGCAGATGCTCAAACATCTGAGCCACCCAGGCGTGCCAGAAGAAAACAATTTCTATACAAGATATTCTCAGCTTTTTCTTCCCCTACAGCATTTTTAAGTATAAAGCCATCTACTCAGAATTAGTAGGGAGCCTTATCTCTAAGCTACAAATTACTGGAGAACAGAGTTTGTAGTCACATATTAATTATTTATCTGGTATATTAAGAAATTATAAGCTTTCAATAACAGTATTAAAACAATGATAATATTATATAATCCTTTTTCTTTCACTTTTATTATCTGAGCATTATAGCACAAAGACTTAAGGATAACATGGCTGTGTTACTTGCCCACTGAGAAGCAAGATCTCTCTCTAGATGTTATTTTGAGCTCCAAAAAACTCCTTGTGTGACTCAGAAAGGAAACTCCTTTGTTATATATCCTACCACTGTATTTTATTCCCTCTCCCCAGAAGAAATGTGTAACTGTGTTCAATCTTTGTCATCAAGCAATGAATGGAAACTGAGCAAGGTCATTTCTACCACTGTTTTAGGCTAAGAAAAAAAAGATTCATCTAGCTGAAGTAACATTAAAAAAAATAAGTTTGGGGCGCCTGGGTGGCTCAGTTAAGTGTCTGCCTTCAGCTCAGGTCGTGATCCCAGGGTCCTGGGATAGAGCTGGGCATCAAGGAGCATCGGGCTCCTTGCTCGGCAGGAGGCCTGCTTCTCCCTCTCCCACTCCCCCTGCTTGTGTTCCCTCTCTTGCCGTCTCTGTCAAATGGATAAATAAAATCTTTTATTTTTTTAATATTTAAAAAAATAAATAATAATAATTTTTTAAAGATTTTATTTATCCATTTGACAGAGACAGTGAGAGCACAGCAGGAGGAGCTGCACGCAGGAGAGGGAGAAGCAGGCTCCCTGCTGAACAGGGAGCCCAATGCGGGGCTCGATCCCAGGAGCCTGAGATCATGACCTGAGCCAACAGCAGATGCTTAACCAACTGAGCCACCCAGGTGCCCCTTTTTAAAATTTTTATGAAGTAATCTCTTTGCCCAACATGGGTCTCGAACTCACGATCCCTAGAATCAAGAGTCACACGCTTCACTGACTGAGCCAGCCAGGTGCCCCCCCTCTTTTCAAATGTTTTTTCATTTGTCCAGTTCCTGTTTAGTCCTTAACCACATGCATGCATAATTGTGTATAGCTATAATAAGCACAGATAGAATTTTGTATCCTGGGCACCTGGCTGGCTCAGTCAGAGAAGCATGCAACTGTTGATCTCGAGGCTGTGAGTTCCAGCCCCACATTGGGTGTAGAGATTACTAAATAAATTAAAAAAAAAAAAAAAAAATTTTGTCTCTCATTACATTTAACATATCAAATGCTCTGTGTGTTTGGTCTCCTGGGTGGCTCAGCTGGTTAAGCAGTTGCCTTCTGCCCAGGTCATTATCCCAAGGTCCTGGGATTGAGCCCAGCATCAGGGAGCATCAGGCTCCTTGCTCGGCGGGAGGCCTGCTTCTCCCTCTCCCACTCCCCCTGCTTGTGTTCCCTCTCTCGCTGTCTCTGTCAAATGGATAAATAAAATCTTTAAAAAATGGATAAATAAAATCTTTTAAAAAATAAAAATAAAATAAAGATTTTATTCATTTATTTGACAGAGGGGGGAAAGCACAAGCAAAGGGAACAGCAGGCAGAGGGAGAGGGAGAAGTGGACCCGAGCCGAAGGCAGACGCTTAACCGAATGAGCCACCCAGGCACCCCTATTTTTTTTTTTTTTTAAGATTTTATTTATTCATTTGAGAGAGAGAGAAAGCATGAGTGAGGTATGGAGGGGCACGGAGAGAGTGAGAAGCAGAATCTCTGCTCAGCAGGGACGCAGGGCTTGATCCCAGGACAAGGAGATCATGACCTGAGCTGAAGGCTGATGCTTAGCCATCTGAGCCACCCAGGTGCTCCACTAAATAAAATCTTGGGGGGAGAAAAAAAAAAGAAAAAGCTTTGTGTGCTATTAGTACTCATAATTATGTTAATTTCTGCATAACATCATGCAGATGTGATTTACCATAAAGTACTCAAGTATTCTTTTATGTTGTTTTTTTTTTTCCAAAGATTTTATTTATTTTTTTGAGAGAGAGTGTGCTCGGGCAGGAACAGGGCGAGGGGCAGAAGGAGAGGAAGAGGGAGAAGCAGACTAACCGCTGAGCAGGGAGCCCACTCGATCCCAAGATCCCAGGATCCCACGACCCCGGGATCATGCCTTGAGCCAAACCAAATGCAGACATTTAACCAACTGAGCCACCCGGGCACCCCTCCTTTTGTTAGTATTTAGATAAAATAGCTTTCAATGATTATCTTGTTAAAAAAGACTTCTCTTCCTTTGGATAAATTCCCTGGTCTGAAAATATTAAGTCAAAGTGTATAATACTTTAAGGCCCTTCATTCAACAATATGTACCAGACTTGAAATATAATGCCAAATTACTGTCAATAAAAGGTTTTAGTGGCTACGTATACATATATATAATATATATACACACACCTGTTCCACTACATCCTTATCAGAACTAGGTATTATTATAATTTGTACACAGTAAAATATTTTGCTTTTATCTGTATTCTTTCTATAATGAAATTACATATAATTTCCTAATTGTAGTTCCTTATGTAATTACATAATATATATATTTTTTATTTGACAGAGCGAGCGAGTGGACAAGTGGGGGTGGAAGGGCAGAGGGAAAGGGAGAAGCAGACTCCCCACTGAGCAGGGAGCTTGATGTGGTGCTCAATCCCAGGACCCCAAGATCATGACTTGAGCCAAAGGCAGACATTTAACCGTCTGAGCCCCCAGAAGCCCCTAGATGAATTATTTAAAAGTGTTTAAGATACTTGGGATGTGACTGGCATACAGAAAAGAAGCCATTTATAGGATACAGAAATCCTATTTATGTTAAGCATACCTGAATCTGGCCAGAAATACACCTAAAGTCTAGAACCATCAAACCACCGCCCCACCATTAATTAGATCAACAATTTACTAAACATAAATTTTAGACACTGTGCTAACCAACATTTTATTTAATTCTGTTCATGGTCTGCTGGGCAGGTACTACTCTCTCCATTTATTTTAAAGGTGACAGAAGAAAGGCTTAGGAGAAGTATCTGGGACTTGTCCACAAGCACAAAGAAAATTAAGAAATGGGGCCCAGAATCAACATAGCAAGTCTATCATTTCTTTTTTTTTTTTTTATCGTTACGCATCTGCCTTCGGCTCAGGTCATGGTCCCAGGGTCCTGGGATCAGGCCCCACATCTGGCTCCCTGCTTGGCGGGAACCCTGCTTCTCCCTCTCCCCATCTGTGTTCCCTCTCTCGCTGTGTCTCTGTCAGATGAATACATAAAATCTTTAAAAAATAAAATAAAATAAAATCTTTCTCTAAAAGAGTCAAATACGGGTGCCTGGGTGGCTCAGTCGTTAAACGTCTGCCTTCAGCTCAGGTCATGATCCCAGGGTCCTGGGATCGAGCCCCACATCAGGCTTCCTGCTCCGCGGGAAGCCTGCTTCTCCCTCTCCCCCTGCTTGTGTTCCCTCTCTCGCTATGTCTCTCTCTGTCAAATAAATAAATCTTAAAAAAAAATAAAGTAAAGGGGCGCCTGGGTGGCTCAGTCGTTAAGCGTCTGCCTTCCGCTCAGGTCAGGATCCCAGGGTCCTGAGATTGAGCCCCGCATCGGGCTCCCTGCTCTATGGGAAGCCTGCTTCTCCCTCTCCCACTCCCCCTGCTTGTGTTCCCTCTCTCGCTGTGTCTCTCCCTGTCAAATAGATAAATAAAATCTTTAAAAAAAACAAAGTAAAATAAAAGAGTCAAATATTCTGAGGGGCGCCTGAGTGACTCAGTCAGTTAAGTGTTTGCCTTTCGCTCAGGTCAAGATCTCTGGGTCCTGGAATCGAGTCCCACATCAGGCTCCCTGCTCAGCGGGGAGCCTGCTTCTCCCTCTGCCTGCAGCTCCCCCGCTTGTGTGTGCACTCTCTATCAAATAAATAAACTCTTAAAAAAAAGTAAAAATAAAAGGCTGTAATCCCATTGGGGAAATAAAATAGTAAAATGAAGGAGCAAGAATTAAAGATCTGGTCAGAGCAAAACTCCCACACTTCACCATATTTTGTTTTCCTGTGTCTCAGACTGGATTTCATATTCTGCTTTTATCATTTCAGGAATCTGCATATGGAAACTCAGGGACAACATTACAGCTATTTTCTCAACCCTGGTGTCTACCATTCCTCTCCACACCCAAAATTAGGCTCCTCAAAAGTTCTTCTTCCTCTCATCTGACAACAAATCGCAGCCCAAACTCATTTTGTCTGCTTCATTTTTTTTTATTTTTAAGTAATTCTATCCTCAATGTGGGGCTCAAACTTCCATCCCCAATATTAAGAGTCATCTGCTCTACATAAACTGGGCCAGCCTGGCACCCCTTTTCTGCTTCATTCTAATCCACCAACTCTATCTGTGAAGTCAGCAGTATACCCGTGACCATTCATTACTTTGGAAGATGTTGAGAAAAAGCAAGCAGCCCTGACCTCTACTAGTTAGCCTGGTACTATCAGCTAGGCATTGGTGTCTTGGTAAAAATAATTTCCCAGGAAATTTTCCTGGGAAAGTCCCATTTCCTTAAGTATTCCCCCAAATCACCCTTTTAAGTCCTTTCTAACACCCTCTTACTGAGAGGTCTCATGGTTCCCTTTGGTTCAGGTTCTCTGTAGTTGCAATAAGCAATTGTATCTACTATACTAAGTTCCTGATGGTCTTTGGCTGAAGGGTATCAGTGAGTGAGAAATAAGAATCTAAAATTACGTATCTCAAACTCTGCATACATTATCACTCTATCACCATCTTTGTCTTTAAACTGCCCTCTCTCAAAATATTCCCTTTCCTTCTTTTCTAAAATTATTTTTAAGTAATCTTTATACCCAATGTGGGGCTCCAACTCACAACCCTGAGATCAAGAGTCGCAAGCTCTTCGAAGCCAGCCAGGCGCCCCAAAATAGCCCCTCCTAGTTCTCCTCTGACCTTCCTGCTCCAAGATTCTATCTTTATAGCTACCCTTTCAATATCAATGGTTCTTACCCATTTTTGGCTCACAGTACTCCTTTTGAAACTATAATGAAAACTACGGACTGCTCCCCATACCACCCCCCGAACTCATTGTGCCCAGAAAATACACATATAATGAAATTTTTCAATTTTAGGGAAGGTTTATGCAACTTAAGAGTGTCTTCTCTACAGTCTCTCAAATGGTAGTGCACTAATTTCAATAATCCCTTATACATAGACGACCATTCCCAAATCACTGACTTCAATTTTTACACCTCTTAAATTTCAACTAAGTGAAAGCACAAAACTAAACTCATTTTCTTTTTTTTTTTAAAGATTTTATTTTTTTTGACAGAGAGAGACACAGTGAGAGAGGGAACACAAGCAGGGGGAGTGGGAGAGAGAGAAGCAGGCTTCCCGCTGTGCAGGGAGCCTGATGTGGGACTCGATCCCAGGACCCTGGGATCATGACCTGAGCTGAAGGCAGACACTTAACCGACTGAGCCACTCAGGTGGCCACTAAACTCATTTTCTTTTCAAATCTGTTTAATACTCCTTCCTCTCCTGCCATCCTTCCAGTTACCCAGGTTTTCAAGACATCAGTATCAATTTTAACTTAATCCTCTGGATTATATCTGAGCATGTCACCATCTACAGATTGTACCTTTTTTTTTTTTTTAAAGATTTTATTTATTTGTCAGAGACAGAGAGAGCACAAACAGGGGGAGAGGCAGGCAGGGGGAGAAGCAGGCTTCCCGCTGAGCAGGGAGCCCCATGTGGGACTTGATCCCAGGACCCCGGAATCATGACCTGAGCCTAAGGCAGACCCTCAACCGACTGAGCCACTCAGACGTCCCTACAGATTTTACCTCTTAAAACGTATTTAAAAAAAAATTTTTTTTTTTGAAGTAGGCTCTATGCCCAACATGGGGCTCAAACTCATGATCCCAAGATCAAGGGTTTCATGCTCCATTGAATGAACCAGCCAGGTGCCTCTATTAAAATGTATCTGTCTTCTCCTCACTCTCTCCCTGCCACTATCCTGCTTTTGGTCCTCATTAGTTCATTTATACTATAGCACTAGCATCCTGTAACTGCTTTCCCTAAAGCAGTACTCCTCTCCCAGCTTAAAATCCTTGGGTCTTGTCTCTCCATTCCCCACCAAATAAGATCTTAGCTGGACACTCAATGGCTTCCATAATTTGATCCTAATGAACCTTTCCAACCTTAATCTCACAATTCTCTTCCAGATACATAAAGCTCTTGTCACACCAGATTCTCAATAACCCTCGTAAGTGGTTGATACTTTTCCCCATAAAAATCCAGATTTCCAGTTTCTCTTAAAAAAAAAAAAAAGAAAGAAATAAAGAAAATTAACAATAGGCTCAGATTCTTGCATGGCAACAACTGCTTGGAGCCAAGAATACCTTCTCTGGCTCTTTGCAGTCCCCACAACTTACTGTCTTGCGCCTGGCAAGCTTCTCTTATTAGCTTTTCTGTCTCGCTCTATAGACAATCTGACTTTGTAACCCTATACCAGAAAAATATACCTACCCATCCTGGTTTCCAGGTCCATGTTCCAATTAAGGTTATACTACGCCTTTCTCTCTTATTTTATTTGGTTTTTTAAAGATTTTATTTATTTGACAGAGAGACACAGTGAGAAAAGGAACACAAGCAGGGGGAGTGGGAGAGAGAGAAGCAGGCTCCCCGCAGAGCAGGGAGCCTGCTGTGGGGCTCGATCCCAGGTCCCCAGGATCATGACCCGAGCCGAAGGCAGACGCTTAACGACTGAGCCACCCAAGTGCCCCTACGCCTTTCTCTTTTGGTAATTTAGTAAAAATATAACCATACAAATGTTATTAATGATTAAAACAGGGGGCCTGGGTGGCTCAGTCGTTAAGCGTCTGCCTTCGGGATCCTGGATCGGGACCCCGGGATGGAGCCCCGAATCGGGCTCCCTGCTCGGCGGGAAGCCTGCTTCTCCCTCTCCCACTCCCCCTGCTTGTGTTCCCTCTCTCGCTGTGTCTCTGTCAAATAAATAAATAAAATCTTAAAAAAAAAATAAAACATACGTTGGCCATTTTTATGGTCCTTCTTGTGCTTACTGGGCCCAGAAAATTCAGGGGGTTGAATGACTGCTCCTAGTTTGAGTGTGGCAACACAGCACAGGGCAATTCTCACCTCAGATATCAAGCTACAAAGATTTACAAAACATATCTACTTCTTTTCGAAAAGGATGATCTAATGCCTCAGCAGAGGTTTCAAAACTATTGCCCCAAGCTAGTTAACTGGGAAATAACTTGGCTTTTTTTTTTTTTTTTTAAAGATTTTATTTATTTGCTTGAGAGAGAGCAAGAGAACACAGAGGGAGAAGGAGAAGCAGAGTCCGTGCTGAGCAGAGAGCCTAAAGATCCTAGGACCCTGAGATCATGACCTGAGCCTAAGGCAGACGCCCAACTGAGCCACCCAGGTGCCCCATAACCTTACTTTTTTAGCATTTGTATACATTCAGTTAAATGCCGATGAATACTAACAGCACCCAAGACAAAACAGCTTCTAACCTGAAGGTACAGGCTATCTTAGGATATAAGTAGTTGTATACTTTTCCTACCTAATACATTAAAATTGCTTCATTGATAGCAAAATTTCAATACATCAGAACTTCATTTATTATTGAGACTCCAACACAAATTCTCCCCCCCCCCAAAATCTTGACATATTATCCAAAGATAATTGTAATTGTTTAATTTTCCTCTTTCAAACTGAGGGACGTCCCAGGGAATGCGAAGAGCACTGGAAAAAGCTTTGCATTCATTATCACCACTATTTTTGCATAAGAAAGATATTGCTAACTTCAAGTATTTCCCAAGAGGTGCACGGCCACCTTCTCAGCTCTGGATATTATCACTCCCATGTTACAGATGGGAAACCAAAGGCACAGATAAGGGACTCATTTGTCCAATGTCAGAAAGTTTAAAGAGCAGCATTCCTGGTTCCCTGCTTTGGTTCTGGAAGCTAAGCAAATAACAACACAAATTATAAAGAAAACAGGCCCTCATTTAAACATGTTAGGTTATGAGGAAACAGGAAGAAAGAGGTAGGTATTTAAGAGTACATTAAATTATTACTTAACATTATGCAAACCTTCAAAATAGGGTCAATAAATTCAAGAAGGAGACTATGATTCATGTAGTTTATAATTCAACAGCATTTGCTGGGCAAAACACTAATCGTATATGTGGAGTAGAATGAATTCCTCCAAATGGGAGACTCTTTCTATTCCAAGTGACAATAATGACAGTTCTCTTAAACCATGAGTGGTGGCCTGCGAGACCAGGAAAAGGAAGTTTTGTAGAGGCTTGCCACCACTACTCAGTTTTGAAAGGCTTCTGTATGACAAGCAGCAACCTTCAACAGAAGAGGAAATGCCAGCTGGGCCCCAACCGCCAAGATTAATATTTCCTTCCTTCAAACTCATGTTTAAATCTTTGCCTATGTCCTTTATAAACAAACACTTCTAGTACTTAAGACACTCTTGATCTCTTTCAATTAATCCAAGATGTGTTTCTGTGTAAGGTGAAAACAGAGCAGTTGGGCCTATATCCCATCTTTTCTCATGCTTCATCTAGAATCATTTCCTACCTCTAGGCCCTGCCTCTTGCCATTCCTCTGACATTATTTGTATCCCTCCGTTCCAAACATATCTGCAATATCCAATCCTGGATTGACATATTTTACCTATGACTATAATTGTGCTTATTATATAGCTGATAAATTTTTCCCTTCATTCATGTATAGCTATTTTCTAACTCATTCCATGTAAAAACACTCTCCTCATGTAATAATTTTTCTCTCTTTAGAATCCTTTTCAGGAGGCTACTTTGCAAAGAACTTTACATCCTGAAATATGCCACCAAACACACATTCTCTACCCTTTCTTAAATTAAATCTTTAAGGGCGCCTGGGTGGCTCAGTTGTAAGCGCCTGCCTTCAGCTCAGGTCATGATCCCACGGTCCTGGGATCAAGCCCTGCATCAGGCTCCTGCTCAGCAGGAAGCCTGCTTCTCCCTCTCCCACTCCCCCTGCTTGTGTTCCCTCTGTCAAATAAATAAATAAAATCTTAAAAAAAAAAAAAGGAAATCTTTAATTCTACTTTGGATTCTACTCCCTAAAAAAGAATGTTTGGGGGAAAAAAAGGTTTGCTTTATTCCTATTCTGAACCAAGTGCTACTTTATTATTATTTTTTTAACATTTATTTATTTTAGAGCGAGAGCACACACACATGATTGGGAGGGGCCAAGGGAAAGAGAGAGAATCTCAAGCAGACTCCACGCTGATCACGGAGCCCAAGACAGGGCTCAATCTCATGACCCTGAGATCATGACCTGAGTCAAAATCAAGAGTCGGACGCTGAACCAACTGTGCCACCAAGGCGCCCTCCAAGTGCTACTTAAAATATTCTTACATGTGCCCTTAGCTTAGCAGGTAAGACCTAGGTTTCCACTTTTATGTATCCTGAATGATGCCCTGAGCATCATTCTTTCCTAAGTCTTTCCTCTAAAGTCTCTGACTTAAAAAGCAACATAAAAACATGAGGCCAAAGAACTCTAAAAGCAGTGGAACAGCTATACGGCAAGAGGCTTAAAGAAACAGACTCCTCTGAAGATTTATCAAGAAGATGAGGAACTGGGAAAAAGGACAGAGAGAAAGAAGTTATCAACAGATAGGAGGGAATGGAAAGCAGAGTAAGGCAATCTCCTCCCAAAAGAAACTGATGGGGAAAATGAGCAGTGAGAGAGAGGTTCTAGAGCATGTGGAGCCAAAATGTATTCAGGCCCTAGGATAAGGTTCACTTACCGCCCCCCAGATGCTTACCGTATTGCATTTTGTGCCACACACCACTTGCCTATGATTCAGCCACTGAGATGCAAACACTTTATTAAGGGTCCCAAGGTGAAACTCTCTCTCCTTCAGGAGACTGGGAAGTTGCTGTGCTGCATAGCCATGCAACACTCGAGTATAGCTGGTTTCATTCTGAAGCCTGACTTCTCGATTCTTCAGGTAGTACACTAAGGATCTCTTCACTGGGGGGAGTCTTTTCCTTTTGTGAAGTGAGTGATCCCAGCCAAACTGTGAAAAGCAACATTAGAAATTAGGGCTCTGGCTACCTTCCTTCAGAACAAGGGATCCTCCTGTATCAGAGAAATCACCAAGAACTCATCCTGCAGGATTTACATACAACAGAAATACAACAGAACAGAAATCTCAATATAGAAAGTCCAGTTTAACTCTTCCAACACTGAGAAGATACTGCTCATAGTCAAAGCTACCTATGAGAAACAAGGGCTGAAAGACAAGGAAAAGGAAGCAGAAAAGAGGTCAAAAGATTTACTAGCCCTGTTAGGGGTGCAGGCTTCAGGGCGCCTAAAGTTATCCTTGATAGGGAAGGGAATGAGGGACCAAATAATTACTACACCGACTGGCTGCATCTCTACCCAGGACCCTTCTTCCTCTCAGTCTGTACTCCCCGTGGAGCATGGAGAGTGCAGCTGGGGCCAGCCTGGAGTCCCAGGCCTTCCAGGGATGCGCTATCAGGGCGACCCCCCGTCACCAGGCCCACGCTCCCGGCGGTTGAAGAATTCGAAAAATCAAATACTAACGGAGTAGGAAGCACGGGAAATCAGAGTCCGAATACGCGTTCAACAAGAACTGCTGTTTTTTATACCGGTCCAAGAGCCAAAAAGCCCACCTCAGGGCTTGAGGTATCCAGACGGAAACTCCTTCCCTTATAAAGGACGCAATCATCTCCGCTTCCCAAAGCCCTGGAAGGGGGAATTCACTCTCCCTCCCAGTATATTCTGGGAGGTTTTGTTCCTGATTCCCCTCGATGTCGGTTTTCCTCCCTCCAAAGCCAAGATTATAGTTTCCCCTCAAGCCCCACGACCGGCTGCAGGCCTTCCGCGGAATATGCCCCGTTTCCAAGTTTCCCTTTAGCTTCTCATTCCTCTGGCTGTTCAGATCTATGAACTCCTGAGGGCCCGGCCCTGTCCCAAAAGGCTGGGGCTCCGCTCTTGCCTCACCTCTGACTACAGACCTTGGTCCCCGGTTCCGGTTCCCTGACCTTAGAACCTTATCCCCCTCTGGGTGCCTCGGCGATGTAACACGGGTCCAGGCCTCTCAGCCCTCACCTGCGGGCACTGAGCGTCGCTCCCAGCTCCTGGCGAGGCGGGCGCTTTCCGCTTCCTGCTAACTGCTTTCCGGGCCATAGTGGGCAGCGCCGCAGCGGCCCCGCAGCCACATGGGGCGGGGGTAGCGAGGGTTAGCAAGAGAGCGGGTCATATACTGGGCCCCGGGGCCGCGCACTTTTGTGCGCCTGGCCCGGAAAATGGCCCGGACCCGGGAAGGCAGGCAAAGGGAAAGGAGGGAGGGAGGACTGGGGCCGGGAAAGGGAAAGGGAAGGGACAGGGGAGGAAGGAACGAGAAGCTTTCAGACGAACGAGTCTGAAAGGACGGCGAGCGGCTAGAACCAAAACACCCCCTCCCCGTCGCCCGCGCTCCGTCACCCTTGCGCAGCCGCACTTCGCGGCTCCTCGCCGCGGAGACGCTGCCGGGCCTTCAGGGGTGGGGTTTACGGCCTGCAAGTGGAGAGTACGCGGCAGTTGTTTTGAGGCCGCCCGCTCCTTTCCAACGGTCGCCAGATGGCCGCTGGAGGTGGAAGACCTGGGGTCAGAGGAATCTGCGTTCTGGCGGTCGACCTCGGCCCCCCGCCTGCCCATCCGCAAGCACCCGGAAGTGAGGACGACTATCCTCGCTCCGGGAAGGAGTACCTCCCAGCACACGCCTTTACCCGGCAGCTGCCACTGGTTATCTCTTACTGAGCGCAGCACTTTCCCCGAACCTATCACAAACGGAGCCCTGACACCAAGGGCTGGACTCTGTGCCAGGAGGCAGGACCTTCTTCCTCCACCCTCGCAAGGTGGAGTGCGGCTCGAAATCCACGCCCGCGTGGCCAGACCTTCCCTCTGCAGAGTACCTGCCCTGCCTGGCATTACCAGCCCGGACTGCTGCCCGGGCCTCTGGCCTCTTCCCACCCCTCGAGAGCCTTCAGGCTCCATTCTCCACTCAGTCTCCTGCCTCCCTGCTGCCCACATGCCCCGCCTAATCCTCTCTCCTGCCGTAACCACAACAGCCCTCGTCATCTTTCCCTCATTTACGACCTCCTCTCCCTTTAGATTCTCATGACCTGCCGGCCACACTGTCTTTTGTGCTTTATGAAATAGACCTCACGCCTTAAAAAATTTATCTGTTTCTTACGTCTCCCATGCGGTCCTAAATTGAGGACAGGAACAGGGGACTGCCACTTCCTGCCTCTCACTGGGGACCCTGGTTGCATCCCCATGAGGGCAGATTGGGTAAAATTCTGAACCACAGGGAGTGGACGTTGCTTGTCAGTCAGTTAGATAAGGGGGCTTCTTCAGTATCACCCTTGCCTCCATTTTCAGAAGATCTGGTAGGAATTTGAGTGCTGGCTTCCACTTTCCTCAGGCGAAGAAACCCTTTAAGGAAGCAGGATGCTCTTGCTTAGGGTTGACTGGCCTCGGGCTGTAGTGCCCAGTTACCTGCTGGTTGCTTCAGGCCTCATACCTCCAGGGAGTTCTGTTGACCCATCTGAAGTTCCGCCTACAAGATTTGGATTTGTTTTCCAAGTCGAGACAAAGACCAGATTGAGACAGGGTCCTCTGCCATCCCCAGTGGGCACTGCCACTAATTTCTAATGCCACCTTGGGAAAGGCAGCCCCATCTTACTTGGTCGGCCCTATCCCTTCAGAGACATGCACAGAGTGAATGGCTCAGAAGTGGTTCACCTTCCTTTTTGAGCCTATTGTTCCAGGTCTTTCTTGCCTCACAATGCCCTTGATGATCCAGGGGCCCACTGGGCAAGAGTCTGGAATTCCTTTGAGAATCTCTAGGCTCATGCTGAGCTGCACTTGGATCCTGGTATCTGCCCATGTCAGAGGCTGCAGGCTCATCCTCAAGGTTATTGTACTTCATCTTGGCATCCCAGGAATTAGCCCCAAATGTACCTCCCAGCAGAGCTCACAATTTCTGTGGAATGAAGATTCACCTGGAAGTTTAAAAGTCCACGATTGCCTTTATTTTTTTTGTGTAAGATTTATTTATTTATTTGAGAGAGAGCACGCACACAGGTACGGAGGGGCAGAGAGAGAATCTCAAACAGACTCCCTCCTGAGCGCAGAATCCAACGTGGGGCTGGATCTCAACACCCTGAGATCACAACCTGAACCAAAACCAAGAGTCAGATGCTTAACCAACTGTGCCACCCAGGTACCATGATATCATGAGTATTTTAAAAGCAATTGTGGGAGCGCTTGGGTGGCTCAGTCATTAAGCGTCTGCCTTCGGCTCAGGTCATGATCCTAGGGTCCTGGGATCGAGCCCCGCATCGGGCTCCTGCTTGGCGGGAAGCCTGCTTCTCCCTCTCCCACTCCCCCTGCTTGTGTTCCCTCTCTCGTGCTCTCTCTCTGTCAAATAAATAAATAAAATCATTAAAAAAATAATAATAAAATAAAAGCAACTGTGGGGGGCACCTGGGTGACTCGGTTGAGTGTCCAACTCTTGACTTCAGCTCAGGTCATGATCTCAGGGTTGTGAGATTGGCCCCATGTCAGGCTCCTCGCTCAGTGTGGAGTCTGCTTGGGATTCTCTCTCCCTCTGTCCCTCCCACTCATGCTCTTTCTCCCTCTCTCTCTCTCTCTCGCTCCCTTTTACTCTCAAATAAATAAACAAATCTTAAAAACAAAACAAAAAGACTGATGATACAAAAAAAAAAAAAAAACCCAAAAAACAAAAAACCTGTTGATGATACCAAAGATTGGTAAAGAGGTAGAATGACTGGAACTCTCATATGTTGCTAGTGGGCATGTAAATTGGTATAATTTGGAAAAATCTATGGCAGTACTTACTATAGCTGAGTATGTGTACCCTATAGATCCAGAACTTCTACTTCTGGTTAAACTACAGAAATGAGGGGTGCCTGGGTGGCTCAGTTGTTAAGCGTCTGCCTTCGGCTCAGGTCATGATCCCAGGGTCCTGGGATCAAGCCCCGCATCGGGCTCCTGCTTGGCAGGAAGCCTGCTTCTCCCTCTCACACTCCCCCTGCTTGTGTTCCCTCTCTCACTGTGTCTCTCTCTGTCAAATAAATAAATAAAATCTTGGGCGCCTGGGTGGCTCAGTTGGTTAAGCGACTGCCTTCGGCTCAAGTCATGATCCTGGAGTCCCTGAATCGAGTCCCGCATCGGGCTCCCTGCTCAGCGGGGAGTCTGCTTCTCCCTCTGACCCTCTTCCCTCTCATGCTCTCTCTCATTCTCTCTCTCAAGTAAATAAAATCTTTAAAAAAAAAAAAAATAGATAAATAAATCTTTAAAAAAATAAAAAAATAAACTACAGAAATGAGCGTTTATGTCCACTAAAAGGCAAAATAATATTCATAGTTTTACTCATAACAGCCGTAGATGGGAAATAATTCAAATGTCAATCAATATAAATTGAGGGTTCCCATGATGACCTAATTAGGTTTGATAATTTGTTATAATGGCTCACAGAACTTGGGAAAATAAATACTATTACCAGTTTATTATAAAGGATATTATAGAAGATACAAATGAACAATCAGATGAAGAGGTATATTGAGTGAGGTCTGAAAAGGTCCTGAACACAGGATCTTCTGTCCCTGTGGAGTTTGGGGGGGACTACCCTCATGGCATGTAGATATATTCACGAATTTAGAAGCTCTCCAAACCCCATAGTTTAGGGTTTATATGGAGGTTCCTTTATGAAGGCATGATTCATTAAATCACTAACCTTTGGTAATTAATTAAATCCCCATTCCTTTTTCCCTTCCCAGAGGCTGGGGGGTTAAGTCTGAAAGACCTTAAGACCTGAGCTGAAGTCAAGAGTCGGACACTCAACTGAGTCACCCAGGTGCCCCCCACAGTTGCTTTTATTTTATTATTATTTTTTTAATGATTTTATTTATTTGACAGAGAGAGACAGCATGAGAGAGGGAACACAAGCAGGGGGAGTGGGAGAGGGAGAAGCAGGCTTCCCGCCAAGCAGGATTCAAACCTAGAATCACATGGTTGGTTCCTTTGGCAACCAGCCCCCATCCTGAAGCTATCTAAGGAACCATCTTGAGTCACCCATTAACATAAACTCAGGTTTGGTTGAAGACTTATAAATAACAAAAAATGTGCTTTTCACCATTATTACTTAGGAAATTACAAGAGTTTTAGGAACTCTTATGCCAGGAACCAGAACAAAGACCAAATAATGTATCTTTTATCCCAATATCATAGTCATAGAAGTCAGAGTAGGGGTGCCTGGGTGGCTCAGTCGGTTAGGTGTCTGCCTTCGGCTCAGGCCATGATCCCAGGGTCCTGGGATTGAGCTCCACATCAGGCTCCCCTGCTCTGCGGAGAGCCTGCTTCTCCCTCTCCCTTTACCTGCCACTATCCCTGCTTATGCTCTCTCTCTCTGTCAAGTAAATAAATAAAGTTTAAAAAAAAAAGTCAAAGTAGACATTACTAACTCTACTAACTTGTTACTAGCTGGGAGGAGAACACAAGGAGGCTTCTGGTGTGCAGGAAATTTTTTTCTTTAAGATTTTATTTATTGGGGCACCTGGGTGGCTCAGTCAGTTAAACGTCTGCCTTCAGCTCAGGTCATGATCTCGGGGTCCTGGAATGGAGCCCCACATCAGGCTCTCTGCTCAGTGGGGAGTCTGCTTCCCCTTCACTCTCTAACCCTCCCCCCTGGTGGTGCTTTCTCTCTCTCTCAAATAAATAAATAAATACCTTTTTAAAAAATATTTTATTTATTTGACAGAGAGAGAACAAATGGGGGGAGGGGCAGAGAAGCAGACTCCCCACTGAGCAGGAGCCCAAGGCAACATGGGGCTTGATCCCAGGACCCTGGGTATATAACCAGAGCCGAAGGCAGATAGATGCTCAACTGACTGAGCCACGCAGGCATCCCTATATATTGTTCTTGTTAAAGATGATTTCAAACTGTACTATTTTAGAGCTTTAAATAAAAACCCCAACATTTCTAATCTTGTTTACTCCCACCCCTCCAAGTCATCCTTGCAACGTTTCCCTCATGATGTGATGTGCAGAAGGAGGCCATTCATTGGCAGAGGACCCAGGACCTGCTTACCTTTTACATTCTCTTTGACTTGGTCTTGCCAGGAAGAATAAATAACAAGAAAATAGTTTAAAATACTTTGGACAGGGGTGCCAGGGTGGCTCAGTCGTTAAGCGTCTGCCTTCCACTCAGGTCATGATCCCCTCATCGGGCTCCCTGCTTGGCGGGAAGCCTGCTTCTCCCTCTCCCACTCCCCCTGCTTGTGTTCCTTCTCTCGCTGTGTCTCTCTCTGTCAAATAAATAAATAAAATCTTTAAATATATATATTTTTAAAAAATAAAATACTTTGGACAAATTTAATTATGTTATACATGCTCAGTAACAGTAATCCCTCCTGTTTATTTGCACAGATTCCTTGGAACAAACAAAGCAGATGTTGCCACAATTCCCTGTATGACTCTACCCTTAATGTGTTGGAGCTAATTAACTATCCTTGCTAGCAAAGGGCTTGGGAAGAAAGCATTTCAGTTAGGAAAAAAGATTTGGGATTTTAATTCATACAAACCATAATAAAGACAGCAAGAAGAGACCTGGAGGACATGAGAACATGAACAGGGACAGATGGTAAGCACTCAATATCTGCTCTCTGGTGATATAAAGATGTGAGACGTCTCCAATGCCTGTGAATGATAATATTTTTCAGATCCTGGGGCATATATTACTAAAGACGGAAGATATTATAGAGACAGTGCATCTCATTATTTACTCTTACAGAAAACTGAAGCCAAAAAAGTCAAGTCATGTAGTCAGACGGTGGATGAGTAAGGACTGGAACCCAGGATTTCTGCTCTAGTTTACTTTCAGTTCTGCCACATTAAATATCTGGGTCCAGTTGACGTTGTAAGTGGTCTTTATTTCAGCATTTCCTAGTACTTTCATATTTTTTCTTTTCTCAGAACCTGAAATATTTTACCTAGAGTATCAACTACTTTGAGAACAGAAATTCTATTTCTATATTTTATGTATAATTTGGTGCACACTGATAGATTTTGTGTTAAGTACAGACAATTTCTTTTTTTTTTTTTAAAGATTTATTTATTTGACACAGAGAGAGAGACAGCTAGAGAGGGGAACACAAGCAGGGGGAGTGGAAGAGGGAGAAGCAGGCTCCTGGCCGAGCAGGGAGCCCGAAGTACAGACAATTTCCAGTCCTTCAGGAACTGATTATAAAGTTTGTAAATTACCCAGTTTCCTGGTTTTTGCCTCCTGCCTCTTTTTTTTTTTTTTTAAGATTTATTTATTTATTTGAGAGAGAGAGAGAGAGTGCAAGTGAGGGGAGGTCCGAGGGACAGAGAATCCTGAAGCAGACTCCTTGCTGAGTGCAGAGCCCTATGTGGGGCTAGAACCCCAAGATCATGACCCGAGCTGAAACCAAGAGTCAGCCACTCAACCAACTGAGCTACCCAGGTGCCCCAATATTTTCTTGTAACTTGTATAAATCTAAGATTATTTAAAAATGGTAAGTTTGTGGCACCTGGCTGCCTCAGTCGGTGGAGTGTGTGAATCTTGATGTTGGGGTTGTAAGTTCGATCTCCACATTGGGTGTAGAAATTACTAAAAATAGAAATCTTGGGGCGCCTGGGTGGCTCAGTCGTTAAGCATCTGCCTTCAGCTCAGGTTGTGATCCCAGAGTCCTGGGATCAAGCCCCACATCAGGCTCCCTGCTCCACGGGAAGCCTGTTTCTCCCCCTCCCACTCCCCCTGCTTGTGTTCCGTCTCTGGTTGTGTGTCTCTCTGTCAAATAAATAAATAAAATAAAATAAAATAAAAAAATAGAAATCTTAAAAAAATAAAAATAAAAATGGAAAGTTTAGGGGTACCTGGGTGGCTCAGTTGGTTAAGGGTCCAACTCTTAATTTTGGCTCAGGTCATGATCTTAGGGTTGTGAGATTGAGCCCCTTGTGAGGCTCTGCACTGGGTGTTGAGCCTGCTTAAGATTCTCTCTTGCCCTCTCTCTCTCTGCCCCTCCCCCTGACTCTCTCCCTTTCAAAAAAAAAAAAAAAAGGAAACTTTAGGGGTGCCTGGTTGACTCAGTCTGAAGAGCACATGACTCTTGATCTTGGAGTCATGAGTTCAAGTCCCACATTGGGTATAGAGATTAATAAAAAAATAAACTTAAAAAAATTTTTAAATGGAAAGTTTAGAAAATAAATAAATGAGTCAATTAGAATTCCAAAAAGGATTTCCTAAAATGGAAAAGTACAGCTGTTGTTACTGAGTCCAAGCTTGTTCTGCTCACCATAAAAAAGACCAAGTTGAGAAGCAAGATGTTACAGCAAGGAAAGCAACTTTATTTGGAAAGCCAGCAACCCGAGGAGATGGTAGACTATTGTCACAAAGAACCATATCCCCACAGCATGAAATTCAAGCTTCTTTTCTTCTTTTATGTTAGCAAAAGGGAGAAGTGGGGATGGGGAGTTGAAATCAAAAGGTGATTGACATCTGTACACATATAAGGAAGGTCATATAACTTCTTTGTCCTTGGTCAGTTGATCTTTGTGTACAGGCAGGAATCTGGCCATGTCATTCCTATAAATCTTAAATATAGCACAGTCATTTTTTTAAAGATTTTTAAAATTTATTTGTCAAAGAGAGAGAGAGAAAGCACACAAGCAGGGGGAGTGGTAGGCAGAGGGAGAAGCAGACTCCCCGCTGAGCAGGGAGCCCAATGTGGACTCGATCCTAGGACCCTGGGATCATGACCCAAGCGGAAGGCAGACACTTAATGGACTGAGCCACCCAGGCGTCCCTAATTTTTCAACATTCTAATGATATTTCCAACTTACTCTCAAAAGGTCCATAAGAGAGAAGAGGTTTCACTAATTTAGTAATCATTTCTTAGGCCCTATTATGTGATAGTTGTGGTCAATGGCAGAGGTCTGACTTGGACCTCATCCCTGCCCTCAAGGAACTCAAAGACTAGTAGGAGAACCCATTTAACTAAAATACTAGACAGTCTAGGGCGCCTGGGTGGCTCAGATGGTTCAAGCGTCTGCCTTCGGCTCAGGTCATGATCTCAGGGTCCTGGGATCGAGTCCCGCATCGGGCTTCCTGCTCCTTGGGAGCCTGCTTCTCCCTCTGCCTCTCTCTCTGTCTCTCTCTGTCTCTCATGAATAAATAAATAAAATCTTTAAAAATAAATAAATAAATAAATAAATAAATAAATAAATAATAAAATAAAATACTAGACAGTCTAAGGACTTATGGGAGCTCAGTGGAGCAAGAGGATCTGGAATGGCTTCTTAAAAGGGGTCACATTGGGGCACCTGGGTGCTCAGTTGGTTAAGTGTCTGGCTCTTGATTTCGGCTCAGGTCATGATCTCAGGATTGTGAGATCAAGCCCAGGGCAGCTCCAGTCCGCTTGAGATTCTCTCTCTCCTTCTTCCTCTGACCCTCCCCTCTGTTCGCCTGAGTTCTCCGTCTTAAAAAAAAAAAAAAAAAAAGGAAAGAAAGAAAAGAAAAAAAAGATCACGTAAGCTAATTCTTGAAGAATGTAGAGGGTTTCAAGGGAGAACAATGGGTAGAAACTGGCTTTGATTAGAAGGGTGAAGGACAGAGGGGCACCTGGGTGGCTCAGTCGTTAAACGGCTGCCTTCGGCTCAGGTCATGATCCCAGAATCCTGGGATCGAGCCCCGAATTGAGCCCCGCATAGGGCTCCCTGCTCCGCGGGGAGCCTGCTTCTCCCTCTCCCACTCTCCCTGCTTGTGTTCCCTCTCTCGCTGTGTCTCTCTCTGTCAAATAAATACCAAAAAAAACACACAAAACTTTTGCTTTCTTGGGGCACCTGTGTGGCTCAGTCGGCTAAGTGTCTGCTTTGGGCTCAGGTCATGATCCCAGAATCCTGGGATCGAGCCCCATGTCCAGCTCTCTGCTCCGCGGGAGCCTGCTTCTCCCTCTGCCTGCCGCTACACCTGCCTGTACTTTCTCTCTGTGTCAAATAAATAAATAAGGGCGCCTGGGTGGCTCAGTTGGTTAAGCAACTGCCTTCGGCTCAGGTCATGATCCTGGAGTCCCGGGATCGAGTCCCGCATCGGGCTCCCTGCTCAGCAGGGAGTCTGCTTCTCCCTCTGACCCTCCCCCTTCTCATGCTCTCTCTAGCTCATTCTCTCTCTCAAATAAATAAATAAAATCTTTAAAATAAATAAATAAATAAATAAAATCTTAAAAACAAAAACAAAAACTTTGGCTTTATTTCCACCAAAACTGCTAACTTCTTCACATTACCTTACAGGGTCTTGTGAGGATTATTTTGATCTTCACAGTATCCGTGCTTTTGGTAACAGAGGTCTGATTTTACTCTTTTTTTTTTTTTAAAGATTTTATTTATTTGTTTGAGAGAGAGAGACACAGCGAGAGAGGGAACACAAGCAGGGGGAGTGGGAAGGGGAGAAGCAGGCCCCCTGCGGAGCAGGGAGCCCGATGTGGGACTCGATCCCAGGACTCTGGGATCATGACCTGAGCTGAAGGCAGATGCTTAACGACTGAGCCACCCAGGCGCCCATGATTTTACTCTTAATTTTAGTTCATGTTTGGCCTAGAGTTGACTCAGCCATTTGACTCTAGGGTTGGATACATAATCTAATTCTGGCCAAAGCTCGAGGTATTAGGGACAAGGCTTTCATAATGCTCTATCTTATTCCAGAAAGTATTGTCAGTCCCTTCTAGCAAAAAACTCCTTCCTCTATGTTCTGAAAATTTTGTTGTTTGGGAAAAGAGTACCACCTGGAATTTAGGGTTCTTAATCCTGCCTCCACCACTTAACAGTGAGCCTCTGAACATATCAGAGGGATAAATCTGAACCTTGCTGGTTTCTTTATCTGTCAAATGGATATATGATTATGTACACATCATTGAACTATACTGAATATCACATAAGATTACATATATAAATTGTAAAATGCTTTAAATGTGTTCAGAATTATAATAAAATGGACTTTCAGCATCTAGGAATATCCTTCTTCCTTTCCATAGCCTGATTCTGTTGTTAAATTTGGGGTGGAGTGGAACGGATATGGCCACATCATCCTCCAAAGATTCTACTAATTTATACTTTGTGAGAGTGCCCATTTTCTCACATCCTAGCCAACACTGACTATTAATTAATGTCTAAATATTTGCTAGTCTGAAAAAAAAAACCCAACTACTTGCTACATTTTAACCTGTGAATGATGCTTCCAGGCACCTGGAGATGTTTTTAAAAATACTCTAAACCAACAGCCCAAAGCCTTCAGAAAGAGCAGACCAACAAGAGCATTTCTCCTACCCAAGCACCAGCTGATTGCTCAACATGGTAGTTAGATAAAGGAGTTGGCCAGAGGCCTTTACAAGCTGTTGTAGCAACAGAAAAGAACACCTCTGCTTCTGCCTTATTTGTTGTGTGAATGAGTGAACACATATCCCCAGTGAACCTGTTAAATCATGGAACAATGATCTACATCTCTTCAAATCCATTTCAGTTCATGCTTGGTGCCTTCTGAAATCATTGCATAATCCAGTTCAACTTCCTTATGTTGGGAGTAAGCATCTGGGTAAGGGATTCATTCATACATTCAAAATATAAAAGAATGATTAGGGGAGAAGACAGATAAAATCATATTCTATTCTATTTTGTAACCCTTTATGCTTTTCAAAATATCACAGCACTTCTCTACTTGAGCCTTTCAAAAACTCTGAACAGTATTATCCCCATTCTAAACAGTAGGAATTTGAGGTTCAAAGAGGTAAGGCAACTTACAAAAGACACACAGCGAATTTCTGGCAGAGGCAGGACTAAAACCTTATCAGTTGCCATCTAATCTTTCCCCTATATCACACTGTTAGGGGCATCATTCACCCTCTGTAGTGATGCAATCAATACTCACAAAGGCCCAGGGGCACCTGGATGGCTCAGTCAGAAGACCATGCGACTCTTGATTTGGGGGTTGTGAGTTCAAGCCCCACGTTGGACATAGAGATTACTTAAAAAACAAAACAAAACAAAAAAACCCCTTGTAAAATACAAAGACCCATCACTCTCTGGGAAGTTCATTCTATGCACAAGTAGCTCTGCTAAGGTCATTTATCTCTCCTGTCCTTTGCTTTTTTGGTGGTTTTTGTTTGTTTGTTTGTTTTTGTTTTAAAGATTTTATTTATTTGAGAAAGAGAGAGAACACAAGCAGAGGGAGCGGCAGGCAGAGGGAGAAGCAGTCTCCCCAATAAACAGGGAGCCCGATGCAGGACTTGATCCCAGGATCCTGGGATCATGACCTGAGCCAAAGGCAGATGCTTAACCGCCTGAGCCACCCAGGCATCCCTCTCCTGTCCTTTGTAAGGTCCCTCTTCCTGGCCAGAGTCAAAGGGTACCTCTCACACCAGATCCTGCGCATTTATCACCGTAAGTGTATAGTCAGTGCTAGTGACAATTAGGTAAGGGTCGTGGTAGTTACCCATCACAGCTAGTTAAAGGTGGGGTCAAAATCAAGTGGTAATCACCACCCCAGGCTCCTAGGTCAAGTTGTAACATTACTGAGTTTGTTGATAATGGAGTTTTTCTACTGTTAATGGGAATTCAGCTGAAATAATCAGCAAGAACCCATAAGAAAGAAATTTCTGGCTGCAGCCAAGAGATCATATTTCAGCCAATTCTCCTCAATATATGAGCCAGATTGGGGGGGGGGGGCAGAAGAAGAGGCAAGGGATAAAATGATTCAGGAGAGGTACCTGGCTGGCTCAGTTGGTAGAGCATGTGACTCGATCTTGGGGTGGAGAGTTGGGTCCCATGTTGGGCGTAGAGTTTACTTAAAAAACAAAGCAAAGCAAAAACAAAATAAAACAAAACAAAACAACCATGATTCAGGAAATTGTAAAAAAGGAAGATGAGGGGCTGCCTGGGGGGCTCAGTTGGTTAAGCATCTGCCTTTAGCTCAGGTCATGACCTCAAGGTCCTGGGATTGAGCTCCACATTGGGCTCCCTGTTCAGCCGGGAGTCTGCTTCTCTCTCTCCCTCTGCCCCCCCACCCCTCACCCCACCTCGTGCTCTCTTGCTCTCTCTATCTGAAATAAATAAGTAAAATCTTAAAAAAAAAAAAAAAAAAAAAGGAAGATGAGAAGCCCTAGTGCTTCTGGAAAGGAATGTCAAGATGTAACATCTTGCCTAAACAAAGATTCAAAGTGCTTTTCACATCCTTCCTTCGTTCTTTTTTTTTTTTTTTAAGCAGTCTGATGTACAAGGATTAAAAATACTGGGGATTTAATTTCTCTAATTACTTCGAAGACCATCTGTGCCTTGCTTTGATGCATGAACCCCTGCTCTGGTGAAGGAACCATGTGCTAATCTGGCCAATCCTCCCTTTCTCCAGGCTTCCCTACTCCCCATCCCCTACCATCTGGCTATGGGATCACTTTTTTCAGAGGGCTGGGAGATGGAGCTCTAGGCCAAAATCTTCCCCACCTGGCTATGCCCCTGATACCCTGGGGACTGGCAAACATCAGAGAACCATTTGACATCAGCTCACTAACCAATATCCAAGAGCTGCATGTGGGTGGAAACCTACTCTGGCTGAAAAAGTGAAACACCCCCCCCCCCCGCACCGACACACACACACACACACACACACACACACCACATGGAGACTTTTGCAGCTTTATCTCCCTTTTGCAGACCTGACTTAAGTTCCAGGCTGAGTCATTAGGGTGAGGATGGGAATATCTTTTCTACACTTAAATACAGGTTAGTAACATTACAGCAGAATTCTAGTAAAGATAGTATATTGATCTGGTGAAAATTTATTCTCTATAGTGAAAAATCATGAGCAAAAATTTTCTGATTCCTATTTATCATCTAGAATGAGGAGAAAGTTGGTTTAAGTTCTTGAATTTTTTTTCTTTCTTTTTTGCCATTGAGCACCAATTTCCCCTCAATTTTATCTACTCCTCCCTAGTCTCCCAAGAATATGGGGAAGAAAGAAAATAGAGCTAAAGATGAGGGCAAGAGGAAATAGAAAAGGAAGAAAGTTGCTTGTTTCAAAAGGTGATCTGCTTTTCTTACCAACTTCTCTTTTTATATAGCACTGTTCACTCTACCTAGCCACTTCTAAGACTGATCTGCCCCCCAACCTCTCCATCCTCAGTCTTCCAGAGAGTGTCCCCCCTCCTTTTTAAAAAATAATCTCTAGGGGCGCCTGGGTGGCTCAGTCATTAAGCGTCTGCCTTCGGCTCAGGTCATGATCCCAGGGTTGTGGGATCGAGCCCTCATCGGGCTCCCTGCTCAGTGGGAGGCCTGCTTCTCCCTCTCCCACTCCCCTGCTTGTGTTCCCTCTCTGGCTGTCTCTCTCTCTGTCAAATAAATAAATAAAATCTTAAAAAAAAAAAAATCTCTAGGCCCAACATGGGACTTGAACTCACAACCCCAAGATCAAAAGTCTCATGCTCTATGAACTAAGCCAACCAGGTGTCCCTAGGAACCCCCTTCTTTACTGGAATAAGCCACACCTCTTGGTTCAGAGCTCCTGCTGGTCAGGGCACAAAGTCCATGAAGTGGGACCTTGCCCTTCCTTCTGTCTGTGTTTTACAAAAACTTCATTGTGTTTTTTAGTGTGATGCCCCCAGGGAATCAGTGTGAGCTCACAGAGTTTTTCTTTCCAATCACTCTCACTAGTTGAAAATGTTCTTCCTTTTTCTGGTAAATCTTCGGGCCTGAGTTACAATCAGAAGAGTCACAGTCAGTCACCTGATGCCCAGGCTGATTCTGGGCCCTGGAGGTACAGTAGCAAGGACCTCTACCCTCTGGGGAATTGATGTCTGAAGTACTCCCGCAAAGCGCTGCACAAATGTTAATTTTAGGTAATATTTTTAGGAAACAATTTGGATAACACAGAATATAGCTCTTTGCTTAACACAGAACTCAGCTCTTTGCCTTGTCAGTGGAAGCAGAAATCAGAGCTGGGCGGTTTTCAGAGATAAGCAAATCGGACTCTCTTATTATGTTGGCGAGGAAACTGAGACCACCTCCTCTCACCAAGAATGGTTGGCAAAGGGAAAATCCTCTGGCCTTGGTCCAACCAGGGCAGGAGAGCTCGGTGCACTGTAATGGTTGAGAGCACCAGTTTTGGAGTCAGAGGAACTTAGGTTTGAAAGCCAGTGATACTGGGAAATACCTTCCATTCTCTAAGCCATATCCTTCACTGTAAATTTGGGTTAATAATATTATCTGTCTTATGGGACTATTAAGAGAATTAAATGCAAAGATGGATATAAAGAACTATGTTTAGAACATATTAAGCATTTGAAAAATGGCTAATATTATGTATGTCATTAAACTATTTTTTTTCTTCTTCTCTTCTAATCAATAACCGAAGACAAAAAGGGAATAGCCACTCACTTCCAAGGGAGCCCTGGCTACTCTGCAAACCTGTTAGCTTCGATATCCAAGCTACTCAGGAGACTCAGAGCAAGTAATTACTTCTTTCCACTGGTGGGAAAACTGAGGAATAGTGGAAATTTAATCTTTACCCAGTGGAATAGTGTAGTGTAACAGAAAGAGCAGGGACTTTGAAAGCAGGGTTTTGACCTTAGTTCAAATGCTGGTTATACTGCCTGGTTGCTTCATGATCTTGGTTAAATTACATAACCTCCTTGAGCCTTTCTGAGAGATGTTAGTACCAATCACATAGGGTTATTGTGATGAATAAATGAGATGAAGTATGTGTATGCCAAACACATGCTAAGCTGTGGTGGTCTATCATTTTTGCCTGAACCAGTATCTGATTTCCCTTTTCCTAGTAGCATATTTTAATTTTTCCTTGGGGTACTTCCTCTCCTCTGCTGCATACTCTAATGGTAGATCTATCAGTCAGGATGCCTTTCTGCCCTGGCTGAGTGGGCAGCTGACCTGATTGAGGCTAGCCAGATCCTTAATTCCTATAATTTGCATCCATTGAAGGGTGAATCAGAGATGGACAAGGGTTGGAGTTGATTCATGCCACATGTCACCCTGAAAAGACTATCCAATAGTTCTTGCCATCTAGATTCCTGGAGCCTTCTGGCTCTTGTCTTTTCTAAGGCCTGATGGTTTCAGCTGTTGTTTTAAGACTATCAGCACCTGCATGTCCTTCCAATAACTTCCCTTTTCTTTACTTTTCTTTCTCTCTTTTTTTTTTTTTTAAGATTATTTATTTGAGAGAGAGAGAACGAGCAGTAGGGAGGGGCAGAGGGAGAGGGAGAAACAGACTTCCCGCTGAGCAGGGAACCTGATGCAGGGCTCGATCCCAGGGTCCTGGGATTGTGACCTGAGCTGAAGGCAGACGCTTACCTGACTAAGCTGCCCAGGTGCCCCAATAACTTCCTTTTTCTGTATCATATTAGATAAAATCAGTTTCTGTTACTTGCAACCTCAGAACACTGCTGCACAGATGTTAGAGAAATGTTAGTTCTGTCTTATTTGCTTACCTACTCCCAGCAATCCCTCAGACTCTCATATCCCCAACACATATAGAGTATTCTTGTGCTTCAGGACAACCTAAACAGTGGACTTTTGTTGTACTTAGACTGGAATCAGTCTACATTGTTGATTCAGCTGATATTCCCAATCTATCAGCAAATCTTACCAGTTCTATATTTAAAACATGCAGAATATGGGACGCCTCAGTTGGTGGCTCAGTTGGTTAAGCATCTGCCTTCAGCTCAGTTGGTTAGGCACCTGCCTTCAGCTCAGGTCATGATCCCAGGGTCCTGGGATCAAGTCCTGCATCGGGCTCCTTGCTCAGCAGGGAGCCTGCTTCTCCCTCTCCCACTCCCCCTGCTTGTGTTCCCTCTCTTGCTCTCTCTCTCTCTGACAAATAAATAAATAGAATCTTAAAAAAAGAAAGATGAAACATGCAGATCTGATCACCTTTCAACTCTGTACTACTTCACTAGTGTAAGCTACTGTCGTCGCTAGCCTAGAGTATATATTGTAATCATTTCTTAACTGCTCTCCATGTTTTCATTCTTGCCCTTTTATGATCCATTCACCACCCAGGAGCCAATGGGATCCTTTCAAAATATAAACCAGGGATGCTTGACTGGCTCGGTCAGTAGAATATGCAACTCTGGATCTTGGGGTTGTAAATTCGAGCCCCACACTGGGTATAGAGATTACTTAAAAATAAAAATCTTAAGGGATGCCTGAGTGGCTTAGTTGGTTAAGCATCTGCCTTTGGCTCAGGTCATAATCCCAGGGTCCTGGGATCGAGTCCCGCATCAGAATCCTTGCTCAGCGGGGAGCCTGCTTCTCCCTCTGCCTGCAGCTCCCCCAGCTTGTGCTCTCTCTCTCCCACAAATAAATAAAATCTTAAAAAATAAATTAAAAAATAAATATCTTAAAATATAAATCAGAGCATTCTACACACTAGCTCTAACCCTTCATGATTTATTTCCCGCCTCTTTTAAAATAACATCGAAGTTTTTCTATGACCTTACAAGACTGTGTGATCTGTCTCCTGGCCACCTCTTCCATCTTACTCCCTTCTACTTTCATCCTTCCTCACTGTTTTTCACCAGCACTGGCTTTGCTGCTCCTTGAACACGTCAAGCATTTTCTTGTCTTAGACCTTTGTACTTAATGTTCCCTAAGTGTCCCCTTCTCCATGTACTTGCATGGGTCTCTGCTCTTTCATTAGCACATAGTGCATAGATAGCAAAAGATACTTGTTGAATTAATGAATGGATAGAATTTTGATACATGAATAAAATGGAATACTATGAAATTGTTAGAAAAGAATAAGGTAGGGGCGTGCCTGGGTGGCTCAGTCATTAAGCATCTGCCTTCAGCTCAGGTCATGGTTCCAGGGTCCTGGGATCGAGCCCCACGTCGGGTTTCCCACTCGGCAGGAAGCCTGCTTCTCCGTCTCCCACTCCCCCTGCTTGTGTTCCCTCTCTTGCTGTGTCTCTCTCTGTCAAATAAATAAATAAATAAATCTTAAAAAAAAAAAGAAAAAAAAGAATAAGGTAGAGCGCCTGGGTGGCTCAGTCAGTTAAGAGTCTGCCTTCAGCTCAGGTCGTGATCCCAGGGTCGGCCTCCCGGCTCAGCGGGGAGTCTGCTTCTCCCTCTCTCCTTGCTCCTCTCCCTGCTCGTGCTCTCTCTCTCTCTTTCAAATAAATAAATCAAATCTTAAAAAAGAGAAAATAATAAGGTAGAATGTCCTAATATGTAATGACCTCTAAGATATAATATAAAGTCATAAAAGAGAAAGAAAAACAGTACATTGTATGTAATGGGTTTTCATTTGTATAAAAAAGATATATATTTCTGGAAGTTTACATAATGGGGTGCCTCGGTGGCCCAGTTGGTTAAGCATCGACTCTTGATCTCAGTTCAGGTCTTGATCTTATGGTTGTCAGTTTAAGCGCCATGTTGGGCTCCACTCTGGGCAGGGAGCCTACTTAAGAAAGAAAGAGAGAGAGAGAGAGGAAGGAAGGAAGGAAGGAAGGAAGGAAGGAAGGAAGGAAGGAAGGAAGAAAGGAAGAAAGAAAAAGAAAGAAAGAAAGAAGAAAGAAAGAAAGAAGAAAGAAAGAAAGAAAGAAAGAAAGAAAGAAAGAAAGAAAGAAAG